>NC_072731.1:149420846-149776909 GCF_026930045.1 Uloborus diversus | reverse complement strand
GCACCTACAGCCCTGAAACTTCGCACAAAATTCGAACGCACCCCGGGCCGTGCACCTAGAAGCCGAAATTCTAAATCTCTAATTAGTTTTTTTATAATTAACTGATTAAGCTCAATTTTTCACGGGTTTTTTTGCAGGTTTTTCGTTTACTTAGGGGGTAAAAAAATCCCCCCACCCTCTAACATAACATGTTGTTGGAAAGAGCTTTTCTGTCCGAACAGGATGATGTTTGAAATACACCGCCAGCTCAGTCATTTCCAGCCGAGGACTGCAGTTTCGTGCTTATTAGCACTCATCAGCCCGGAATAGGAAAGTGACTGAGCTGGAGATGGAAAACCTCTTAAGGAAGCCAAGAGTGCGAAACAAACTGGTAGCTAATATAGAATTAGCAGACCAGACGAGTGACCGAAGCAATGGTTAAAACGCGAGGCAAGGTATATTCAGTAAATTACCGCCCATTAGCCAGGGCTAAAGCAAAATTACTTGAAATACACCGCCAGCTCAGTCATTTCCAGCCGAGGACTGCAGTTTCGTGCTTATTAGCACTCATCAGCCCGGCATAGGAAAGTGACTGAGCTGGAGATGGAAAACCTCTTAAGGAAGCCAAGAGTGCGAAACAAACTGGTAGCTAATATAGAATTAGCAGACCAGACGAGTGACCGAAGCAATGGTTCGGTTCAACTCGAAGATTGAACGCGAGGCAAGGTATATTCAGTAAATTACCGCCCATTAGCCAGGGCTAAAGCAAAATTACTTGAAATACACCGCCAGCTCAGTCATTTCCAGCCGAGGACTGCAGTTTCGTGCTTATTAGCACTCATCAGCCCGGCATAGGAAAGTGACTGAGCTGGAGATGGAAAACCTCTTAAGGAAGCCAAGAGTGCGAAACAAACTGGTAGCTAATATAGAATTAGCAGACCAGACGAGTGACCGAAGCAATGGTTCGGTTCAACTCGAAGATTGAACGCGAGGCAAGGTATATTCAGTAAATTACCGCCCATTAGCCAGGGCTAAAGCAAAATTACTTGAAATACACCGCCAGCTCAGTCATTTCCAGCCGAGGACTGCAGTTTCGTGCTTATTAGCACTCATCAGCCCGGCATAGGAAAGTGACTGAGCTGGAGATGGAAAACCTCTTAAGGAAGCCAAGAGTGCGAAACAAACTGGTAGCTAATATAGAATTAGCAGACCAGACGAGTGACCGAAGCAATGGTTCGGTTCAACTCGAAGATTGAACGCGAGGCAAGGTATATTCAGTAAATTACCGCCCATTAGCCAGGGCTAAAGCAAAATTACTTGAAATACACCGCCAGCTCAGTCATTTTCAGCCGAGGACTGCAGTTTCGTGCTTATTAGCACTCATCAGCCCGGCATAGGAAAGTGACTGAGCTGGAGATGGAAAACCTCTTAAGGAAGCCAAGAGTGCGAAACAAACTGGTAGCTAATATAGAATTAGCAGACCAGACGAGTGACCGAAGCAATGGTTCGGTTCAACTCGAAGATTGAACGCGAGGCTGGTCTGCTAATTCTATATTAGCTACCAGTTTGTTTCGCACTCTTGGCTTCCTTAAGAGGTTTTCCATCTCCAGCTCAGTCACTTTCCTATGCCGGGCTGATGAGTGCTAATAAGCACGAAACTGCAGTCCTCGGCTGGAAATGACTGAGCTGGCGGTGTATTTCAAGTAATTTTGCTTTAGCCCTGGCTAATGGGCGGTAATTTACTGAATATACCTTGCCTCGCGTTCAATCTTCGAGTTGAACCGAACCATTGCTTCTGTCACTCGTCTGGTCTGCTAATTCTATATTAGCTACCAGTTTGTTTCGCACTCTTGGCTTCCTTAAGAGGTTTTCCATCTCCAGCTCAGTCACTTTCCTATGCCGGGCTGATGAGTGCTAATAAGCACGAAACTGCAGTCCTCGGCTGGAAATGACTGAGCTGGCGGTGTATTTCAAGTAATTTTGCTTTAGCCCTGGCTAATGGGCGGTAATTTACTGAATATACCTTGCCTCGCGTTCAATCTTCGAGTTGAACCGAACCATTGCTTCGGTCACTCGTCTGGTCTGCTAATTCTATATTAGCTACCAGTTTGTTTCGCACTCTTGGCTTCCTTAAGAGGTTTTCCATCTCCAGCTCAGTCACTTTCCTATGCCGGGCTGATGAGTGCTAATAAGCACGAAACTGCAGTCCTCGGCTGGAAATGACTGAGCTGGCGGTGTATTTCAAGTAATTTTGCTTTAGCCCTGGCTAATGGGCGGTAATTTACTGAATATACCTTGCCTCGCGTTCAATCTTCGAGTTGAACCGAACCATTGCTTCGGTCACTCGTCTGGTCTGCTAATTCTATATTAGCTACCAGTTTGTTTCGCACTCTTGGCTTCCTTAAGAGGTTTTCCATCTCCAGCTCAGTCACTTTCCTATGCCGGGCTGATGAGTGCTAATAAGCACGAAACTGCAGTCCTCGGCTGGAAATGACTGAGCTGGCGGTGTATTTCAAGTAATTTTGCTTTAGCCCTGGCTAATGGGCGGTAATTTACTGAATATACCTTGCCTCGCGTTCAATCTTCGAGTTGAACCGAACCATTGCTTCGGTCACTCGTCTGGTCTGCTAATTCTATATTAGCTACCAGTTTGTTTCGCACTCTTGGCTTCCTTAAGAGGTTTTCCATCTCCAGCTCAGTCACTTTCCTATGCCGGGCTGATGAGTGCTAATAAGCACGAAACTGCAGTCCTCGGCTGGAAATGACTGAGCTGGCGGTGTATTTCAAGTAATTTTGCTTTAGCCCTGGCTAATGGGCGGTAATTTACTGAATATAGGATGATGTTTGTTCCATTTCTCTCAATTAATTAGAACAGGAGAATAAGCGATTCTAACTGCGATTCTAATTGAGCCACTTTTCAATTCTAACCTTGATTTGTGTTTCTGCTATGGCGTCATCTTTGCTATACGGATGAGATAAACTTCTGCAGTAATGTACAAAAATCAAACGTACCCCGGGGGTCTGCACGTGGAATCCCAAATTCTGAATTTGGGACTGGAAAATTTTAAATGAAATTTTAACACATCGTTGAAAATTTGCATCAAATCTTCAGACGCCATACACATGCGCAGAAGACCTGACAAACGAATTCTAGCTTGAAATCAGAAACGAATGGCTTAAAAAATCAAATCGACTCTCAAACCGCAGATAACTCTTACGGAGGTAATAATATATATATATATATATATATATATATATATATATATATATATATATATATATATATATATATATATCTTCAATTCGAGCAGTGAATTATTACGCTTAGAAATGTTGCAAAAAGGTGATTACGGCGTAATGTAACCGTATGCGATTCGTCAGCAATAAATGCAATTATCCTAACCGTTTTTGGTAAAACCTCTCTTAATAATTACTCAAACGATAAAGGCGGAAAGATAAAAATGTTTCCTTCAAATTAAAGCAGATATTGCGTTTTAAACGATGCTTAGAAATTTTTAAAAGATGTCTATCTGGCGGAACTTAACGCTTTGGCTTCTAACTCGTGTGCTATGACTGGTAGCCATCTTTTGCATGCGCAGAAAGAAGACTCCGGCGTAGTTTAATTCTCCTGTCGCGACATTTAACGTATGTGCTAAAGCTTGCTAAGCTCGTCGGCTATGAAAAGCGAGTCACGCCGTTGTTTTTGGTAAAATCTCCAAAATAATTATGCAAACCATGAAAAATTAAAAAGAATAAAGTATTTTCTGTAATTCAAAGCCCAGATTCAGCTTTCAGCAACAAACAATTTTAGAGTTGAGAAATTATATTCAACTTGAAAGATACTATTTTGTTTATTTTTTGTTTATTTGGCGAAATATTTTAGATTGCATTATAAACCGCTTCATTTGCTAAAGAGTTTTAAAACAACTGTAAATCTAATTTGAAGTTTTGGCGAATAGTTAGAAATTTCAAAAAAAAAAAAAAAAACTTTAATAGATTTTTTGGTGTGTCCGCATTTTAGTTCAAGAAAAATGATCATTTCACATCGAAGGGTGGGGGGAGGGATTTTTTTCCCTTTAAATTCTTCGCACAGGACGTTTCTCTGTTCTATTTTACGCTACATATTTGCGTGCTTAATTTTTTAAAATAATGAAGCGCTTCTTTTCTTTTTTTTTTTTGCAAACGCCACTTTTTGGACACTACGGGGAACAAGGAGAGAGTTTTTTTTTTACCCTATTTAGTTAAATGAATAAAGCGCTGCTCTTTGAATGATCTTTGTATGGGCGGGGGGGGGGAATAAATAGAGCCGGATAAGGAAAATTAGAGATGGATTGTATAAGTAGATAGTTGCCGAAGACGATAATTTTGGCGTAAAAAGGTGTATGACACAAAACGCAACTGGAAATAGGTAAAGAAATACGAAAAAGATAGATATAGATTAATTAATACTGCTGCCAAATTTATTTAAACAGCCGCCGTGCGCAGCGAACTTGGCATAAAAACAGGAGGAGTGGCGTGGATTTTTTTTTTTATCCAACGGACTTTCTTTAAATTCTTAGTACGAGCATCGCCGTGCGGGTACTGCTAGTATACTATATAAAAGAAAGTCGTGTTACTTTCACTATTTATAACTTAAGAATGGCTGAACCGATTTGGTCGAAAGTTGGTGAGGAGGTAGCTTAGAACCAGGAGACGGACATAGTATACTTTTTGACCCCTTTGACCGCGTTCTCGAAATATTTGCAATATCAAATTAAATGTTTAATTAATTGTTTAGTTCTATGAATTCCTAATAGATGGCGGGGTAAGTTTACTCGAGAATGTGCTGATCGACAGTGTCGATAGCTACGCTATTGTGGGACTGTTGTCGTCGGCAAACTGATTTTTAAATACGGTATTTTTTTCCGATATTCAGGTACATAATTTGATTTTGTAGGATTTTTCTATTGGGTTTTGTTTTCCTTATTTCTACAGTGTTTGTTTTTGTTCTTATAGTTGAAGATAGTTACTTATCTAAGTAAATAATTTCATTTGTCGTATTATTCAATTGTGATTGTTCTTTATTATGTTTTTATTATAGTATTTTTTATTTGGCGAAACATTTTTGATTGCAGAAAAAAAACCCCACTTCACTCGGTAAAGAGCAGGGTTGCCGGTTGCTTGGCGCGTTAAGCGATGAACTATACAGTTGAAGGATTATTTTTAATTTTAAAGCTAATGTTAATTTTTTTTATGTATTTTAGCGAATAGTTTTAATTTCCAAAGAGACTCTAGTAGGTTTTTGAAAATGTGTGTACGCATTTTAGTTGAAGAAAAATGATCATTTCACATCAGAAGGAATGGAAGGGATAGTAGATTTTTTTATTCAACAGACTTCCTTTAAATTCTTAGCACGGGCATCGCCGTGCGGGTATTGCTAGTAGGGGAAGTTGCTGTACCCACGGATAAAATTTACTTTTCAATTTTTGCTGGTCTCTGGGAATGGATTATCGATCGGAAAAATGTTCGGGCAGAATCTACAACTTATCATCTAATTTGGCAATTTTTGTCAGAAGCTTTTGGAAATTGGTTCATGTGTGAGATACCGCATGAATTTTGGACCGAATAGCAATTTTTGTCAGGTGAAAATCTCAAAGCTTTCAACTTCAAAAAGAATTTCTTAAAAACCATCTTTTTTGTACGTGGGTGCAACACCCCGTTCACCCCGCGGACAGGTGCCTTTGTACACATGGACATACAAAGAAAGGATATATAAATAGGTCTGAGGAACTCAATTATACTCAATACATTTTCATACGCCATTTTATATTGAAATACTTCAAACATCCATTGAAAATAACATTAAATAAAACATCCAAGAAAAATTAAACTTCGATTATTTTTCAAAGTTTTTTCCCCCTTTTTTTTAATTTTCCTTAATTCTTAACATCAGGGAACTCTTTAAAAAAGTTATTACTTTTAAGAGAGTTAATGACCTTATGAATAATTAATGTTTTTAAACAAAAAATAACTAGATTCATTATATTATAGCTCTCTATGTACCTACATAATAACCTCAATTTATATGCAAATTGAAACCTTTAACCTAAATTTACCAATTACAAAAATAACTCAGTTTAGATTAAACCAAAACAAAACAAAAAAAAAAAAAAAAATGGAAAAGTCGACTTTAAATGAAAACAGATGGGATTAACCGTCTGTAGATCCCATAACAGGTGGGGGTTACTTCAACACGATATCTTTAAGCCCTACTTCAAAATCATCATCATTGTTGAAAGCAAACTTCGGACGTTGATGACAAGGCAACATTTTGGTGTATTTCACATTGTAAGAAGACTCACGTGTGAATCAAGGAGACTAAAAATTGCCGTCCGTGGGTACATATGGTTATGTGTCCTTGGGTACAAAGGTACGCCATTTTGGTTTTGCAAGCCAGTCACATCGACAGGACCACAGTTTTACAACATTAAAAATCAGAAACAAAACCTTCAAAATATAGGGAATCATGATACCTACAACAAAAATGAATTAAAAAAAATCCAAGACAAACGAAAAAAAAAAAGAAATTGCTTATGTTTTTTTTTTTTTTTTTTTTTTTTTTTTTAACTTACATCCTACTAAAACCGAAAAAATGTGATAGAATCTTAAATGTTCGTTTGATGGCGTTGAAACTTCCTGGGGTCGTGGAGAGCGCTGTGACACACGTGTTGAATCCCAATTAGCATCTCTCTCGACGATACCCGGAATTTCCCGACCAACGTCCGTAGGTACAACCGTCCGTAGGTACAGCAGCTTCCCCTACCTAATAAACTCATGTGTAAACCTAAATGACATAGTACAGTAATTAGTGCCTTTTTCGAATACTTTCCCAGTAAAAGTCAGAAAAAGAAGAAAAAAGCATGAAAGAAGGCTCAATGCATCTTAAAAATATCGCGAAAAGCAAAAAAATGTCAAATAATTAAAATAATTAAATAAATATCGAAAAATTAAAAATTGGAAAGTAGGGTATTGAGATGGAGAAAAATGTCTGTCGGTCCGTCTGTCTGTCCCCCTAATAATTTTTAAATGAATAGTCCGATTCGAAAAAACTTTTTTTTGTTCGAAAGATCTCGGCGAGGACACCTCATTTCCATATTTCCAGGTTTTACCTTTAATTTGTCTTACGTACTGACTAGTAAGCTTCCCTAAACTAGAGATAGCGTAAACTGAGGATGTTTTCGGCCTATTAATAGGAAAATTTAAGGAATATATTTCTAGGAAATATTTCCACAAGTGCACAGTCCCCTTAAAATTTCAAGATTTTTTCAGTCCTGTTTGAATTTTGACTCAATGCAATAATTTCGAACGGAAATTGGAGAATCCTAAACTGTACAAAGAGAAAACAAGTTCCAGTTGAACAGCTTGATTGATAGTAATGAAGTTTGATGTCGTATTTTAAAAATGTTTTTAAATATGTTTCATTAAAAGCACACATTACCCTAGCTTTATTATTATTATTATTAGCATTAGTATTATTTTCTTTTACTTTAACTGTTTTACGCCTGTTCATATGCCTATGCATAGGGAAAGGTGGGGGAAGCTTTTTATGGTACTTGCTACTATCTAGTAAAAATAGTATCAATTATTAAAGCATAAAAAGCAGTTGAAGCAAAATAACATGTCTAATAGCCTCGTGGATCAGGTGCAAATAACTTTAAAAAATGTACATATCATTTCGTTTGATTTCAAATACATAAACAGACTCTACTTAGTAGTGCATTTGAGTTTTTGCAATGAAATTCCACGTTTTGTACCGTAGACTTAGATTCACCAAATGTGTTTTTCTATATTCTAAGGGGGGAAATCATACAAATTTGTTTTTCTATGTTCTGAGAGGGGAAATCGTACCCTAGTTAGTGTGGCAAAATCGCATTCTGGACAACTTGTCACTTCGTAAAAACTATGGTTTTTACAAAATTCATAATGTGTAATAGACACCATTTTTGGCCTACTTTCTCAGTAAAAGTCGGAGAAAGAAGAAAAAAAAAACATGAAAAAAGGCTTAATGCATCTTGAAAATATTACAAAAAAAAAGTCAAAAATAAAAAAAATAATTAAACAAATGTCGAAAAATTAAAAATTGGAAAGGAGGGTATTGAGATGAGGGAAAATGTAAGTCGGGCTGTCTGTCTATCAGTCCCCCTCCTAATAACTTTTGAGTGAATACTCCGATTCGAACAAACTTTTTTTTTTCGAAAGATGTCGGCGAGGACACCTCATTCCTACATTTCACTTTTTGATTTGAACTATTTTTTGTTCAATTTTGAACAGTTCAAAAAAACTTAACATTAGCGCCTACGGGGAAATTCAAGGCAATTCCGAACTGTGAGGCGAAATTACTTCAAACAAACTTTGTAGGAAAAAGCGTTTGATGAAAAACTTGTATATAAAATATCTTTTTAATTTGAACAATTTTCCGTTCAATTATGAACAGTTCAAATCCCTTATCAATAGCGCCTACGGGGAAACTGAAAGTCAATGTAGATTCTGTACTTGAAGGCGGATTTACTTCAAACAAATTTTGTTGGAAATAACTCTTGACGTCAAACTCCAGAGTTAGACTCCGAGAATTTAGGGGCACTTGACTCCGACTCCGACTCCTGTGCCCGACAAGTAATCGGACTCCGACTCCCCGACTTCGACTCTGACTTCGTAGCTTTGGCAAAAATTTATACACGGAGGACAAATGACTGACTCCGATTCTTAAATATTCGACTCCGACTCCTTTATCTCAAAATGAGATTGACTTCGACTCCGACTCCGCAGCTATGGTTTTAACTGTGAAATAATTATTGTTGATATGATTTGTTTTTATTTTTACGCTAAAGTTTCAATTTATGTACTCAGTTTTTGGCAAATAAACTCGAAGTCATTTATGTTTCTACATAAAGATATGCGCAGACGATTTTTTTTTTTTTTTTTTGACAATGAAAAATTATTTCTTTAAGTTGACAGGTTATTGGTTTTTTTTTTTTTTTTTTTTGGGTAAGTGCATTAATTCATTTAAAAAATGTTTTTGGCAACAGGGGAAAAAGACGATTTTTTTAATCTGTATTTATTTTAATGAGGTTATTAATTTTAATTATTATTTTTTCGTTTTGAAAGCTGTTAAAGTTTTTTTTTAATGGAAAAAAGTGGATTAGCTGCTTTGTTTAAAAGTTGCTGCTATTTTATTTTTTCGTTTTTTATTTTTATTTTTATTTTTTTATTCATTTATTTATTTATTTATTTATTTATTTTTTTTTTTGCGCATCTAATTTTTTTAGATGAGTGAGGAATATTTTATTCCTAGAAATCAGCTTAAAGTATTTTAAAAATATATTTGAAAAAATTTGCGACTTTAGCTATTTTTGAGAATATTGATCAGGTACCAGAAAGTAGTATGGGTATACGGGAAAGTAGGCTCGTCTAGTTCTAGACAGAACTTCTTGTTTAAACTAACTATTTTGAATTTCTGACGAAGAAAGTATGGAATAAGGAACTAAACGACGCGTGAGATCAACATTCAAGAAAATTGAAGCTAGTTTATCGGAAAGCAAGTAAAGTTTTGCTTTAAATCATTTTTTTTTTCGAGCTTCCTTTAAAACCATTTTCCAACTTTTA
Source organism: Uloborus diversus (assembly GCF_026930045.1). Classification (NCBI taxonomy): domain Eukaryota; kingdom Metazoa; phylum Arthropoda; class Arachnida; order Araneae; family Uloboridae; genus Uloborus; species Uloborus diversus. The sequence continues at coordinate 149,767,288 of NC_072731.1, read as the reverse complement.
CTTCGTTTCATTCATTAGGAAGAAGTGGATGAAAAATTATTTTTATGTTGGACAAGAATGAAAATATTTTGCTGCTTTTGTGAATGGTAGACGATTGCTGTAACTTTTACTTAAATATGAATTGACTTTGATCAAGTCATTTCAACAGTATAAAAAAACTACAAGTGATGAAAATATTTTAATATACAGTGAAATTACATTTAATAAATACTATTACTTTTGTCTCACTTATGTAATCACAACAGAACTGTCTAAGAATAACTTAACATATATTTAAAATATTGATGACCATAAACGTTAGAAAGACAAGACAAGCTATTTCTTTTACATTTGTCTCTTTTGCCTTCTTTGAAATGCATGTAGAAGAGAAAATTGATTGGAAATTTTATGCGTTTAGCAGACATGTTTGAAATTGTTTTATATTTTTAACATTGTAGACATGGTCCATGGCGCATTCTTATTCTTGGCGAGTTGCTTTTTTTTTTTACTTATTGGCACCAAGTTGGAGGAAAGTTGAGTAGAAACTACTTGTTTTGCGATACCATTGATGATTCGGTCTTTTTAATGGACTGTGTAACAAAACAAGTTTGAAAGTTCCGTTAAAGTGAGAAATAATTTGATAAATAATTTAATTAATTAGAGGAATGCCATTAAAAAGGCCGAAAGAACGAGCCATTAAAAAGGAAAAACATCTGCTAAATAAAAATGTTAAATAATTCACGAAACATAGAAAAACAAACTAGTAAATAGCGCGAACATCCCACTAAAATAAATTCATCATTGAAAATTAAAGTAATCCGCCAAGTAAATGTATTAAGTTATTAGTAAGCAAAAAAAGTAACTTTAAAACGTAAAATTAAAACATAAGGAACAAAAATTGGAACTATGTAAACATTTTTCTCTTCTTGTCAATTTTGAGCTTAAACAAGTAGCCAAGAGCCATAAAACGAGTTTAGTACCTATAATGGAAAAATACCAATAGTTTAAACTTCCAATATTGGTGTATTTTCGTGTTCACTCTCCAAAGTTGAAACATTTTTATCTCCATTGAAAAAATAAACAGGCAAGTACAAATATGCCAAATTTTCTGTTGAAGTGGCGTTCTTGTTACACCAGTGTCGCAGCCATACGTCCATGAAAGCACCATAAACACGAGTAGCTTCTTCGCTGCAGACAATATCCGGCAAGAGTTTTCCTACGCAAGTCCTATACCTGTCCAAATCGAGACACTTCTCTTGTGGAGAAACTTGTAGTCTCAATACTTGCCTCCAGGTCATGAACCAGTTGAACCCTTCCTTGGAGCAAGCGCTGATCTGGTCTTTTGCATCATTAAGACAACCGCTTAAAAAGAGAAGATCTGGAGAAAAAAATATAATCAACAAATTAATTAATCAATACTTAGTTTAATGCTGAAGTACAGATACCCACATGGCTCAGAAAGCAAGTAATACATTCTCCCCTGACATACAAATTACACTAATAATACCAATTAATGAATAACAAATAATTAGTGCACTGATGGCTATTTAAAACGCATCACGAGATATGTCGCTGATGTATTTATTGAGCGTATGACAAAAAGTATAAATTTTAAGAGCAGGACTTCGTTTACGTGGAAGCTCACCGGAGCTGAACTTTTGCACTTGTTTTCAATTTCATGAGAATTTCTACACGTAAGACAAAATTAAGACTTTTAAAAGCCAGTGTTGCCAGATTGGGGGAAATTTCCCCATTTTGGGGAAATCTGGTGATCTCTGGGGAAAGTTTGGGAAAATGAGTTTTGAGGGGAATTCTTTTTGGAATTTTTTTTTCTTGGGGAAAACCTGGAGAAAGAAAAAACCTTGGGGGGGGGGGGGGGAATTTTTTTTCGTATTGAAATTGAGGACAAGAAGCAGTAGTTACATTGTATCAAACAGCGTTGGTTTAGCTTTGATCAACTTTATGAAATTCGCATTTCCCATTATGTGGAATATTATGTTACGGAATTCGCATTAATGTTCTGCGTGAGTAACTAGTTGCTACGTGAAACAGGTAAAAATAAGTGTGATGGAGAATGCTCTTGTATAATTATACACAAAAATCAGTTTAAATGTACATACTGAAGCCGTGTAGTAAATGCAAGTAGAAAAAAAAACATTTAGCTGTTTCTTATCTTTCGGTCAGACGCTTGTATTTATGACTAGTGGCACCTGCACGGCTTTGCCCGCAGTAAAAAAATTAAAAGGTGTTTTGGCTCCCCTGTATATTTACAAATAATGCATGATGAATTTCTCGCCAATTGGCTTGCCCACGTTACGGTTCTCACGTTATGATAGCTTGGTAGTTTACTCGTCCATCTTATGATAATTTTGCTCGGGAAAATGATCTTAGAATTAAAATAGAAAAAGAACAAAATCGAATTTTCGAAAAATCGCTTTGAGGTACACACCCCTATGCTACAAACTAATTTGTGCCAAATTTCATGAAAATCGGCGTAACGGTCTAGGCGCTATGCACGTCACAGAGATCCTGACAGACAGAGATACTTTCAGCTTTATTATTAGTAAAGAAGATAAAGATAAAGAAGACAAAAAAAAAAGTGAAAATGGGAAGAAAAAAAAAAAGTTGGGGAATTTCATAAGAAAATTTGGCTATTTGGGGGAAAAAAATTCAGGAGACAAAAATATTAAAGGAAGTCGATTCATTTTATGAAAATATTAGTGGAAAAATAATTTTTGAATTTGGGGAATTTTGATAGAAAACATCGCTTTTTGGGGAAAAGTAGGAAGGGAATTGGGGACATCTGGATTTGACCATCTGGCAACACTGTTAAAAGCATGAAAAGTAGTTCTGAAGGCTATAGGGATCCTGTACTTTTTATTTAAAAACTAATGCTTATGAGATTTGTGGAGCGGGCAAAAATTATTTTAAGAAAATATTATTGTTGGCGTTTACTGCTTCAACTCATCTAGGCATTAAAAGAAAGAGACACTGGATATGATTTAGACAGAAGCATATCAAGTGGAAGAAGATATGGTTCTCTTATACACATGTTCAACTTTCAACTGACGTAGTCAAGAGTAATGATTCTAGGTCTACAGTGGGTTGCCAAATTAGGGTGGATACTCTTGATTTCACATTTTACGTGATTACATGTGATTCAACTGATCCAAAACTTTAGTGTGTAAACAAATTTTATTTCATAAAATTAATATTTATTTTTAGTTCCGAGTTCGCTATTTTTAAAAGCAATTATAATTTTGATTTCAGTACTAAAACTCGTACATTTTACGAATTACTTAATAACGAAATTTCTACCCCACCGTTCTGTGGGTTCTAAATCCTATCTTCACAAGAGGTTCCCACGCGTACAGACAACCAATAAAAGGCTTTTTTTGCAATTAATGTTTTTTTTCCAGAAAATTTTGAGTTCAACAATTATGTGTCGAGGTTCAACTCTTTCTTTGCAGAAAAAATCCAATATAAAAACGATTCTATTCCTTGCATATCACTCCCAAAGGAAGAGAACATATTTCAGGTGTTTCCAAATCAGTTGTTGACAACATATAACTAAATTTGGATGTCCATTTTATTTGTTTACAAAACGAAAAGAGCTTTGTGATAGGAAAAGTATTACAACTCCATGGTCTGACAACATAATTGAAAATATGTTCATAAAATGGAAAAAGATGTGTTGCAAGGCTAATCCAATTCGTTCAAAAAGATATGAGTTGCTGTTTTGAAAAGAACCACCCAAAGACGGATGGTGGAAGAAAAGTTTCCGGGCATCTTTCTGTAAAAAAAAACGAAACTTACTGAGGGCAATGAAGAAAACACGCCTTTCCTGGGCTCTAAAGCCTTTGCACATAATGTTTAAGGAGTAAAATAAAGTAAATAAAGTAAGCAAGATTTATGAGCATTTTGACTCCAATTCAGGCATTTACCGTTATCCTTCGCTAATGAAGGGTTTGAAATTTAAATTCAGCAGACAAAAGTACTTTTGTGTGGCGGAACTTCAGGGAAAAATATCACTCCGATTATATTCTAGAATAGTGATACCCGCACGGCTTTGCCCGTAATAGAAAAAATTAAAATATCTTTTGGTTCGCCTGTATATTTACAAATAATGTACGGTGAATTTTCTCGCCAATTGGCTTGTACCCATGTTACGGTTCGACGTTATGATAATTTCGTATCTCGCCAATTGGCTTGTGCCCATGTTACGGTTCCACGTTATGATAATTTCGTAATTTACTCGTCCATCTTATGATATTTTTGTTCTTAAAATTGGAATAGAAAAAGAACCAAATCTAATTTTCGAAAAATCGCTTCGAGGTGCACACCCCCATGCTACAAACTAACTTTGTGACAAATTCCATGAAAATCGGCAGAACGGTCAGGCGCTATGCGCGTCACAGAAATCCAGACATCCAGACATCCTCAGGACAGAGAGACTTTCAGCTTTATTATTAGTAAAGAAAACGCCAGAAACCTCCCCCCACCCCCACCCACAAGACTGGTGTTGTACAAGCAAACGGCATACAAACACGTGTCGCTGTCACATATTATTGCTGTCATACATTTCTGAGTTAGATACATTATAACAGCGGTAACGGTTGCAATGTAAATTCATAAATATTTGCCTAGAATTATAAACTTCAAAATGTTTAACTTCAACTGAATGAAACATTTTGAGTAGCTTAGTTTTTGATTTACTCATAAAGTTAGACGAAAAGGTAGACTGAAATGATTTGTTGTAGTATTTTAAATTAAAAAACAAATTAGTTCTGCCAATAACTTACTAAAATATTCCTTTAATTACATCCTTCCTGGAATCAATACTTATTTTTACCTATTTTGTTCATATTTAAGCAGAAACATTTTCAGGTTAGCCTATAGCGCTGTTCCCCTAATGGTTGATTCTAATAGTCTTTCTTTTTCTTTCTGGTACATATGCATTTTTTTCTTTAAACGTAATAATTATGTTAGCCAGAATAATGCTTTATAGTTTGAATGCATCATTTATTTTAAATAACAGTTACTTTAATTACATCTAATGCTGTATTTATTTTATTCATACATTAATTTGGTAAAATAATAAAATATTAATAATGGAATACAGTTCAAAATGCAAACATACCGGGCACAAATTAATTTCTCACCTACCTCTTAAATTTTTCGTTGTATTTTCACAAAGATGGATGTAAGTAGCATTTAAAACTTCAACCATCCTTGAAAATCTGTTCATCTGCCATAATGTGTCACATTCAATTAATACTTCCTTGTAACAATCATACAGGCTAGACATATGCCTGAAAACATGGCAATTAAAATGTGTCAACAAAAAATTTAAAAGCAACATTAATTCTAAGTTCAAAGTTTATTTATTTTGGACTACTAGTCATGTAGAGTACAGAAAATTTAGAATTTTATCTTCAGCACTAATATTTTGCTACAAGTAATAAAATATTATATGAATATACTTTAAATACAAACGAAGATTTGTACTTAAATGAACTATCTGACCAGCAGGAAACTTGCTCTAAATTTGACCTTTTAAAACTCTTAACATTACATCTACTTCACAAGTCTGCGACGGTGGTGTGTTTTTGATTTTGATAATTTATCCTTCTTGCATTTCATACTTCCGATACAGTTCTTTAAAGCAACGTTAAACCTCTTTAGGGTAATTTTGAATTAACTTTGCGGCACTTCATATTTTTTTATTTGAAGAAGTTCGCAAACTGTCAGACCCTACTCCCCACAGAACCTCCGGTTTATTTTGCCAAATTCGTAGAACATACTATCGGTGGATGTCTTAAGGCAAAAACTTGTGTGATCGCCATTGCTCAGTTCGAGTCGTTGAAGCAGGAATCAGTAAATGGACGGAGAACGTTCAGTGATTGGTTTTGCAACATCTGAGGCGAAGACGCCAAGTCATGTGACTCAACAACGACGAATGGCTGAAATTTCTAGTTTGAAACTAGTGAAATAAAACCCCGATTTCTTACAATGCTTTGCTTTAAAATATAACACGTGACTTAGGATCTTTGTTTCACGATTGAAAGTCACCAGTCCCTCCATTTTACCTCTTCTCAATGTTCGAGTCAGTTATTTGTGAGTTTTCTTTGAATGTTTGTTATTTTGTGCTCTACGAAATTTTTGATGCGAAATATTGAAGAATCATCATCAAGTGAGAATTAATACACGTACTAGCATGTAGTAGACAAAAGGGTTTAACTGATAATGCGTTTTGAGAACAGTTGGTAAAGCTTTGTTATCCAAAGCGTTTGTTTTTCCTAACTCCTGTTCAGTCAGAAGTATAATTTGGGAACCTCTGCCCCTTTTAAGTTTTCTTTGCATATCCGACCGCATATTTCAAAAAAAAAAAATAAATAAACAAATAAATAAATAAATAAAGATGAACTTAATTTGAAGTATGACTTTTTGAATTTAAATTTTGTTTTTCGCAATCACGAGTGTGTGTGTGTGTGTATGTAGGCGTGTGTTTGTGTCGAGGCATGAGTGTGGGTATGTGTGTGTGTATAGGTATGTGTATGTATGCGTGTGTGTCTGTATGCAGGCATGAGTGTGTGTATGTATGCGTGGGTGTTTGTGTGCAGGCATGAATGTTGTGTGTGTGCAGGTGTGTGTATGTATGCGTGTGTATGTTGGACATGGACGCAACCTGGAGACTGTTTTCGTTAGAGGTGCAGCATCGGGAAGGGCCGTTCGACGGTGGTGCTGCAGAGGGAGACGGGGGAAAATAAAACCAGCGTAACGTCAAGGACAGTCAAATGAGAACAAAAAGCAATCGTGATTGCTCAATAAAAATAAAACAAAATAAACAAAACACATAATTATGTTATTAAATTGAGCACACATTATATTAATATAGTAGATTAGTATGTTCTCGTACAGTTTTGATAATCATAGTGAAAAGACTACGGCTGGGATTAAAAACCCCTTTGTAAGAGATGGTGAGAAAATAAAGAAACAATGTTATGCGATTCGATGTATAAATATAAATAAATAAATAAATTCCGTAATTTTGTTTCATTTTTAATACTGGAGACGAAATTGTTTTCAAAAAGTGGAGGGATCCTATCCGGCAGCGTTTTTCTAAAAACATCATTTCCCTCGCTTTAAATTGAACTCAAAGCTGTTATTCATAAACTATTTCAAATGAAGTTAACGGCTATGCGATTATTGGGCAACTAAAGAAGCCATGTTTTGTCATCGGTCAAGTTAAATTACTTTAAGTATTAATGAAGTTGTAGGAAGAAAACGAATTGAAGGTCCAACTTGAGTGTACTGCCTCAATTTTTCAAAAGAACTGGTCTAATGTTGCCCTCTGCTGGCAATGTCAAAAATTCGTTTTCTGCTGATAATTACACAAAAGAAGTTGGAGCCCTGTCCACAGCAGTCACTATAAGAGGCTGTCCATAAATAATGTCACATTTTTATGCATATTTGTAGGAGCCCAGACCGGGGGCTCCATAAACAACCATATCCCATGAGTCCGCGTGGCAAGCGAGAAGCGAGGAGCAGAGAGAATAAGAATGGGTGCGGGAAAGCCTCGCCGGAATAACTTCGCTAAAGAGTACCATGTAAATATGTGCAATCTAAGAAATGCCGTGTTTTGTACATAGCTCTAAATATTGATTAAAACTTCGTTATGATTATTAATTGGAGTCCAGCATCGATGTCAAAGCCTTTTTATGTCAACATCGGAACCCATCGGCTCCCATATATTTTACCTTCCTCCTATCCTTTAGGCACAAAGTATCACACTTCACCTTAGCTTTTCCTTTCCTTTTGTCACTTATCACGATATAATAATATGTGAACGTATTGTTATAAATAATGTTTTTATTTCAACCATAATGTGTCATGTCACACTTTTTCTTTACCTCTTCCTTCTCGCCTGTCCCTAACTGTCACGTTTTCAAGAACTCTTCCCCCTTAAAGCGTGACATCATTTCTGGACGAGCCTAAACATAACCATTCTAAAATGAGTTTGGAAACTACTCTTGAATATCGATTTGAATCATTGAAATCTATCGTTCTGAATCGCGATATTATAATACATATATTTAACTACATAACTATTGTGATGCTATGAAATAAAACCAGGAGTTCTTTAAGCATTTAGATATTTTACTTTTTGGATTAAAAATGGCATTACTTCATTTAAATAACTTGCTTTGCATTAATTATCACATGGTTCGAAGACACTTAAGTGTCAGGACACTTTGAACCAGGTTAATTGCAAATTTTAAATAGTTTTTCGATTATTATGTTTTGACTTCAAATAGCTATAAACAAGGTCAGAAAAATCGTGAGTGCCAAGTTTCCCGGAAGACTAAAAAAAAAAAAAAATGCTTTGGTGACTAGTTCTTTCAGTGCAAGAGTATTGCAAGAAAAATAAATTATAAGATTTAAAAAAAAAAAAAAAGAATAACATTTTCATCTTAAAAAAATAACAATAATAATAAGTTACTTTTAAATCACAGTTTCTCGATTTGTTTTGAAAATTTTGATTCCTGACTAATCTTGATTTTATGGGGAAAATATTTACGTCCGAATACATTTTTCTGAATTAGTGTCAAAAACGCAATGAAATCAGTTACCAAAACTTCAAGCGTATTGGGGGGGAGGGGGCGGGGAGAGCATCCCTTTATTTCGCGGTCAGGATTTTAGATAAAATAAAAGACAAATTTTCGGATACGGGATTTCAACATGTTTTTAATACACTAAAACTTTTTTTTCGTGTGTTAAAAGAGCTACCATAGAAACTATAAGATACAAGCCCATTCAAATATTCGGTTTCGATTGCTTCCTGAACAATGGCATAATAATGACACCTAAAATTGATTTACAAATCTAATTTTACCCCGAAAAATGCTTCTGTTCACTTAAAATAATCTTTAGAGTGAATGCGAGGGATTTTTTTTTCTAACTTTAAAATAGAAGTAAATAAATAAATGCTCACAGGCAAATTTCCTGCAGAGCAGGGCCTTCTAGATTTCTTCTTCCCCATCTTGTTCTGGAATGTTGCCCTTGAACTGCAGTTTCAATATGAGGAAAGCCTTTTTCCAAATAAATGTTCAAACATGCATGGAGTTTTTTAGAATTTGGATGGCAGCAAGAAATCCATGTACAACCTAAATAGATTTTTTAAAACCATCTTAGTAAAACATTTTATATACTCAGAAATACGAACTATATGTTATGTTTTCAAGACGTAAATATACACCTTGGCATTTATAGGGGTGCGAAATTCAGTTCGGAGAAGTGACATTTACAAAAACGATGAAGACCACAAAAGTGATTTATTCCATAGTTAAAGTAACTTTCTAAGGATGAAAAAGAAGATTGCAGGGTAAGAAGAGATTTGTAGTAATTTGATAATTAATGTATAAAATTTTGAAAATTTTAAAGTTTAAAATATTGTAGATCCTTATTCATCCGAAACTCTTTTAACCGGAACGTAGTTTTAACCGATGTCAATTCCATGAATTTTATTTATTTATTGCAATTTCAATTTTATTTATTTGTTTAATTATTTTAACCAAGCTTTTGACCTCAGGGTTGCTAGTAATTAAGCATCTAAGATAAAATGGCCTAATAACTGTATGGGGGCCAATACCTTTGTAGATAAGTTTTCATAAAACAACTCTGATTTCCCGGTAGAAAGCATTCTTGCTTAGAAGTAAAATAATTATGTGTAAGAAGATTTTTAAAACGAAACATTGAGGAAAGTGCAAGTATTTCAATTGTAGCTAACAGTTCATGAAATAATAATACGTATGAGTTACGGAAATAAATTTTCAATACAATTAAAAGCACTTTTACATTTATAATCAAAGTCCTTCGCATTCTTATATAAATCTCTTTATATTAAAAAAAAGTAAGGTCAAAGAAAATTTTGAAAGGAGGTCTGTGGCGTGCGTGCGTCCAAGACACCCCATAGCGCCAACAGTCTTGAAATTTTGTACAAAATTACTTCGAGTCTCGGTGGTTTGCCCCTGGGGTTTTGTTTTTTAAAGTTCGAATCAGTTTTTTAGTAATTAATTTTTTATGCTTAAATTCCGCATAAATTGTCTATTAAAGGGGTGAAAAAGAACTTGCATATATTAATATTATATATCATTGGAAAGGGTAGAATTTTCCGCGTTCTACGCAAATCGTTTCAATGCTCTAACTTAAATACGACAGGCGTTGTTTGCGTTTTTAGCTCGAACTTTTTTAGGCTTAGCTAAAACTTAGGCACTACTTTCTTCATTAAATCTAGCAGTAAAAAGCGAAGGAATTGTCCCTCAATTTTCCTTTTGACACCACTGGAAAGAGCGGCTTTTTTTACTCCAGGTCTAACTCGACCTATGGTCGAAAAACTTAGCTTTTATCTCCAAAAGGAAAAAAAAATACAAGCCGTTAAAAACTTAAATTCGAATAATCTCGTCTCCATTAAAATTATTGATGTTTTATTTGGCGGTGCCATAGTTACGTCTTTTCGATTCGCCTGTTTCATCTTTCTTATTATGAAACTTTTAAGGGTTTCGATTTAAACGGAAAATCTTTGGCTCAACTCAAGTCAAGCCCCGAGCAAAAGAGCAAAATATATTACTAAAGACCATAAATATGAAAGGGAGTTTTCAAACGTACAAAACTGCAGTTTTGCAATGCTCAGGAGCCCCTTAGCCTTTACGGCTCTGCAAGTTGGTATACAAGTTATTTTGAAACCCGAGGAAGGGATGCTTTTTGATCCAAAAGGGAGCTCATATTGCGTTTTTAATCTGTTCCTTTTTAATTGGCGATTCAAATCTTTGGGAGTCAAATAAGATTGTGAAGAAATCTTCAGGGGTTGGTGAGCGGTAGTGAGCAGGGGGCAGAGCCTCCTGGTGTTATTAGGTGCTGTAGTAATATTTTTGAAAAACCTTGAAGGTTTATCAAAGAAAATGTATTAGGTTTTGAAATATTTAAAAGTTTAGGTGTTCTTTTAAAAGTAGAAATAGGTAGAATTTTGATCTTGGTTGTGACTGTAGGTTGCAATGAAGTAACTTTTGCAAATGCATACAATTTCCAATTTCATCTTTGATATTTACCTATATGATTGAAAAAAACTTATTATCAATATTTTTTCATTTGTTGATAATTATTAGCAATTATACCTCTTTTAGATTGCAAAGAATTTTTATCTACCATTTCATTCCGTTTGCAAAACGCATGAACGGATTTTCTCTTCACCATACTGCTTTATTTCTAAATTCTATTTACTCATCTCGATTTCATTATTTTTTTAGTACTACTTTATCCATATCGGTAGTTTTTATTGCTTTCCGAATTCTTATTTTGTTTCTGACAAATATTTTACAAAGGGAGAGGTTCATGCTGAAATTAAAAGCACAGCGTGGGTTTTATATTTACTCATTTAATAGGGAAATTACGTGAAGTTTACCGTCTTTTTGCCAATAACTGTTTTTAAGAAACAAATAGAGTCAATTAAAAGTATGGGACCTACGTTAGACCATCTCCTATCCACTTAAAATAAACTAATCAAAACCGGTTCACCCAGCGAAGCATTATGACCTAACAAACAAACAAAACATACATACGGTATGAGCTGATAAGTGATAACCGCCGCTCTTTTGCAGTCGGTTTAAAACTTTCTTTAAGTTGCGGTTAACGACTAATATGGTGACTTTTTTTTTCTTCTTTGAAGCAAAAATTTGAATCGATGTTTAAATATCATGATACTGAATTGTGTTTTTAAAAACACAAGAAAAAAAGAGGTATTTCTGTTTTTTAAAATTGAAGCTCACTCTAACAACAAATGAAGCTGTTCCTCTGTATAAATTAATAAAAAGGTAAATGCCATGATTGTAAATACAAAAAAATACTTCTGATGATGACAGCATAATCTTTTTATTTATTTATTTTTTTTTTTTTTTAGCTAAAACCATTTTTATGCATTATTTTTTTAAGTGGATACATGTAGAAAATTAATTAATATGAATACGTGTGTATTACGTCACATTTCCTAACATGAAACTGAAATGAGCATAAGTATGATAGGGTAGCCTGGGACTAGTTGAACAAAAGATCAAGTCGCTATATTTTTAAAAATGCCTATTACACAGTGAAGTACGTTCGTTCCAACTCCCTCCTCTCACAAAAACATCACTGAAAAGCAGCGTTCATCGAAGAACCTGCTGGAACTTTTGAATTTCGCTAAGGAGTATAAATTTCACCTCCTACAAATAATAGCTTTCTTATTTTCTAATAAACTAATTCCCATTTTGACAAAAAATAACCAGAAAGGTAATTGTTCCAACTCATTATTGCACCTACGTGCTTATTACAATAATGAAAACAATTTCTTACATGCGAGAAAGGAAAAAAGAAAGATAATTGGAGCTCGTTGGTCCACTTTGCATGGGGCAAGTTGCCCCGTTCGGGTATTACTGGGAAGATTATAATTTGCATTTTAATTTATTTTAACAATACAAAAAAAAAAAAAAAAGAAAATTAAGCAAAGCATAGCATTCAGTTTCTTAATTAAAGTTGTTAAAATGCACAAGTTTTGGTCTTTTTGGAGTCTTGATTCACTTATTGAAAGAAATAAAAGCTACCAATAAAATTACTAGTTTGCAAAAATATGGCTTCACACGAATTTATCTGCAAAAATATAAACCAGTTCTAGTTTTACCAGTTATTAGTAGCATTTTTTTTCAATCACGTTTCCTGTATAACCCAAAGTGTAATTGTAGTGTGTTTCTTATGTATTTCAATCTTTTAAAAAGAAAAAAACGGGTTTGTTTCCTAAGTCAAAAGTACGATTTTTAGTCACTGAAATGGATAGAATAAAAATAAATAAATAAAAAAAGTAAAAAAAACATGAACATGGACTCAAAAAAAAAAAAAAAAAAAAAAGAGCTTTTATTTTCCCAACTGTTTTTTGTTTTATTTAATTTTTTTAAATGTACGATTTTGGTAATAAGGCATGATCTTTACGACATCACAAGTGATGAACTTGGGTGCGCAGTTGCATTGCCGCGCTAAAAATTAACGCTTTGCTGTCAACCAGGTTATGATAATTTGTGCTGTGCGCTAATGGCATCAGTGAATGGCATTTCATCACTTGTGATGTCATGAGCAGAAGTGTAAAAAATGAATTTCAATCTGCACAACAATTTTTTTAAAAAAAATGCTAAAAAGCATTCAGTTTTGTCACAATATTTAAAAAATGGTTTTATCCAAAAAAAATTGTAGCATGCTCTTTCAGAAAAAATGCTTTTAAAATTTCGGAAGCAACCCCATTAAGAAATTTTTAAAAGTCGCTAAACTGTTTTTAGCTGCAAATATGCTTTGTTTGTGAAAACAGGATAAAGGGTTGCGATTTTACAATGTGGTGAAAAACAAAATATATCATTTTCTAAAAAAGTTTCTGCAATAATTGAAAAAAAAAAGAAAAAAAAAGCTTAGAAACAAGTGAATTCGAAAAGAATTCGCTCATTAACGTCCTTCCTAAATTGCGCAACAAGCTGATCATGCAAAAACGAAAAATACAAAAGTGCTCTTACTTTCCAAAAATATTGCCATGAAGGTTAAGCTCCATAAGTTTTGAAACCGTCCCATTATTTTACAGCAACATTCCTCAAAAATCACGCCAATCGTTCCTCAGACGCTCAGTCATTATACTTGATGCCCGTAAATATTTCGGCATCATCTTTTGGCATTCTGCAGGCATCATTTCGAGGATTTTCAGAGATTGCATTTTCGATACGTTGCCTGGAAGCGACATTGCGTCACGATGATGCAACAGACTGAACTAGAAGTTGAAAAACGCCTCTTTGTGCGATTCCCTCATCCGCTTCCGGCTTCTCGTGCCTCCGCTCTTCGTTTATTTATTCTGGCGCTTTCACTTTTTTTTTTTTTTTTTTTACGCCGACGCTTTACTTACCACACGTAGTTGCTGGAATTGTTGTTTCCTTCTCCCCCTCTTCGCTCAAAAAAAGTTGCAAAAATAAGAGAAAAATGCCATTCTGATGATCTAAGGCTCATTATCGAACCAATCTTTTTAATTTTCTGAAACTTTTATTTGGATTAAATTACTCCTTAGAAAATATTTTGAGTGTTGAAATCGCTATTCACCTATTCGCGAAGATATTCTTCGAATGTTCAAATACGAAGTAAGCTGTGGGAGTGCAGATCTCTTCAACTGGGATCATTTGATGAAGATTTTTACTAAATAGTTGAATCAAAAATGGGAAAAATCCTTAAAATCAAGTTATATGTAGTCAAGTACTGTTCAGTCTAGCAATAAAAATAAAAGAAAAGAACAAATAGAAACTAGGATTCAGATATACAATCGCGAGCTGAAATAATCGCGTAACCTAAAGTCAGAGAAAAAAGAAATCGGACGGAGAGAAAAATAAAAAGTAAGACATGCCAATCAACGTAGTCCATTAAAGTGGCATATTGTGCTGAAAAGTAGCACCGCTGCACCTTGAAGAGGTGTAGTTCGTTTTCTTTTTGAGGACGCTCATAATATATCTGTATCAAAAAACCGGACAAAATTATTTTATGCGATTTTTTGTCATATAATGCATTTAGACTTGCTACTCGATCAAAATAAGGTGTTTGTTTGAAGGAAAAAAGATATTTATTGAAAAAATATTATTGTTATTCTCTTCTAGTGATGTTCCGGATATCCGTATCCGTGGATATCCGAGGGAAAATAAAGATCTGTATCCTTATCCGTTACTTTTTTGACGGATCTTAAACGGATCGTTTCTATTCTAAAAAATTTGAAATATTTGAATAAAAGACTCTTAAATTCCGTCTAAATTAGGTTTTATTCCATATTTAAATTATAAGGTATCATTTCAGAAGCCAATTTGTACCCCCCCCCCCCCCCGTTGCAAAAAGGAAGGGGAAATAAGTTTTAAAAGTGTGTACCAGTGTGTCTTTTTGTGCCATCGTTGCTCCTAAATAGATGAACCGATTTTGATAGTTCATTTTTCGTTCAAAAGGTGACTTGATCAAAAGTGTTATTAGCTTGGCCTCGTTTTTGTAGAACTTTAATTACCGGAGATATTAATTAAAAACCGATTTAACGTTTTTCACAATTATGGTAGTAAAAATTTACCCATACGTTAAAAATGTTGGCCCTAATTGAAAGAACAAAGTTTTCTGCCTTTGATATTTATTTGGAACTTCCAACTTATATACAGTAGGAGCTATATTCTTGTTAAGTAAATTTTAAATGCAATTCTAAGCCTTTATACGCGTGATTAGTAGCGATTTCACAGTCGGAAGATAAGGAGAAAAAGCTCAATGATTTAAATTTTTCACCTGCTGTCAGTTCATATTTGTTAACAAATGTGTGTTCTGACCCGCGAAATTCATCTAAATATGAGGTCGGTTCTCTGGGACACATTTTGTTTTTTTTAATTTTTAATTTAATATTCGTTTTTGTTATTGTTTTGGGGTTTCTGTTTTTCCTCATTTTTGTTTTTCTCTGCATCCTTTAAAAAAAGTGAGACTAAATTCTCTATTTACTGTTTGTAATGGCGTTCCCGGCTCTGTATTTCATCGGTCGTAGAAGTTCGGTGGAAGGGGTCAGCGCTGCATTTATGCTGAAATAAAATGGGAAAAATTATTTCTAGCCTGTTCAGTAGCAGCTTTACACTCTTGCTCCTGTATCCTACATCTACCGAGTAAGCTAGAAATAATTTTTCACATTCCATCTAGCAGCGCTGACCCATTCCTTCCAACTTTCCGTCAATTTTAACGGAGATTTCTTTAAAGAGTAAATCATAGTCTTGATTATATTTTTGCCGCAGTTGACATTTTTTGAAGAAACTGCCATTATTCTGACGGGAATACCTTCCGTAACAAATTTTACATTTGGATAGTTGAATTGGGTATAAAAAAGAAATGAGATCCGTATCTGCGGAT
Organism: Uloborus diversus; assembly: GCF_026930045.1. Taxonomy (NCBI): domain Eukaryota; kingdom Metazoa; phylum Arthropoda; class Arachnida; order Araneae; family Uloboridae; genus Uloborus; species Uloborus diversus. Next base: position 149,751,343 of record NC_072731.1, on the reverse strand, counting down.
CTTGACACTAATGATCCGTATCCGTATCCGTAGATCTACTTTTTTAACGATCCGGCACATCACTATTCTCTTCTATACACGTATTGCAACCAAACGATTGCTCATCTAGTATTCATTACTACGAGATTGTCTCTTGCGATCATCATATTTACTGCTTCTAGGGGAAATGAATTTGTTTTCTAGAGCTGCCGGTTGGTAAAGAATTTAGTTTTTTTCATTATTTTCGATTCATCTCTCTTTTTTTTATACTACACTGGCTTATACCAACTACACTTGTTATCTCTGCAACAGGTACCTGATTTTCTGGTTCTTTAGTTTTACAATTTAGCTGTTGGAAGGATTTTGATGGTCTCTGCTAATTGTACAGATTTTGTCGGCCAGTAATGGAATATTTTATCCAGTGGTGTTAGTTTTTCAAGAAACGATTATCAATATAGCATTTAGATGCTTCTTTATGCTATAGCTCTGTTTAAAAATACTTCAATACACGACTCAATATAATCTGCCTATTTCCCTAATTCCACAAGTTTTTCTTCCGACAATATAAACTTTTTATCCAGTATCATGCCTTTCAATTCTTTTATGATATTATATAATCCTATTTTGGTAAAAGATTTGACAGTTTCAGAAGAATCGTCTTATATATTAATAGCCGATGATTGAGTAACCCGCGTGTTTCAAAAAATGAAACTCGCGCCACGGCATAATAATTTGATAATATGTTTTGGTAATGTTTAACATGCTGGGAAAGGCTTAATTGTGACAAGGCTGAACTCGATACGGTAACTTAACTGTTTTACTGGTAAGACTCATTTCAGGGGAATGAAGAAACTAAAAAAATGGTCAACAATAACCGCTACCTACTGGAGTTTAGGGTTAATCCACTGGAGTTAGGGTTAAAATATGAAATAGCAAAATATCACCGAACAGGCAATGACTTCGTTCAAATGTAGAAGTAATTTTCACCCGTCATACTTTGACGGGCGACTTTCTAGTTTGTAAAGAAATGATAAAAATCTCCGAACTTGAAATAGTTAAGCCTCTTTTACTCACCAACCTCGGAAAAAACAAAATGGCGAAAATAAGCGGAAGCTAAACATTTTAATGAAAAATAAACACCCAATTTTGACTTAATTTCACACAGTAAGAAAATGACAAATGATAAAGTAATTCAACGAAACATGATTTATTTTGAGCTACATGCCTTCTTTTTCCATATTGAAAAGTTTGTTTTACCAAATCCCATCACGTTCGAATACAATAACAAGAAAACGGAGACTTAGCATTAAAAGTGTCGAAAACAAAAGCGAAAGATTCCAACAATGTCTAAGTTCCGACTAGCGTACACAAACGGAAATGCAACAGAGATTTTTATTGTTGTCCTTTGATAGAACAGTTATCTCTCTTGAAGAAAAGTAGGTTTAAAAAAACTTTCATGAAACTTTTGGATTTTGGTTTTTGTCCGGTTTTACTGGCCTAATACCCTTTTGTGCGACGGCATAATCTTCTTAACTATGATTTTATTTTCAATAAAATATGCTTGTTCAGAAACACTACGGTTGTAATAAGGATGAATTTCAGTACACAAGTATGTAGACACCTACGCAATTAAAATCCTACCGTATTTGTATATGTACATGAACGCCGACAGGGGGGGGGGGGCAAGGGGGTTCATTGGCACTCTTCTGTATTTGAAAAAAAAAAGAAAATAATATTGTTACAAATCCTGTAAATAGTAATTATTGTAGTAACGTAACCTGTAAATAGTTTCCCGTAATGAATATACAACCCCTTTTTCATTCGGCTAAAGTATACGACCCCTATTTTCTTTCTTTTCATTGATAACGGTCTACTACTTTACAGAAGCGTGTGGAATATTTGAGAAATTTCTTTTCGGTGTATTTAAGCCGTTAGCGATGGATAAACAGTTAGTTTCGATTGATATTTCGAACTGAGAGCTTTTGCTCTGTTTATAGCGAGGCATTTCGCTGTGTTGTTTTCGTATTTGGAAGTAAATACGTGTGTAAACGTTGAGTTTACGGTGTTGTGTGATAATTGCTTAATTGCTGATGAATAATTTAGCAGTTGTTGAAGATCTTTCCTGTACATAGTGTAAATAAATTTCCTGTGTTTTTATAAAGAACTGTGTTTTCATTTCAAGAAAGCGGAAGTCGCACCGAATCCGTTACAATTTGGCGCCCAACGTGGGGCTACTTCAGGATTTTCTTGCAGTAAGTGTGACTTTGGACATTTTTTCATAAAGACTTTTTAAATTTGGACTTTATTTTTAGGGTGATTACTCGCGCAATGGATGAACAATTAAAACAACTGCTTGATGCAATCAACTCTGTGAAGAGTGATATAGCGGCTAATCAAGAACAATTAAAAAGTGACTTGACTGCAAGTTTTACAGCTAATCAAGAACAATTAAAAAATGATATGGCGGCTAATCAAAACCAATTGAAAAGTGATTTAACGGTGCTGAAAAATGACCTAGTTTCTAACCAAGAGGAAATTAAAAACGATCTTACTTCGGTAAAGACCGTGATGGAAAATAAATTTAATGAGATAGAGCATCGAGTTGATGCTATTGAAGGAAAGTTTGAGGCAGTTGAAGGCCGATTCATCGCAGTGGAAAATAAAATCGAAGAGAAATTTGAAGAAAAATTAAGTTACGTTGAAGGCCGATGCAATGCTGTAGAAAATAAACTGGAAGAAGAAGATAGAAGATTTCATCTATTTAAAGAAGAGATCTTTAAGGACGTGGAAAGGATATTGGCGACCGCGGAAAGCAGCTCTGTACAGTTTGGCGCTCCCACATCGGTTGCTCGACCGTCCATTAAACTTGCCACATTTGATGGGAAAACTTCGTGGCAGGTTTACAAAACTCAATTCATGATAGTGGCGAAAGCGAACGGATGGGACTCTGCTACCAAGGCCTGTCATCTTGCAGCATCCCTGAGGGGTGACGCAGCGGACATTCTCCAGACCCTTCCAGACAGCCAGCGCCTGGATTTCGCCGCCCTCACAGCTGCGTTGGAGCTTCGCTTCGGTGAGAAGTGCCAGAAAGATTTCAGCCGACTCCAGTTGAAGTCCCGTTTCCAGAAAACCGGGGAAACCCTGCAAGAGCTAGCGGCGGACGTCGAGAGACTGTCGCATCTTGCTTTTTGCGACTGTCCTGCGGATGTTCGAGACAACCTGGCACTCAACTACTTCATCGACGGAGTTCGGAATCCTGAGATCCAGAAGGCCCTCCGGATGGCGAATGTAAACGACCTGAGATCCGCTTTGGTATATGCGATGAGATACGAGGCCGCCCAAGAAGCAACCCGTGTGGATCGCCATTTAATCCGGACTCGGGAAGCTGATGAGTCTGATTCCAGGTCGTCCCACCTCGCTGAACTTGAGAGACAACTCGGCGACTTGGCAAGACATCTGAGCAGCATAACAGCCCAAAAGAAACAAGAGCAGAAGTGCTGGAAATGCGGTAATGAAGGACACCTGCGAAGGAGTTGTCCGGTTCGCCAAGCTACGCGAGGGAAGGAAATCAACACCACCAGAGCTCTGCAGATTTCCTCTTCCAGTAGCGGCAGTGATGGACTTTTCATTTACGCCCATGTAAATGGGAAACCCTGCAGACTGATTGTTGACACTGGAGCCAATGTGACAATCATTAGGACAGATGTGGCTCGTGAATTTGGATTGAAACTGCTGTGGACATCGCCACGCGTAAGTCTCCAGACTGTGACAGGTGACAAAATTGAGATTGACGGTAAAGTGGACTTGGAAATAGTGTTTGGGAATGCCACCTACCATCATACGGCATTCGTCGCTAATATCACGGACCCCTTCATTCTCGGATTGGACTTTTTGAAGAAATATGACTTCACTCTCGACTTCAAGACTAATGAGCTGCACTCTATGAGAGAAGACATAGCCGTTTTCCCTGCAGAAAGTGACGTAAAATCCGCTCATCAAATAATAGCCCAAAAAGATTTATCGATTCCCTCAAGGTCAGAATCATTAATACCTGGCTCCCTTGAAGAAAGCAATAGTTTTCGATTTGGACTCATTGAATACCCTAACCTAAGCAATAGCCTAAAGGGAGTGCTGGTGGCATCTACGCTTGTGGACCTTTGTAAGGATGTAATTCCTGTGAGAGTCGCCAACGTGAGTGAAAGGCCAAGGAATATCCGAAAAGGTGAAGTGTTGGCAACTTGTACTCCAGTAAACTGCATCATTAGAAGAATCAATTCCCCCGAAACTGTGTCTTCTGAGTCCTTGACATCGAAGTTAATTGGGAGTACACCCTTAACGAAAGATCAAAGAACTGCTGCGGAACAATTGGTGGATGACTTCAAGCATCTGTTTTCATCAGCATCGGAGGATGTCGGCCGTACGAATTTAACGCAGCATAGGATTAACACTGGAGACCACCCCCCTATTAAGCAGCATCCAAGACGACTACCATTCGCCAAGAAGGAAGAAGTTGAGACCCTCCTGAAAGAGATGAAGGAAAATGATGTCATCGAACCCTCATCCAGTCCTTGGGCTTCTCCCATCGTCTTAGTCCGAAAGAAAGATGGCTCCACCAGATTTTGTGTCGATTACCGACGGCTGAATGAAATCACCAAGAAAGACAGTTACCCTCTTCCACGGATAGACGACACCTTGGACACTCTTTCCGGACACAAGTGGTTTTCGACCCTGGACTTGAAGAGCGGCTACTGGCAGGTTGAGATACACCCTGATGACCGAGAAAAGACAGCATTTACAACTGGACAAGGCTTATGGCAGTTTAAAGTGATGCCCTTCGGCCTCTGCAATGCACCAGCTACGTTCGAGCGTCTTATGGAGACAGTGTTAAGAGGACTTTCCTACGAATCCTGTCTGGTCTACTTAGACGATATTATCATCGTGGGACGCAGTTTCGAAGAACATCTGGCAAATCTTAGGAAGGTGCTGCAAAAGCTTAAGGAAGCCAATCTGAAGTTAAGCCCGTCCAAATGTAATTTGTTCCGCCGGGAAGTGAACTACCTTGGTCACATCATCTCTTCTGAAGGTGTACAAACCGATCCAGAAAAGGTATCTGCGGTCAAGAGTTGGAGTCGTCCCGAAAACATCCATCAGCTGCGAAGTTTCCTGGGGCTCTGCACGTACTACAGGAAGTTTGTAAAGGGCTTTTCCAACATTGCACGACCTTTGCATAAGCTGACGGAAAGCAAGCTAAAGTTTGAATGGTCCAAAGAATGCGAAGATGCATTTCTACGACTGAAGGAGGCTTTAACATCAACGCCTATCCTCGCCTATCCTCGGCCTGAAAAATCCTTCATCCTAGACACGGATGCGAGCAACGAGGGCATCGGAGCTGTTTTATCCCAAGAAATTGACGGAAATGAACATGTCATCGCTTACTGGAGCAAATGCTTATCAAAGTCGGAGCGAAATTACTGCGTCACCAGAAAGGAGTTACTGGCCATAGTGAAAGCTGTAGAACACTTCCATCATTACCTCTACGGCCGAAAATTTCTGCTTCGGACATATCATGCCTCATTAACTTGGCTTTTGAACTTCAAAAATCCGGAAGGTCAGATAGCCAGATGGATACAGCGGCTCCAGGAATATGACATGGAGATCAAGCATCGAAAAGGGTTATCTCACGGTAATGCTGACGCTTTATCAAGGAGACCCTGTCCTGAGAACTGCCACTATTGTTCCCGAATCGAGAAACAGTATGGAACGACTAGCCCTACCGCCTATCAGGCGACAGTGACTCCAACATCATCAGAACCTGATCCATGGAGTGATGACCAAGTTCGAAAAGATCAACTTGAAGACCCCGACATAAAACCAATTTTGGAGTTCATGGAAAGTGACAGTCGGCGACCTAGCTGGCAGGACGTTTCCATCTTCAGTCCTGCAACAAAAAGATACTGGGCTTTATGGAACTCGCTCCATTTACGGAACGGCGTGCTACACCGAAAATGGGAATCTGACGACGGCAAAACATCTAGGTGGCAGTTACTACTTCCCCGATCAAGGATTTCAGATGTTCTGAAAGAAATACATAGTAGTGCGACTGGAGGACATTTTGGTGTCTTGAAAACCCTCAATAAAGTTCGGGAACGCTTCTTCTGGAGCAAGGCGAAGGATGACGTGGAGAAGTGGTGCCATTCTTGTGACGCCTGTGCTGCTCGTAAAGGACCGAAGAAAAGAAGCAGAGGGAAGCTACATCTGTACAACGTTGGAGCTCCTTTCGAACGAATTGGGATCGACATCCTGGGTCCTCTACCAAGAACTGCTGATGGGAACAAATACATTATTGTTTCCATCGACTACTTCACCAAATGGCCGGAAGCATATCCCATTCCAGATCAAGAGGCTACCACCGTAGCAGAGACTCTAGTCCAACATTGGATCTCGAGATACGGAACACCTTTGCAGATTCATTCCGATCAAGGGAGGAATTTCATCTCTGCTGTGTTTAAGGACCTATGTCAAATTCTCGGAATTGAGAAAACTAGGACAACACCACTACACCCACAATCGGACGGCATGGTGGAGAGATTTAACCGCACAATCCTGAATAATCTCTCACTTATGGTATCCAGAAATCAACAGGATTGGGACAAGAAGCTACCTTTGTTCCTGCTGGCCTACCGCAGTGCTGTCCACGAGACTACCGGATATGCCCCATCTCAGATGCTCTTCGGACGAGAGCTTCGGCTACCTTGTGATCTCGTCTTCGGTCGTCCTCCGGATGCGCCTTCATCGCCTGAGGAGTACATCCAGGATCTCCAGGCCCGGTTGGAAGACGTTCACAACTTCGCACGAGAGCGAATCAACATCGCGGCGGAGAAGATGAAGACCCGATACGACACAAGGTCTACTGGACATGAATTCAACGAAGGCGACAAGGTTTGGTTATGGAATCCCATCCGACGGAAAGGTCTGTCACCCAAATTGCAGTCGCATTGGGATGGACCCTACAAAGTCCTTAACCGACTAAATGACGTCGTAGTGAGGATCCAAAAATCACCTAATGCAAAACCTAGGGTTGTACATTATGATCGGTTAGCTTCATACTATGGCCATAGTTCATGAGTATTACGTAAGCAACCATGGTTGATAAGATAAAAGTTGTAGATAATTTTTTGCTTTTAATGTTTAGTAATATTTCTTGTTATTATTGTGTTTTCTGTATCTGTTAGTTATTAATTAATGTGTATATTTGTAAACTTGTGATAGAAGTTTTGCACCCTTTCTGGGGATTGTACTGCCCGGGACGTGCAGTCCTTAGGAAGGGGGCAATGTTACAAATCCTGTAAATAGTAATTATTGTAGTAACGTAACCTGTAAATAGTTTCCCGTAATGAATATACAACCCCTTTTTCATTCGGCTAAAGTATACGACCCCTATTTTCTTTCTTTTCATTGATAACGGTCTACTACTTTACAGAAGCGTGTGGAATATTTGAGAAATTTCTTTTCGGTGTATTTAAGCCGTTAGCGATGGATAAACAGTTAGTTTCGATTGATATTTCGAACTGAGAGCTTTTGCTCTGTTTATAGCGAGGCATTTCGCTGTGTTGTTTTCGTATTTGGAAGTAAATACGTGTGTAAACGTTGAGTTTACGGTGTTGTGTGATAATTGCTTAATTGCTGATGAATAATTTAGCAGTTGTTGAAGATCTTTCCTGTACATAGTGTAAATAAATTTCCTGTGTTTTTATCAAGAACTGTGTTTTCATTTCAAGAAAGCGGAAGTCGCACCGAATCCGTTACAATATCAATTTGATATTGTTTTAATATTAAACGCAATTTTTTTTAATGATCTTTTATATAAATTAAACTAAATTCATTATAAACAAAGGGTAAACTACAAAATACTTAAACTACAAATTAAAATTACATCACGAACAATATTAATATGTTTACATCCATGAGTTCCAGCAGGGGGGGGGGGGGTGCCCTTTCGAATCCTGGCTTTTAAATTAAAATTCAATTATTTAAACAGGGAAAACTGCAAAATATATCAATAAAACTATTCATGTCATTTAAATAAACACGAGCGGCGGTTATTTAGGAAACTAATTTGTGAAACTCGTGTATTTTATACTTGTTCGTGTACTGCTTGATCCGGAAACATGGTATGCAGATACAGTTTTTGCCGACGATGTGCTTTTCAAAGCGAGATTTTCAATGAATGAATTAGGAAAAGCTATTGAATGTTTCTATGTGATTTTTAGCACTTTTTACCCGGCAGACGCAATGAACAAATCAAATTTTCTGAGCTAAACAGTGTTAGTTTCTACACAATTTATTTTCACACTGTCGTGTTTCTAATTGAGTACTGATATTCTTTTATTTTTTAATCAAGAAAATCGCTCAGAAGACCAAGGCTAGTTTATACGGTAGCTGACGGGAGCTCAGCTTCTACATTATTATCTTTTCTAATGTCATTTTTTTTTAAATTTAAACTTTTAACCTGAACTCAGCCGAATTTCAAACTACTTACGTATGAATGCAGATAACTTCCGATGAATGTAAGACCCCTACCCTTTGTCTATTAGAAATTAAACCCCATAACAGGTATTCCCAAACTTTTCCTATTCACGGCACCATTTCAAGAATTAAAATTTTCTCACGGCATCATAGTCTAGTTTTATTATATACATATAATTGCTACCATGGACATTTCGCGACACCCTTCACTTCTTCCTGCGGCACTTGGGAACCCCTGTCCTGTAGAATATCATGATTCATTGATTTCCGTTTCTCAAAGGCCATGGTTGATCACAAAGCAGCTCCAGTATATTATGGGATGTATAAAAGCACCAAGTATGATTCATAATGTTCCGTGCATGAAAAGAAGTATTAATCAGCTTATATTCCAGATGTATTTCAAATGTAGTGTGCTTGAATACTGATAACTGCTTTGAAGTGATTAATTATGCAAGTTTACATAATGTTAATGCAAGTGCATGATGTTAATGACACAACAGAGACCTATGCTGCTCGTAGTGATAGGCATCTCTTTTTTATTCTTTGTAAATCCCACGGCAAATGGCATTTCAGTGAGTTATACAGCTCATTGCACCATGCACCAAGGTAACGAATGTGGGTTGTTGAGAGTAGCACAAGGACTTACAGTCAGCTCGTACATTCACTGATCTGAGCCTCAAATCTTAAACATCACTATAAGCTGCTACTGTAGATCCACTACAGGAAGTAACATGTTCTAAGCTAAATGAAATTACAATATAAACTTAACAAGTGTAATGTATGGCCTCCTTTACTTATTGACGGTTCTTTATCTTTGTTCTGAAAAAAGAAAACCCTTATGTTTCTTTAGATTTTTGTTTTTTGCCCAATCCAGGAAAAAAATTGGACATTTGGGTGAAATTTTACTTAAGCAAAGCAGTTTAAAAATTATTGAAGTAATTACACAAACATGTTCATATTGTGTAAAGATTATTGAATTTTCTTTCAAAAAAACAAAAACAAATTTTATGCTAAAATGTTTTTAAAATTTTCAACAAACAATGAAATATCTAGGCATTTTTATTGCACAATAAATTGGCACAAAACTAAGCACATTTCACCACAGCTGACTACAATAGGAAGACAGAATGCTTAGCGCACATATGAATTGCCATTTCTCATTATAGTATTTACAACAACAATTAAGATATAACATTAAGCACTGTTCCCAATATTTACATTTACATGACTTTATTTTACAATACATTTTTTTTGTGTTATGCCTCTTCATTACAAAGTACTTTACTCCTTGTAAGAGAAATATTAATTACAAGAAAAGTTAACGGTAACATCGCATTTGTCACAGACACAAACATAAATGGTAAAAGTTAATGCGAGTCACTAATAAGTTTCTGAAGCACTGTCATATTAAATTAATTAGAATTTTTTTATAGCTAGATTACTTTTTTAATTATTTGGTGGTGAGTCTTTTTAAAAAATGCTAAAGTAACTATATTTATCAAAAATTATAAATAACAAATGCTCTCCGGTGTTTTTCCTTTTAAACTAAAGATTTTAAATCAAAAACTCTCTAAAATTACCTCCTATAAACTTCAATTTATTTTACTCTACTAGCTGTATTTTTTCCTCCTCTACTTTCTTAACTATTAGACTCAAAGCGCTGTCTTTGGCGCGTATTGAACTATGTAGTCACGATTGAAAAGTTTTGTTCTGCTATTCAAGTTAATTTGAAAATACACACACACACACACACACACACACATATATATATGTACTTTTTCCCCATATTTAACAGTTTTATCATCAGGTCTCAGTTTTTTTTTTTTTTTTGTAAACTAATTATGTTAATTTAAGTCGCATTTTACGTTTCCCTTGAAAAGTAAAAACATGAACAAAAAATGTTCTAAAATGAGAAACATTTTTCCTTTTGTATTTTCTATCTTACAAGATAATTCACGTTGTTGGAAAATTAATCCATGAAAACAGAAATGCATCCCAGAGACTCATGTTTTTGAAATTTGCTTCTTCTTTTTCTCATTGTTTGTGGACACATTTCTGGACCGTTCGAAACCGTTTGCTTTGTTCAAAAATAACATAAAAATACATAAAATCTTTTCGTCTGCCTGTGAAGATGAACAAGAAGAACCGGAAGCACATCCCGTCCCTTCTTTCAATATTGCATTGATGAACTTACAAATAGTGAAAGATTTGTTTTCTCAAAAAGACTAGGAAAGTATTTCAATCCTGGAAGATGCTCAAATCACTTTGAATTCAATAAACTAAAAAAACAATGGACTATTACGAACATTTTCAACTTGCCAGTGTTCGCAACTGAACGTGTTAATGTGATTTTGAAATGGTACCGTAAAACGGGGGGGGGGGGGGGGGGGGGGCTTTGCCCACCGGGGGTGACTTTGCATGATTATAATTCAAAGTTTCTCTTTTTAAAAGTAGTGCTTTAAGATTCCGCTTTGAGGCTCAATATTGTGTATTTTCATCTCTGCTTTGTATAGAATTCAAGAGGAATAAGCAGGATGATTCCTAATAAGTTATAAGTCAAACATGTTGTTTTGTTGTTAGTAAGGTTATACAAGTACATTTTAGTGTGCTTTAAATTACACCAGCGATGTCTACGCGTTGTGTCAGTGAGTACTGCCTGTTATCTTTTCCTGTTGCTCTTATTATAAGGAAGAAGTAGCTTTTTCTTTTTTTTTTTTTTCAAAACCATACACAGTAGGTGTAATCTTCGTGAGCAATTTCACCCCGGCTTTTACAAGAAATTTGGGGTCACTTTGCACATTTGATCCGTACAAAAATGGATCCTTATTGGAAAATATAGGAATGAATAATGATTACTATTAATATATTTCAGTATGATTATTTGATTCAAACAATTTTAGCGAAATGTCACGCCCATATAAAGGAAAATTGAGCCCCGACAATATGTCTAATACACAAATGCTGCGCTCGACAAGGCAATTTGAGATGTTGTTGAGCTGGGGTTGTCGATTGGGCAAGATCGCCTATTTGGCTGAAAAGCATGGGATCCTCCGATTAACTTTAGTGGAATCCTAAGGTAAAAACAGTAAACAAATTGGAGGGAAAACATGCATATCTGTCAGAGGAAAGCAATATAATGAAACACATTTTGGTGTGTGCTAATTAGGACATGCCTCTGTCATTAATGTATATACGGCTCATTGCTAAAGATTATTTTTCTGCAGCTAGCAGAGTGTGTGTAAATTCAAGAATAATCTCGTATGGGAAGATTGGTTTAAGTCATTTCTGGATCGTCCTAAAAAAGAGATCAGATCTCGCAAAGTAAATTTCAAAATCAATCCCGATGAAGAGGCGAGTGGAGATCCTGAATCTATATCTTCTTATTTCAATCATCAGATGAATCCTTGCGTACCGTTCCACCCGAAAACACCCTGAGCTACGATGAAACTAATCTTAGTGATGACCCGGGTTCCGAATTAATGATACTTCGATGTGGAGTGAAGTATCCTGAAAGCAGTTTGAATAGCTCCAAAGGGAATATCTCTCTCTAATCTTTGCTAATACTATTGCTGGTGGTGCTTAGCTACTATTGCTGTTTAATACTATTGCTGGTGGTACTTAGCTACTACTGCAGGCAAATACTATTGCTGGTGGTATTTAGCTACTATTGCTGGTTAATACTATTGCTGGTGGTACTTAGCTACTATTGCTGGCAAATACTATTGCTGGTGGTACTTAGCTACTATTACTAGTTAATAATATTGCTGATGGTACTATTGCGGATGGTACCTTGCTTTGTAGTGTATAAAACATTATGTTTTCCTCCCCCCCCCCCATTTTTCTGTACATTTCAATGTTTACATTCATTACCTGCACTCTTTTGTTTAATAAATATTTTGAATTAGTAGACAGTGTGGGGCCCCGATAAAGTTAACTTTGTCCAACAAAATGTTTAAAGACGCTTTCCTGTGAAAATTATGAGTGTGCAATGTCACCCCTTTCAGCAGGCTGACTTTACCCACCCAGTTTTTCATTTTCAAGAAACATATCGGGTGAGTCAAAAATTAAATGGGCACTAGCGATCTCGATTCCTTTTGCCTTCCCCCAAACCGCAAAATTATCATTCTTCAAATATTCCTGAAGTACAAAAAAATTGACTCTAAACTTGAAAACTGGGCAATGTCACCCCGGTTTACGGCACGTATTTTTCATAGAATATAGATATTATATATTTCGAAAGAGTTATCCGAACTACCTTTAGGGTTTCTTCTTTTTCAGTTTTGCTATGTATTTATTTCCCGCCTTTTACCTTTTCCCGCATTTTACATTTTCATAACCCAGTCCCTTGAGAAACATAAAATCGTGGGTTTCAATAAATAAATAAATAAATACACACACACACACACACACACACACATACACACACACACACATATATATATATATATATATATATATATATATATATATATATATATATATATATATATATATATGTGTGTGTATTTATTTATTTACTTATTTATTTTCGGTTTCAAAAATGTATTCTTACATGAATTTTGAATTAAATTCACTTGTCAATGAGACAAAAAGAGGCAAACAATCACTGTCAGAGGGGAGCCAGATCGCGAAGTCGAAGAGAGTAGTGAAAGATCGAACTTTATTTGTAGCATTGAAGGGACAGTTTATTTTCAAAACAAGGGGATCTAGGAAATTTGTTTCCTACTACCGATACCTTTGAGTGATGAAACAAAAAATGTCTCCGAAGTTGCTTTGAAGTTCTAGGAAAAAAGGAGCAAAAATTTAAAATAAATAGTTAAATAAAAGTTTTTAAAAAGTATATACATAGATCAATATGAATAAACAAAAGTATACAAAATACAGTTTTTAAAATAAAAGATAATTTGTATGATTGTATAACAGAAAGAACAAAAATGCGTAAGTTTTGTTTAACACTAATAAATAAAAAAGTGAAACTAAAAAAGGCGGTTTCAGTTCTAGTTTAGAATAATTCCTATTCATTAGTGTTTATTAATCTCAAAATCACGCTGTTTATTCAACCTCGACTGTTAAAACTGCACTTTTTCCCCCATTCCATTCTAACCGCCCTCTGTCTGACATTTGTTTTTAAAGCATTTGTTGTCTGACATTTGTTAATATGATGCTCGATCGGCTAAATAAAGTAAAATTAGTTTGATCCCCCTTCCCCCCAAAACCGAGAATGAATTTTAATTTTTCCTTGATTTTCTTTAGTTAAGAAACTAAATAGAAAAGCAAAATATTAGTATTTACAATGGCCAATTCATATCTGGTTCTTTTTCAAACTAACCAGTGATTTACATTGCAAGAGTTAATGCATTTAATCTCATTTGTTGTGACTCACCTATACGATAATTAATCGTTAAACACAGAAAAACCAAAGTACTGTGAAAAGATTAAAATGTTTTTGGCACTTTCAGTAATTTTAATTTTTGCAGTCCAAACAAAATTTTCTTAAGTTTTTAACATAAATATTTCAAAATGAAAAAACTAAAATGAAATTAATAACGTTCTAAATAACTTTAGTGGTTTTATGCAACAAAGTGGTTTTATTATAATAGTTCGTCTCATTTGATTTAATATATTATACCAACAATCGTATTGTAGCCACTTGATAAAGAAACTATTTTTTTTTCTGCAGAGAACAATTTGTTAAGTTACATCAAAGACAGTCATAATACACAAGAATTTGACAACTGAACATTTTCTCGACCTTTGGTAATGCCATATCTATTTACAAGTACGAACACATTGAATGAATTTCATAAATTCTTATTTCGTTTTAAGAAACAGTAGTACATCATACAAGTTATGAGTATGAGATGGGATGCCAATATATGAGTATGAACATTTAAGTGAAATTTCCAAGCATTGTTTTCTTGTAGATTTCCTATTAAAACAAACCATCCAGTCAAAATCAAAAGAGCACATAAGTAAAATATCCTCCTAAAAATTTCTGGAATATTTCAAGTAAAAATAGAAAATAACTAGGAATTTAGTTTTCAAACAGAAAACCACGTATCAGTGTTTCATACAAAATGGATTTTAAAGTCTGATGATACTCTTTTTTCTCTTAAGGATATGCTTTGAGTTACACTAAGTAGAGAAACTTAATGGTCTTCGTTGTCGTCAGATAGCTGTTGTGCATTCAAACTCTTTTTCAATATTTGCCATTAGTTGTTCTTCTGTAAGGTCGTAGCTAGGAGTTTTTAAATATGGTCCTTGATTGTTGCTTGGGGCTGATCTGGAGCATAAAATAAAAAAAAATGTAAGAAATTAGTTAGCATGCATTTTCTAACTTGACTTTTTAAAAAAATTAAAGTCATGCAGAAAGATTCTCTTCATACCGAAACCTAGTACTCAATACATAACTCAAACATAAGGATGTATTTTCCATAGATGGATGTTCAAGAATAACCCAAGGTTTGAAGTCACCATTAGTTTGGATCGAGGCTGCCTCAGATAGGAAAATATTAAAAAAAACGAGGAATCTGTTGCTTATTTGACGTTGTAAATTGTGTTGACGAAAAGTACGAGTTGTAATATTCAGTTTAAGCTCAATGTTAAAAAATTCATTTTAATGAATTTATATTCATCCAGCGTTTCTTTTTTGTGTTCTATTCTAACCAAAACTTACTACAATGAACTACAATGCAAACATACAAAAATAAGAACTGACAAATAGAGAATTTTTTTAAATGGTAAATAAATGAACATTTTTGATAAGAGCATAAAAAGAGTATAAGCTTAGAATGGTATTAATAAATGACAACAGATAAGATTAAGCAGTAAGTTACCGCCCCTTAGCCAAGGCAGAAGTACTTGCAATATACCAGACAGCTCAGTTATCACATCTAGATACTGCAATTTCGTTCTTATTAGAACTTCTCAGGCCTTTCCAGACTTAAGAGTTCTAATAAGAGCGAAACTGCAGTCTCTAATGTGATAACCGAGTTATCTGGTATATTACAAACAGATAAGATGTTTAATTTGGGCTACTTACAATAAAATCCCGTTACAACGATATGTCCGTTTCAACGAAATAAATTTTTAGTCCCATTGAACTGCTGTTACAGTGCTTGAATTCCGTGACAACGAAAATCCCGTTACAGCGAACAAAACGTGTGTCCCCTTGAAGTTCTTTGTAACGGGATTTCAATCTATTTCTCGATCGGTGACGATATGACTAGTTACTTCCTTTGTTAACTCAGATCTTTAACTAAACGCGGTCTCAGATCAGAAAAATATCTTTGCAAGAAAATACCAATATTTTAATTTCTATTTTTCCTGTGAAACTTTGAAAGTTATTTTAAAGTATGTGTCAACTGTTCTCTTTATTCAGATACATGATTTCAATGGATAACTTGAAACTTCGAATGACGTAGTTTTGCCATTGGTGGCACATGATGATAGTATAACCTTCTTAGGAGTTAAGTACAAACCAGTAGCGTTTTAATTATTTTAACAGTCCAGTCATACAGGGATTCCGAAAAGTCCTTGACACATTTAAAAAATTCATAAAAAACCAACAAATTATCGTATGAATTTTCGGTTTGCACCATAATGCTTCACAGGTTCAATAATTTTTATGACATCGAAAAAAGAAAAAAAATGAAAAGGGGAAAAAAAGAAGAAGAAAAAAGTCATTTCGCAGCCAGGGTGTCATTATATGCTATGCTTGTAATTCTTCGTTTAGTAATTTTCATTAATTTTTGCGTTTTCCCATGTCAACAAAAACGATTTAAAAGTCACATTTAGCAGCAAAAGTAGGATAGTTTAGGGGTTTTAAAGGAAAACCTAAAAAAAGTCAGTAAATTTCGCAGTTTTTCGCGAATTACAAAGCAAGCACAGGTTTTTGAAAACTGCAAACTTAGATTTTCACTACTCTAACTGACCCAAACAACATATTAAAAAATCAGAGCTACATCGCACTTTGTGACTTTAATGTCTAATATGACTGAACTATTAGTTAATCTTGACGATTTAAAAAAAAAAAAACTAGCTGCATGTTTTTTTAGCACCAAAACATTTGATGAAGTTACTGAGAATTTCCGCAGCGATTTAGATTCCGTCACATAACTTGAAGCATTTTCGTCACAGTAAGCTTGTTAATCCTCGTTAGCAGCTGCTTCCGTCAGAGACATTTTACAGACTCTGTCAGAAAAGCCTCTTTTATGCCTCCACGAAAATGAAACTTTCTGAAAAGCTTATTTTTCCCAACTCCTCCGTATTAACATTTAGTATAACAGAAATTGAAAGTTAGCATTTCAATCGTCTTTACCAGACAACAATTTTTACTGGATACTTAAGGGAATTTCTCCGAAATCAGAGAAAAACTTCATAAACATTTTTTTTTAATAACGAGTTCACGCAAATGTTAGGAAATATTTAGTTGCATCTTCCCATTGGTTTTGATTGCTTTTTTGCTTCGTATGTCAAACACAGCCGAACAGCATTATAGTAGAGAATATAATTTCTTTCCAAAAAGTTACCTTTATTTTGAAATCTATGCAAATAAATCAGGAATTTTCAGCACTTGTTTGAATGTTCCACAGAAATGTTGTACTGGGAGTTATTGTTCGGGGGGGGGGGGGGGGAATCCCCTTTAAAAAAATACAGGTAATGTAGTATTTAAGAGTGAGATAAAAATTAAAAAACGTTTTGCGACCAAAATAATTATAGCCCTAATTATATGAATTATCGAGATTTATTAATCTTTAAATAATACATATTATTATGCACTTACAGTCTTCCCATGAATTATATGGAATTGGCAAACGTCCAGTTAAGAAGAGTATATCTGAATGAGGGGAAATGGGAAAAATTGATGCGAGGGTTCCGCTCCTTTGACTGGGACTCTGCTTAATTTAGAGGCTAATATACATCTGCAAAAGCTGATATCCCTGATAACTAATAGATGGGTCCATTTCCGCCTGTAGACCGGATGTTGCCTTTCCATCTAATCGATGGCCAGACTGTGTATTTAAGCTTATTGTTAGTGTATTAAATTTCCAATTTCTGCAAATACTTATTTCATACGTTATTTAGTTTAAAAAAAAAAGAAAACCCGAATATTTGCCTAATTAGTGCCTTTTTTTTTTTTTTTGTACTTTCAGCAGCGATAATATTATTAAATGACATTCAGTTTAAAACTGAGTATTATCATCCCAGTTCAGTTTTTAGAAATTTATGCATGTATTTTGAAAATATATAAGAAGCTACTAAATACAGTAAATCCTGTGAAGTTGTCCACCCTTGTAAGTTGACTACCTGTGTAAGTTGACCGCTTTTTTTCAGGCACGGAATTAGTCCTTATCATATAAATCAACCTTGGTAAGTTGACCACCTATTTAAGTTGACCGCTAAAGTAGTGCAACGCAAGTGGTCAACTTACACAGGTTTCACTGTATAATCATAATTTCCTATTTAAAAAAAATTCAATGTTTTTTCGTATTATTCAGTTTTAAAGTTAAACTTTTCTAATGTACATTTGCAACAGAAACTTCTTTTAAATCTGTTATAACATTTAATTTTAATTGCTGTAATTTAAATATTCATACATTTTAATCAGAAAATAAAAGATTACCCTTTTAAAATTTATTCCTGAAACTTTTGCGCTTCAAATACACGTATTGGGTGTTTGTTCGTTTTTGGTCTTCAATTTAAGAGTAAAATGATATTTTTATTGTTTTCCTACTTTTTTTAGTTGTGTCTAGAAATTATAAAGTACCGTTACTGGCTTGGACAGATTAGTCCTGCATGCGAGTCGATGACCATCAACCATGTATGGAGGTTACCATCAACATCCATGTTCAAAAAATAGACGCGTTAAAACTTCGAAATTTTGTGGGAGAAGTGGTTTTGTCATCGAAAACTGTATGTCAAATATCGATCTTTTATTTTCGATGTCGTAGACCTTATAATACGCATATTATGGCCAAAGGACAGCAATTTGAATTATAGTATTGATTCAAGATGACATTATTCACTTCAGTAAATTGTTGTTAGCACGAACACATCTAATTAGTGCGAATTAATTTTCTAAATGATGCAGCTTGCTATTAGAAATCCAATTTTCTTCTTCATCGAGAAACTTTTAATGCATTTTAGATAGGTTTGTCGATTATTACTACTTTTTTTTTTTTTTGTCTTTATGTGAAATGTAAACAAAGTAAAAAATAAAAAAAAAAGTTACTTTACATTCAACAACACCACGCCAAGTTAAGATAAAATGGGTAAAAGGAAACATGGAGTAAATGGAAGCTAATTCAAAACAAAAAAAAGAAGTTTTGGAGTCATGAAAATCTAATCTTTTGAAATATAAAACAAAATAACGAACGATTTTATATTTTTTGAAAAAATGGTCATTTTAGTCCCTTAACTGGCCCTATATCATTCTTAAAATAACTATATTCTCGATAAATATGTTTGAATTTGAATATTTACAAAACTACAGTGTGGTGGTCAGAATTTTAAGGACGGCAAAAAATTTGCACAGAAGAAAAAAAGTATTTCTAAAATAAGTCAGTGAAATTTATACGCAAAATGCCTTTTTATACTAGAAATCGTTGTGGAATGCCGAACATTTCAAAATACGAAGTATAAATGTTTTGCTGTGCTTTATAAAAAAAACCTGTCATTGTTAAAACTGGACAAAGTTATAAGGACACCGAGCGTTTTGTCCCGAAAAAGCCTAGTAATCAATAATATCCCCCTTTTTTTCAATCACTTTTATCAGTCTTGATGTCATGGAAGTTGAAGAACGTTTTTGGAAACTTTTATCTCGGGATTTTCGATGGAGAAAATCAGCTCTTGCTTGTTTCGATATTGAATACTATTTTTTCATACTTTGGGACCCAGAATGCCTCATTAAGTGTCCATTAAGCTTAGATAGAGCCTTTTGTCTGGCTAGTACATTAATTTCACAAAATAAGCATTAAGCAATGATTTTGAGGTTTGAGAAATATGCAATTAGGCATTTTTCTGCTGGAACCAATAGTTTAAACTCGTAATTAATGGTGATTTTGGTTTAAAAAATTTTGCTCAGTACAGCAATATTACTCTCAGAATTCATTCTGACCTACAAAAAAATATTGGTAAAGTTTCCGGCCGTTGCGAACCTTCCGCAGAACAGTACTGAGCCACCTCCAAATGTACGCTTTGAGATTTTTTTTTTTTTTTTTCATTCACAGAGATCGTACAAGAAGTAGCAAAAACCATCTAGTCTATCCTAATTAACTTTTTCTCATCGGAAAACATTACACTATCCCACTTTTTACCCACAACAACGCATTTTTGGCACGCTCAACTTTTGTTCTCCTATAAACTTTTTTACCAGTCTGTCACGACATTAGTTTCACATCATGAATCTTTTTCTCTTTTTGTAAAAGATGTTGAACAGTTCGAGCACTTTATCGTAACTTGAATTCCCATCTAAAACCTCTTTTTGTCTGTTTTTTGGAGCAAGATCGTCTCATCATCATTGTTTCATACGCACAGAAACAGAAGATTTCCTACCTTTTTGTCTTTGTCGACATTATTTGCCGAAATTTTTGAGACAGCTCTAAATGACCGATCTCTATCTATTCGAATTTGTTGCGATTCGATGTACAGTATGTCCTGAAACTTTTCAAGCAATCGCTTTCCTTTTCTCAACTTCTTTACGTTTTGTGCCTAGCGGGATCACTTTAAAACTAGAATTTGACTTCCTCAATTGCTTACTAAGCAATAATATCGTTATGTAGCGCAATTTGTAGAGCAAAAACATGCAAATTTTGCTTTTCAGAACCCACAATTATAATTGTCCTTACAATTCTGTCCATGTCACTCGGAGGTCTAAACTCAAACTTCTTCTTACGAATAAGAAGTGCCTTTGTATTTCAAGTAAAAGTTATAAAAAAATGTTTCATCTGCTATTAGTAACTAGTCATAAAATTTGCATAACTTTCCGATCAAATGCAGCGAAGATTTGTTGGTTTTCCTTTTATCCTTAAAATTTTGACCACCACTGTAGTAATGAAGTTTCAAATTTAAAAGAAAGTTTTAAAAAGTGTTTTTTACTTTAAGTCATAAGGCGTTAAATTAAAAAAGTCAAATAGCTTGTCTAATTGTCCAATTTAGCTCATTCATCTTTAAAATCAGCAAATTAAATACGTCTAAAAATTTTGAAGGAAATAAAATGAGCATTTACATTAAAAATATCCCAAATAACAAACACACTGCAGTGCTAGAAAAGAGCATTCATTACAAACAACTATGTATGCGAGGGCTGTTGAAAAATATCCGACTTTTTTTTGCGGGTGTATGAAAACTTTATGAATATGAAGCAAGCGTACTTCCATGAAAAGATTTCGAACTTTTCTGAGCATGCCTGAGAACTTTCCCGTCAGTCAATTGCGTCCGTCGCTAGCAAACAGAGTTTGACTGACGTAACACGTAGTGTCCTCGTCGAATTTTGTAATTTCAAGGACGAAACGACTGAAGCTGCACTAAGCTTTCAACCGCTTCTTGAGTTAGAGGAGCAGCCTGAAGTAGCTAAGGACCATATCAGGAGAGAAAGGAGCCCATTGAACTGCAGGAGTCACAAGGTCATATCAGGAGAGTAAGAAGTCCATTAAACTATAGGAGTTTAATTTTTTTCTTCCCGAAACGTCGAAATCAAGTGCGAGAAATGAGCTGAGAAATCGTAACCGAATGCAGTTTCCATCTTTCGAATGGTTTCCAATTGACTGTTACCCAGTTTCTGACACAATTGAGTGCAGCGACGCTGATCCAGTTGTTCCATATTTTATGTTGAAATTAAAAAAAAATCTAACAAGAGCACTACACACTAACTGAGTCAAACTCTGTTTGCCAGTGACTGACGCTATGGACAGGCGAGAAAGAAAGCACGCATGCGCGCAGAGGTTCAAGATCAGCTGTCAGCACACTTGATTCATATTCATTCATTTCCATATTCATCCAAGGCACACACACACACAAAAAAAAGATCGGATAACAGCCCTCGTACATACGCCATGGAAGAAAGACATTAAGAAATTTTCTTTACGTTTTAATTTTAAATTTACTTCAAAGCTGCAAAACAAATATATATTTTAACTTCTTCCTACATCATTTTTTAAAAAGCATTATGCTCGTCTAAGCAGTTCTTTAATGAAAGACACTAGATATTAGAAACTTAAACTGTACATGAATTAAGGGCAGAGAACGAGATTTCAAAGAAAAATAATTTTCACTCCCGACTAGCCGGCTACACATATTTGTAATGATGGGAAATAGAAATTACGGACTGAAAAACAGCTCTCTTACCTGGTCCCGGACGTTATTTGATACGCTTCGGGACTAATTAGCCCCAACCTCCAAAGTAGATCACTTTCCTGATGGTGAATAATCCTTCCTAAAAAATTAAAATAAGGCTATGAAAAAAAAAAAGAGTCGGTAAATTTTTTAAAGAATTCGTTCATGTTTCTGACTATATACAATGTTTTAATAAGGTGTTTTCAAAAAAATCTATATCGGTTGTATAAGGATTTCTTGCTGCTATCCAAATTCTAAGAAACTTCATGCATGTTTAAACATTTATTTGGAAAAAAGTTTTCCTCATATTGAAACTGCAGTTCAAGGGCAACATTCCAGAACAAGATGGGGAAGAAGAAATCTAGAAGGCCCTGCTCTTCATGAAATTTGTCTGTGAGCATTTATTTATTTACTTGTTTTTTAAAGTTAGAAAAAAAAAATCCCTCGTTTTCACTCTAAAGATTATTTTAAGTAAATGGAAGTGGTTTTCGTGTAAAAACTAGATAAGTAAATCAATTTTAGGTCTCATTTTTATGCCATCATTCAGGATGAAATCAAAACCGACTATTTAAATGGACTTGTATCTATTAGTTTCTATGGTAGCTCTTTTAACACACGACCAAAAAGTGTGTCAGTATATTAAAAACATGTTGAAATCCCGTATCCGAAAATTTCTTTTATTTTATTTAAAATCTTAACTGTAAAAAAACTGGGTTGCAAAAATTTTATAGCATCACAAATACTTCTGTAATCAGCTATATGTATTATAATATCGCGATGCAGAACGAAAGATTTCAATGGTTCAAATCGATACTCAAGAGTAGCTTCCAAACAGTCATTTTAGAACGGTTATATTTAGGCTCGTCCAGAAATGATGTCACGCTTTAAGGGAGAAGAGTACTTGAAAACGAAAGTTTGTGACTTGCGCGAAGGAGGGGTAAGAGAAAGTGTGACATGACATATTTTGATTGAAATAAAAACATTATTTATATAACAATACCTTCATGTACTAATGTTGCATGATATGTGACAAGGGGAGAGGAAAAGGTAAGGTGAAGTGTGATACTTTGTGACTAAGGTATAGGAGAGAGGTAAAATATGCATACAGATTGACGTCATTTATGGACAGCCTCTTATAGTGAGTGGACAATGCTCCAATTTCTTTAGCGAAATAATAAACAGAAGACTAATTTTTTAGATTGCCAGCAAAGGGCAACATTAGACCAGTTCTTTTGAAATATAGTGGCAGTGCACTCAAGTTGGACCTTCAATTCGCTTTCTTATTAGAACTTCAAATATTAATGAAGTAACATAACTAGACCAATGATAAAACATGGCTCAATTTAGTTGCTCAAGAATCGCATAGCCGTTAGCTTCGTTTAAAAGAGTATATAGTAGGGATGCACCGATACGCAAATTGGCCGATTACCGATTAATCGGCTGTTGATAATCGGTCGATTATTCGGCTCTGGCTGATTAATGATCGTAATGATTATATTTAATGCTACCAATTCATCAGTCACTTTTTCTTTTCTTTTCTTTTCTTTGACTTTAGAAATAGTTGATACTTTATGAGAGACGATTTTTTTCCTTTTTCCTAATTTTCCAAAAATAGTTTCAAAATTTCATGCAATTTCTTTCAGCCAATATTCATATAATTAATAAAATCACAGAATGTTAACTAGAAATGAAAAATTAAAAATATTAGGAGCAGCCTGTAAATAGCAAACTAATTTCGAAGCATTTTTTTATTTAAATTTATTTTTAAATTATTAGTAGCTATTGAATCCAAGTTTTTATTTATTAATAAAAAAATATAACGTCACCTCAGAGCAACAGTAAGATATCTTAGTGTTATTTCTGGTATTAGATATCTTACTGTTGCTCTGAGGCGACGATAAGGTTATCTAAAAGCACTATTCTAAAGAAGAAAAGTATTAACTCATGAAACATGATGCAACATCGTATATACTATGTTCATAATTATTCAAAATTATTAAAAAATAAGTTAAAAAATAATATTACTTCGACCATTAGTTTGAAAAAATTAAAAAAGTAAAGTGTGCACGTACGTATTCTTTTCTACATCAAATAATATTAAAAATTATTTTTTTATCAAAAATTGATAATTTAAATAGTATGCGTTGTATGATGTAATCATCTTTATAAATTAATAGACAAGCTGTTTTCTTTCGGTACCGATTTCTCCTCTGTTTGTGAACCGATTTCATTCATTCTTTTTTTGTTCAAAAGCTATTGCAGAGTTTTAGTGTCATCAATAAGTTTTTTTTTACATCGAGCACTAATTAACAGAGATATTATTAAAAAACGCATTTTCGTCTTAAATGGCTCTTTTTACGCGAACGGATGGTCCATTTTCTTTCAAATTTGATATGGTTGAAAAGGTCTTTAAAAAATACTCCTACCGAAGAAATTGTCAGGGCGCCCAAGGTCTAATAACCTAAAACCACTAGAAAAAAAAATTATAAACGTTTTTTAGTTTGCGAAACAAAAAAAATTTAATTTTATCTCTCTTCCATTGTTGAAATTCATTGTTGAAAGCGTGAACATTAAATTGCAATTCATTTTTAAACCTCTTTTTTTCTACACGAAAAACGCATTTTAGTGCTTCGAGCTTGGTATGGTTGGAACGCTCGCAAATACTTTGTAACACGTTTTACCCGGTTACACCGAGCGAAAAGGCAAAACCGCTATATTGACTAGAAAAAGCGCTAGAAGCAATTATAAGTTAGCAAAAATTTATTTTTATTTGCTTTTCCGCGCGACATAGCGTGAAGAAATTGCTGGCTAATATTATGTGTTTCCACTTCTCGCTTGATTGTAAATAAATGAAATTATTGCATTTGTTATTATTGAGACTTTTTGGGTAAACTACGGGCATTTAAAATATTTTCATTTTGATTATGTGTGTGTGTGTTAATATTTAAATGAATCCTTTTACGGAGTGAGGGAGGATTTTCAGTTTCGATAAAATCACCTCCTTTAAAAAAAAAAAAAAATAAATAAATAAAAAAAAAACGCACAAGCACCCAGCTTCCAGTAATACCTGCATTTGCTACCACCACAAACAGATCTCAAGGAGAAACTTTTGATAAAATTGGCGTATCATTACGACGACCAGTGCTTTCTCATGGACAATTATATGTTGTCGTGAGTAAAGTTCGCTCATTTGACTGTTGGAAATTTTATATTTACAGGTAAAGGTCATGCCTACTTTTACAAAGAATATTGTTAGTTTTACGTATTAAAGGAGTTTTACGGTATCATTTCATTCAGGAAGACTTCCATAATTGTGAAATTGGCGAACTTTATCCATTGGTGTCAAACTTTTGGCACCAATGCCAGGGCGAGAAATATTTTTCTTTTGCATTCGTAAAAAAAAGAGTAGATAAATGTCTATTTGCAAGGAGCTGACTACGAATGAAGTCTCTCTTTGAGGTGGGGTTCATTAAATTGTAACCGTTCGTGACAAGGGGGTGGAAATAAATGACGAGAGGGATATACAATGGGAAGAATGTGACACCAAACCTTTTTTAGACAAGAACGTTTATGAAAACATTGTGACATGTGGCAAAGGGAAGAGGGGGTATGGAGAAGTCTGAAACTTTGTAACAAAGGTGAGAGAGATCAAAAATTTTGAAAAGTGCATTAGTCAGTTTTCCTCTAAACCATAAACAAATCGCAAACACGTTTTTTAAATAAAATTGCACTATTATTGCGACGTCCAGTGTTTTTGAATGGACGTTTTTTAATGTAGCAAGTAGGATTCATTCATTTGACTGTTTGAAATTTTATATTTCTAATGGCAGAGGTCATGACAACTTTCGCTATAATATTAAACTTTTAAAAGAAATATTGTTCATGCAGAAGTTTTATGTATAATCTGAGTTTTGCAGCATCATTTCATTCGGGAAGATTTCGATTTCTGGGGAATTTGATCCTTTTTATCTATTGGCGTCAATTTTTTGGCACCAATTGCAGCGCGAGAAATGTTTTTTCTTTCCATACTTAAACAAAGAGTAGGGAAACATATATTTGCATTCTATTATCACAAATCAGGGGCTGTCCACGAATGAAGTTCCGCTTTAAGGTGGAATTCACTAAATAGTAACAGTTTGTGACAAGGGAGAGGAAAGAAATTACAAGAGGGACATACAATGGGTAGAATGTGACAACAAGCCTTCTTTTAATAGGAACGTTTCTGAAAAACAGCGTGACATGTGACAAAGGGAAGAGGGGGTATTGTGAAGTGCAAGATTTGTGACAAAGGGGGGAGAGGCAGAGGGTCGAAAATGTTGAAAGGTGTG
Source organism: Uloborus diversus (assembly GCF_026930045.1). Classification (NCBI taxonomy): domain Eukaryota; kingdom Metazoa; phylum Arthropoda; class Arachnida; order Araneae; family Uloboridae; genus Uloborus; species Uloborus diversus. Next base: position 149,725,175 of record NC_072731.1, on the reverse strand, counting down.
ACAACAGTTATGCACCGCCCTTAAACATAAACAAATCACAAAGACGACCTTATTTCAAAATTGTACTATTATTGCCATGTCCAATGTTTTTGACTGAAGAGTTATATGTTGCCACGAGTAGAATTCGTTCATTTGATACTTGGAAATTTATATTTCTTATGACGAAGAAGCAACTTACTCAATAATAGTAGACGTTTTATAAGTATTATTGTTCACAAAGAAGTTTTACGTATAAACTAAGTTTTGATGCTTCATTTAATACAGGAAGATTTCGAAAATTGGATATTTGACGATTTTATCCATTGGCGTGAAGTTTTTTGTTTCAATGAACGCGCGAAAAATGTTATCCTTTGCATACGTAAACAAAAAGTAGGAAAATATCGATTTGCATAGGGTTATCACAAAGCAACATGGTATTGAAAATAAAATTGTTCAAGCCAAGAATTCGACGACCACTCCGATTTCTCAATGGAGTTGTTTCCTTCAGTCAAAAGTACTACTTTTATTCACCGAAATGGATAGAATAAGCAAAAGAAGAAAAAAATAGCGTGCAGCCAGAAAAAACATTTAATTTCCCAACAGTTTTTTTATTCATTTTTTTAAGTTCTAATTTTGGAAATAAGACGTGGTCTTTATGACGTTACAAATGATGTACTTTGGCGTGCTACTCCATTGCCACGCTAAATGTTTACGCTTTGCTGTCAACCGCGTTTCCCGGTTATGGTAATCTGCTGTGCGCTAATAGCAACAGTGAATGGCATTTCATCGTTTTTGATGCAATGTGCAGAAGCGTAAAAAATGAATTTTAATCTGCGCAACCAATTAAAATAATTTTTACAAAATATTAGTTTTTTTTCAAATTATTTAAAAAATGGTTAAAACCCATGTTTTTTAAATATGCTCTTTAAAAAAAAAACTTTTAAAACTTCGAAAACGACCCCATTACCGTAATATCCCCTTTCATCCATTTATTTTGAGATTTTCAGACAAAAAGCAATATATTTTTTTTTAATAGTAAATTTAACACTAAAGAGCGCCAAAGGCACTGTCTGCAGTGTTATTTAAATTAAATTGGAGGAAAAAAAATCTGTTTGGTATTATGTGTACATATAAAAATTGTATGTTTCCAGCTATGGCAGTAAACATGATTAAGAGTAGAAATAAAAATGTTGGAATTAGTTGAATTCATACAAGTTTTCTCAAATATTCATTTATGAATATGGTCGAATTTAGACCACAGGGCGAACACTAGTATGTATAATTACGTGGAGCAAAATAACCGAAAAAAAAAATTCAAGTTGTGTTCAAGCTGGCGTTAGGATAACATCTTAAATTTTAGGAAATTATCCTGATTTTCTTTAAGAACTAAAATAAATGAGTTCCATGGGGGAAAGAGAGTTAAGGGGAGGTTCCAGTAGGATCATAAACACTTTTGTTTATTTCTGTTACGTTTCTATCTTTCAAAAGATAAATAGAAACAACATTAATAACATAAATATAAAAAGTAGCTGCAAGGCAGGTGATATGAAAAGTGTAGGGCGGAGGGAAGGGAGGGTTAGTGGGGATAAATAAGTTTTGCATTCCAAATATCCTCTAATTTAATTATTCTTTGTAGCGTCATGTGAGTTTCAGCTGTGAGAATTATTCTTTAATACTTCATTCAGTTTTACGTACTTTCTAAACTATGTTCTTACTTTGTACACTTTCATACTGAAGTTCTAAAATAATGTTTGCAACAAATTACGTTTATTTATTGTTCATAAATGTATTCATCATTGTTTGTAATTAAAGGCATGCTTAACAAAATTATTTTGAAAAATATTTTTTTCCTCTGATTAATCAACAAAGTGGCCGATTATGGCCGGTTAATCTGTGCATCTTTACATAATACACAATTTTTAAAATAAAATGAAAGTTTCAAACATGTATGTTGAAAGAAAAGCAAAACGATGGAATACAAGAGTTGCAAAGTGCATGTTTCACCGATTTAAAAAAAGTGTAAAATTGAATAAATAACTCCATAGAAAGAATAAATAGAATAAAATTTTAAAAACGATCTGATGTGTGCATCACATGACTTCCTTTTACTCCAATTTAATGTCATTTCCCCATTATTGGCAATTTTAATGTGATTTAATTTTTTACTCTCTAAATATGACCAACCGTGGCCAAATTGAAACCAAACTTTTTAAAAAAAAATCGCCAAATTTGACGCCAAGTTGGCGACAAAACCCTGCGATCAAAAGACTGCCGATATGCCGCCAAGTGTCCGCCAAATTATAACACCATTTGAGTTTACATCGAAATTAACGATGATTTCTCCCCAAAAAGGGGAAAATGACCCCTTTAGGAACATCCGAATGCAAACAAAAGGGAAGGTGCACAACCATAGATCTTAAAATAGAATAGATGTGCCTTCTCCCCACTTTTCTCCTCAGAGCGCGCGTCAACATCCCCCGTTGGACATCACGTGATCAAGGGACTCCCCTCACAAGAAACTGTTTCCCTCATCGAAGAGAATCACTTTGCGCCGCGATCATTTGCATAATTAAGGGAAATTAAATCATTTAACCCATGGGTTAAATGCTTTAAGCATGGGTTAAACCCCCCTTTAAGCATGGGTTAAATTAAAGCATTTTACCCATTATTAAAGAAAAACGGAACACTCTGTCCCTCACGTAACACCTCATATTTTTCACTAAAAGTAATAATTAAAAAAGGTAACTTTTTTTTTCATTAAGAAATCGCAAATGTATTTGTTGTACTTTTACAAAAAATATTCTTTGTTACCTTTTTAAGTTATTACTTTTTAATGAAATGCGGGACAAAATGACAGCTTTTTCATGGAATGGCCCATTAGATATTTTCCCATCATAACTTTTGAAGCAGGCGCTCAAGCTATTTAAACTTTTTTTCAAGTGCTTTAAATACTGAGTAGAAAAAGACGTCTTCGAAAATCTTAAACAAAAATTGACCTTATAAATTTTAATTTATATCAATCAAAAATTTCAAATACAGATAAATAGTTTCAATGCGTGCTTTTTCCCACAACTTTTGAAGCCAGTGCAACAATTTAACATAAAACCAGATCTAAAACCATAAATCAATTAGAAATACAAATGTAAATAGTATCGAATATCAACTCAATTAAATAATCTTCTAATATTCGCATGCATTTCGCACCAACACTATATTAGCCAAACCAATAACTTTGGTTTGTTCCTAATTTTTAAGCAACATCAGTGTTTTTTTTAAGTACTCAGAAAATAAATTATTTGCAATTATAAACTACATGAATGGTCATTTGACTTCCGCCCCCTCCCCAATTTTTCTTTTCTTCTTTTTTTTTCGCCCCACAGACTATGATAATTTTGACAATTTAAACTCGAAGGTGAAGAAAACTAGTGATTATTGTCCCTTAACAATATTAATTTAATTACTTTCCTACTAATTGGTCTTTGTGAATTATTTTCATTGTTTGAATTGACTGCGCGATACATTCTAACGCTTAAATATTTAGTAACGATTAATTTTATAAACTTTTTAACGAGAAAATCTGCTGCTTCTATTTCCAACATATGCTTATTTAAACTTAGAAAAACGGAATTTGAAATTTTTCGCATAACTCTTGTGGTCTCATGAGTAACATTATATTTTTGTGTTTTACTCCCAAAACTTTTTCACATTCTCGCTCAGTTGTTCTTCACAAATGTACATATTTCAATGGCTGCAATCTTGCAATAAGTCATCATACTTGAATGTGTCCCAAAATTCTTAAATTTTACTAGGTCTATTTTTTTATTTGTTGTAGTTAAGACTGCGTTGCAGTCGTCGCAGTTCACAACAGAGTGCACTTGCCGGACAAAAAATCCAGCGTAGTCAGAAACATCATTAATATACTGCGTCATGTTAATTAAGATGATTTCTGAATTTTCCAAATCATCGTCAAAGGAATTGGAAGAAAAGGCTTTCTTTCAAAGCATTTTTGTTACGCTTAAAATTTAATCTTAGCATTTGAAGGTTGTCAAAATCAGCGCAATTTGAAGAACTTTAATTTAAGTATGAATGAATAATCTTTTTTTCGCACTTCGAAATTATCCGACGATTATTGTTGAATCCCCCCTCACAACCTGATCGCACTGAAAAAAGTTTCAAGGTGATCCTCAGTAAGCTTATAAGTCATTATGCAGTTTAGAACTGGAATTCGGGCACCTATATACTTTTCATATGTTCCCAGCACACTTTTCATAGAAATTAGGAAATCTAAAAATCCAGTTTTTCGCGGACATACTATAACTAATTTTCCATCGCTTGTTTTTAGTGATTTAATATAATGCTCGGTATCTATAGTAAATTGCTTAAAATATTCTTAATTTCGACTCTGCATGGGGACTTTTTTCGCCTTTAGCAGAAAGAAAGATTTCTGTTACTCACTATGTCTTTATTTTTTAATAAAATTCATCAAACCCTCTTTCGCTAGAAAATCTCAGATTCACATATAGAGATTTCTAATGAAAATCTTCAGACAATCCAAGACTTTTAACGACGCTTCGCATTGTTATATCACTGCTGCCCGAGAAGAGGGAGACACGATGTCCCTTGATCACGTGATTCTCGGAAGAATCATGATGACCCCACTTTCTCCGGGCGAAATACGCTGCGCTGTAGGAGGAAAGGCCTATCTATCCCTTTTAAAGATCTATGTGCACAACTAGGCTCCACTAGGAGTCTACGTTCCAAATTTCAATTTTCTAGGACATACCGTTTTTTAGTTATGTGAGATAGATACACATATACGCACATACGTACGTACATACGGACGTCACGAGAAAATTCGTTGTAATTAACTCGGGGGTCGTCAAAAGTGATATTTTGTGTGTCTGTAGGTTCCTAGGCATATATCCACGTGTGGTTGGGTCGAAAAAAAAAACCTCAACATTCATTCGGGGGTTTTGAAATATAGAAATTAAGGCTGATTTTTGAGTGAAATTTTTTTCGCTAATACAATACTTCCTTTTTTGTAAAAGGAAGTAAAAAGAAGACTGTTCTGAACTGGCAAAAGATGAAATTTTACTATTGGCAGTAAAGAAATGTAATAGTTACTTTTTCAATGTTTTCATTGAAAAAATTTGCGCACAAATAGCTGAAAATTTCAAAAATATACACTAACATTATATATTTCAGAAGTTAAAGTAATGAACAATGTAGAATCAATACAGAAAATGTAAAAGAAATCCGTTTGAAAACTTTTAAAAAAATTTTTGATAAAAATGCAAGTGAATGTATAATTCAGAGAACTGTTTAGTTGTAAAAATGTTTGTGAACTTTAGTTTAAAAAACAATAACGGAGCTGCATTGATTTTTTTTAATTCCAAAGCAAATTGATTAAAAAAAAAAAAAAAAAAACTTGCCGAAATTTTAAGCTTTGCCGTGTACGAGCCTGATTGATCAGTTTTGATTAGGGGAGAGTTGGGACACTTTTCATGTTTTAATTTTTAACGTCAATAATTTAAATCATATTTGAAATCTAAAATGCACATTAAAATACCCCAACATATTTCTATGGAATATATTTTTCAAAATTCAGACAGTTTAAAAATAAAATATTGCTAGCCATTTCAAGTAAGAGTTTCAAGTTGTCCCCAAGGTACAACATCCTATTGTACCTTGGGACACATCCTGTTGTACCATGGGAAATCCTTCATAATTCAGAAAAGAGACATAAATTTAAACCAGTTTTGCACCAAAAAACAAACAAAAAAAATCATGGTAGTGAAGTAAATCATAATTAACAAATAATGAATTATGAATAATGAGTTGATGAGTTATTATCGAACTTTAATTGTGTTTAAAAGACTACATAAGATTAGAACATTTTTCCATGTTCCTAAACATACTTAAATTATTAAGAACCATGCATATGTTGTTGTTGCAACGTGTCCTCAAGTGCAATTGGCCGTCCCAAGGTACACTCACCATGTTGTTTAAGAAAAACCAAAATGGCGGACAATCTAGATGCACTATCATTATTTTCTCATAATCAAAATATTTAAAGTACTTCTCTTTTGCAACAAAATAAAATTCAGTTAATTAGTTTTACTAATACAAAGCCAGAAACTGAAATGAAAACGATGAAAATATTTACTTTGGAGTCACGAAATTTTCTGTCGCTCACAAAATCGTCAATATTACTGATTTGAGGCTGATTGTTACTATGGCACTATTGAGTGGTGAAAGTTACTATTAGAAATTTGAAAAAAAATGGCTGATAAAAATAGATTCTTAGAAATTAGCACTGTCCCAAGGTACAACACTCTTACTATTTGCAACAACCTGTTTGTATTAGAATTACAGTCACTTGGAACGGATAAGAAATTGTTCGTCGAATTCACGAAAATTTCGTGAGATTTGAGAGCGAGCTTCTTACCTTTAGATAAAATAATTGTCGTAAAATAAAATAAAAAAAATAAAAAAATGCCTTACGGTCGAAGATTTCTCGAAAGTGAGCTATTCATTTCTGAGAGTGCTTTTTACACTTATTTAAAAATGCCTATCATTACTTTGCTATATAATGGAATGCTTTCATACCAGGAGAATGAATTCCAGCATTGATTTTCTAATTACATTATTACATTTCGCACTTTCTAAAACTGTGTAGAGGGACGGTGAATGCAAATATGACAATATACATTTTGCAAAATATTCACAAAATAGGTTAGTGAAACATTTATTAATATTATAAGTCCTTCGAATTAACTCATTCAAAATTAAGTAAAAGTTATTAAATTAGGCGAAATCGAATGAAAAAAAAATAATTATTAGTTTTTTAAGACAGTACAGTCTCGAAAATCCGAGTTAATTGGGCTCTTGTCACCTCGGATTACTGAAAACTCGGATTATCTGGAAATTCTTCCAGATTGAAAATTTCGGGGAGGGACTTCCTTTACTTCCTTGTGCAAAGAAAAAGAAATATTTTCTTCACGGAAAATTTTACTCAAATTTCAACATAAATTTTAAAAACAAAAAGTTTTAATTGCGTCTAAGGAATTATGATTTGATTTTTCACGATATCAAAGCGTATTTATGCGCGCAATTTTAAGCAACCAAAACATGCATTTTGACTGCGCCTGATACCATTTCGTCGAGTTTTCTGTATCTAACAGAGCGCGTATGTACGAGATGTATCTTGCATAACACAAAAACGGTTAGGTTTAACAAAATTTCCTTTTTGAAACTCATGTGGGGGTCGAGTTGTGCACCTACTTTTTATTGCAATCAGATTCTCCAAAAGGATGTTAACACGTTCTTTATCGAAAATCAATGTCAATTTTGCGTATCACGTTATTATCTCCAAGGCATCTTTGAATACATCTCTTGTAGTTGTAATACATATCTTTTAATCGAATATTTCGTGTCTCTGAGTTGTTGAAACAAACTTCTCAATGTCTTTTTCTTATTTCCTGTTGGAAGTTAATTAGTTTTAAAGAAGCAAAATTTTCTATTTTCAGATTTTAATGAAAATAATTTTTTGAGCGACTAAAAAATTAAATTAAAAATACGAATGATGCACCTCGGATTAAGCGGAACCTCGAACTTTCGAGACTCGGATTTCTGAGACTCTACTGTATATATTTTGATTGAACTCTAAAAGCATGACCTCAGTTTTATCAAAATGACTTATGAAAACTAAATGAAAAATACATATTCCAGTAATCTCTTAAGTTTTGAAGATAATACTTGTGACTCATTTGTAATAAAACACCAATAAATGAAATTATTGGTTACCAATAAAAGAAATTATTGCTATATAGAAACCGTTCCTACATTTCTAAAACACTAGCGTTACTAAGGAATGCAAATCATTTTGATGAACACCTACATTACAAGCTTATGATATGTGCATGGGTATTAACTGCGTCTTCCATGTTGATTAGATTTATAGTAGGTTACGAACATCGATCACCTATAGCGTTCGATTTCTCAACGCTTTTGAAGGTATAATTGCGTTAATATCTGCACGAACCAGTCACATCGATTGCGTCTTTAAGGATCTTTTACACGTATCTACGTTTTATATGAGCAGAACATCAATAACAATGCTTTTTATTGTTGACGAAATGAAATGCGTTGAACTTTATGCTAAAACTCATTTTGAACTCATTTCCATGAACAACTAAAGTTCTGAAAGGAAATTAGACAACATTAGAGATGCTTTTTTAACTGTCCGTACATTTTTTCTTTGCAAACTTAGAGAAGTAATAAAACTATTGTACTCAGTGTACATCAATTATATGTCTCTCCCATATTTAGGCAACCACTATCATTAATATAAAAGATTTTTTCTTCTTGTTTTATTAAAATTACGTAATTTGGTCAATTCGTCCAGTCTGCTTCATTTTTAGACAGTTATGCTCTTAAATGATTTAATTTTTACTGAACAATTCAGTACTGAATATTTTGAAAGGTAATTTGAATTAATTTAAAACCAAAATTACAACAATTTTCTCAACTTAAATGTAAATAGTAATGTTTACATGCTGCATTATTGACTTTCAGATATCTCGGCTGAGGCTCAAGACTAAGAATAAGAAGACATTTTAATCTACTTTAAAACTGAAAACCCCCGAAATGTATTTTAAATTCACGAAACTGTTATTAAAATTAATGCTTACAGCAAACTTTTGGGGTAAATACTATTATGTAATGATTTAATCGTTTGTAAATGTTAATTGATATTTTGCATCGAAAAATAAAATAAGCAATAGACTTGTTTTTGCTATAGACTGTCAAACTAGGCTTGTCTACACTAATTATTTTTTAAAGTTATGTTTTTTTTTTTTTCAATTTCTACCATTAATTCATACTCTCTGTAATATGTATTTATATATCTTAAAAGTTTCAATAGCTATTAAAATACTTTTTATTCCTCCACTCAAGTTCAAGTACATTTTTTAAACTTGTAGTTGTAGTGGATGACACTTGATGTTAATACAGTTTTTTCAAATAATAATTTATTAATTAAATTTATTTTCGATCTGGAAACGTAATATTGTTATTATGCCTTATGTATATATTCATATATAGATTATTAGTAGCTATTTAATAAAAAATAACTAAAACAACTGATTTCTTTGTTGACCTAAGTAAGAAGAGTTTTTTTTTTTTTTTTTTTTTTGAGCAATCACGATTGCTTATTGTTCTCATTTTACCGTTTTTGGTGTCCGTGCCTTTTTCAACTTGGACCAGAAGCCTTTGCAGCACCACCGCCCACCGTCCTCTGCTGGCGGCGCGGCGCGGCTGCTCCGCGGTCCTGATCTATCCGCTTCTCCTGGTCGGAGGCGTCCATGTCCTACACACACACACGTTCACACACATACACTCACACACACCTACGTGCATACACACAGGTCTACGCACACACACAACTATGCACAAGTAACCGCCCAGGAGGAGAGGCAGACTTGGGGGGGGGGACAGGAGCCGTTTCTAGAAACAATAACTCCAATGAGTAGGGTCCTGTCTCAGTTCGTGATTGCGAAAAACATAATTTGAATTCAAAATTTCAGAATTCAAATTAATTTTTTTTTTTTTTTTTTTTTTTTTTTTTTTTAAGATCAAGAACAAATTTTTCTTTCGAACAGTTTTCCTTTTGAACAACGAGCTCTATTCACTACAGAACTTTTTTTTTTTGAAATCAAGACATTTTGTTTTTGTAACAAGAAGAAGAAAATATTACCATGGGTTATCATAACCTAAAGTTGATGCCCTTGACACAGGTTTCCAATTAGTTCCCACTAGTCCCAACTTGAATCCTACACAGTTTAAGTAAAGGGCAGCTCCATTTATTTTCTTTCAAGCATTAAAAAAAAAAAAACTGAAACCTATACCTATCTCAAATTATTTTGTTAGTTCCATTTATTTATTCTTTTTTTTTTTTTTTCACAATTTGCTGTACATCTGTTTCCATCAATTCTAAGCTATTTATTTGCTCCAAAATTCTTGGTTCTTATTTTCGTTTACCACCATTCACACTAGAGGTGGGCAGTGTCGTTCTTTTCAATGATCCGTTCATCAGAGGATCGTTCATTCAACTCTTTCATTTAAAAAGTTGCAGGAGATCTCTCTGCACGACATATTCACGTACATTCGAAATGTTTCATTAGATTAGTCATATACTTTGAAGGAAAAATAACTAAAATGATCTAAAAGTAAGAAAATATGCCCATGAAAAATGAATAAAAAAAACTCGGTAGATGTATAAAGCAGTTTAGTTCATTTTATAAGATATTTTTCAGTTGCCAAAGGATAAGATATGTTTTCCACTCCAAAAATCTCAGGTACCATTTCGGTATGTCAAAAAATTGAGTTATTAACTTTTTCCAGCTACAGCACTGTATATATACATATAATATAACCAATAAACCATGTATAACGAAAAAAGTTACAACAAATATATCGGTAGCTCAGTACCGGATAACTTAACTAAAAAAAAAGACTCAGTTAAAAATATAAGGAAGCTTCAAAGTTATTCCACAGTACCGATGAGAACAGGAAAAAAAAAAAACCCGCAACAATATTTTAAATGGGAAGAAAATGGACATTAATAATCCTTATCATAAACCTCTGGATATTAAATGTAAAAAGAGCGACTTGGAAGACGCTAAGGAAGTTGAAAATAATGTCAAATCAATGTAGATGGTAGTTGATAGGGATGTTATAAAAGACAAAAGGATCGTAGTCCAAACAAATTACACAAAACTTTACTAATGGATACATTGAAATATTGCAAATGAACTGCAACGATTAAAGAAAAATGATGAATAAAGCAGAAAGTAAAAAGGTTCGAAATGTATACATTGTACAGCTTATATTCAAAATATTAGAATAATTGAGAAAAAGTATCTATTTATAGTAAATAAAAGTAAGATTTCAAAGAAATTCTAAAAGGAAGTCTGTGGCGGACCTGCATCCAGGAGACCCTATAGCACCTACAACCTTGAAATTTCGTACAAAGTTACTTCAAGCCCAGGTGGTTTGCACCTGGGGTTTTGGTTTTTTAAATTCGAATTAGTTTGTTTGTAAATGATTTTTTAAGCTCAAATTTCGCGCAAATTGCCTATTATTGTCTATTAAAGGGGTGAAAAATTGCTTGCATATATTAATATTACATATCGTTGGAAAGGGTAGAATTAGCTAAAATTTAGGCACTACTTTCTTCAGTAAATCTATCAACAAAAAGCGAAGGAATTGTCCTACAGTTTTTTTTTTTTTTTGACACCACTGTAAAGAGTGGCTTTTGTTACTCAAGATCTAACTTGACCTATGGTCGAAAAACTTAATTTCTATCTGCAAAGAAAAAAAGTTACAAGCAGTTAAAAATCAAGTTCGAATAATCTCATCTTCATTAAAATTATTGATGTTTTACTTGGCGTTACCATAGTGTTACGTCTTTTCGATCCACTTATTTCTTCTTTCTTATTCAAACTTTAAAGGTTTCGATTTTAACGGAAAATCTTAAGCTCCTAAATCAGTTTTACTTAAAGGTGGATTTTATCGGAGTGTTTTCTTCATAATACGTCATAACTTTCCGATGGGATTAATTTCTGGTGAGTTTAGGGGCGAAGGAATAACCGTAATGTCGCGTTAGCGGGACCAATTTATAGTTGACATCGAGGTCTGCGGTGATGCTAAATCTTGCTGAGAGATGAAATAATCTTCAAATAAATCTTGGGATGATGGAATCATGTAATATTCCAATATTTCTTGATATACTGATAGTTTATCACACTTTTCGCAGACGATGCCTAACTTTTCAGGTTTTTCTGCGCTCACGCAATCCCAAACCATGACACTAGCAGCAACCTTTACCAAAAGTTTAAGGCATTCTTTGTCGGATGCTTCTTACTGTATTCTCCAAATTCGAATACATTGTTTACCATATGAAACACGAAATGTACTTTCAGCACTAAATAATATTTTTTCATTCGTCTTTGTTCCATGAACTTTTTGATTTACACCAGTTCAATCTTATACGTTTTTGTTTTGCAGTCATGAGAGGTTTTGTTCCGGTATACGAGATTCAAACTTAAATTTATGGATACGATTTAATGTTGATGTCGATATAGAAACATCAATTCCTTCATATTTCCATTTTCGGTGCAAGAGTCTCACACTTTTAAAATGGTTTTTCTTAACTAAACGTTTTAGTTTACTCTCATTTCTAGCGACGTTTTTGGTTTTGGTCGCCATTTCGGCGATTGTTACGAAAACATCCATTATTTGAATACTATGTTAGTATTTTACTAACACTTGATTGCGAACAATGTAAATAATTCGCTATATCACATTGATTTTTACCGTGCCGATGCAAATCCACGATATGAAGTTTAACAGATTCAGGAATATCATTTACGCGGCCCATTTTAAGACAAATAAGCAAACAAACTATAGAATAAGAATACTAATTTTTAAGAAAATCATCTGCATTAATCAATGATACCACCAGTTCTGAATTGGTGACAGTTTAAGGAACATTAGTCTGAAATATTCTAATATTTGACACATTTGAATAAATATTCTAATATTTTGACTTTTCAAAAAACTTTTTTTTTCTATTAATCTCTTCAAACATATTAGTTTTAAGATAATAAATAAGTTTAATCAACAATAAGTCCTTAATAAAATTGTCGTTTGCATATTTGCATTAAAAGATATTGCATCACCAAACGATGCTTTCAATTTGAACAAAACCTGTCATTAATCTAATATTTTGAATATGACCTGTACTGCACTGAAAAAATGGAAATTTGAGATTGTTTGAGAGTTAAAAATTTGGAGATAAATGTAATTAAAACAAAAAGAAATGCGATTTTATCACAAGTGCATCAATACAATGTTCCAAACTGCTCACCCTTCAAAAGAACGGTCGTTCATTTTTTAAGTGAACGAACGGATCCGTTCATTTTAAGGATTCGTTCTTTTTGATCCGTTCGTTCATGACGTCACATCCCTAATCCACACTAAATTTTCCCTTTTTATTATTATTAATTCATTGAAGAGATAGATAAGAAACCCCAGATGTTACATTTTGGTTCTCTTTAGTATCACGATAAGTGTAGTTTATTTACAGTTTAGTTAAAATAAAACCGATTCTGCACGTCCAAAACATTTTTTTACCGTGCACGCTAGCGCAGACATAATTTACTTAATGGGGGAGAGGGTGCGGAAAAAGCTTTGAATTGTTAAACAACATTGAGGGGTTCTCTAAAGTTAAAGTATTTCCCTTAGACCAGCATTATTTTCTTTCTGTTTTCCCTCAAATTCAGCAGCAAAGATTTTTGCAGGACGAAATATCCATGCCTGTTTCCATTCTAATCTGTCCGTCTTCTCCAAAGCAGAGGACGATAAGATCAGTCTCTTAAACTAACTTCAGCTCAAAAATAAAATTAAATCCACACCATTTTTTCCAGGTTTAAGGAAGAAACCCTACTCTTCGTGTCAGTGACCTAGCAATGTCATAACTGAGATAGCAAGCATAACGAATGAATTCAGTCCAAAACTAATTGAAAAATATTTTCATTATGCTTGTGTAGCTTTATGATACATATTTCATAGTCCTTGAATTACTTCGTGTAGCAAAATGAAGCACACACCTCTCTTATTACTAAGAGGCACGTTACAGAGGGTGTATTCTATATTAGATACAGGTTTTCCCCTCGGCAATTCTGACAGCTTATCTATGCATTACTCCAACAAATGTAGCTCAAATGATTAAAATTAATTATTTTTTTATGTTTTGGCTGTTTCTTTAATGATTGATAGCTGTGCCATAAAAATCACAAGTTCTTTCCTTTGATACTTAAAGTTCTCTTTTAAAAAGATTCATTGTCATTTTCAACGAGTACATGAAAAAATAAACATCTAGAAGTACCAATACTTTTTCTTAGCTCATGAAATGAGGCAATGAGAAACAAAGGGCTGTAAGTGGACTTTTTAAAGTTTCTAGTAAAACGAGTGTAATTAGATATTCTTTATATAGGCTCTTTCACTGAAGTTTTGAGTTTTGAAGGGAAAGCAGAGCATATAACCATGATGTTAAGCGGCACCCACCAGAGTTACAAGTATTATCTCTTGCCCTAAAACAAAGAAAAAGTTCTCCTACCATGTGTACTCATTACCTCAAAATTTTTATTGAATGTTGCAACATAAAATATTTAAAAGGAAGTCAATACTTTCAATTTTCTATTTTCATTTAAAAAAATGATGCAGAAAATCAATTCGTGCCAGCAAAAATAGCAAGGGTAGTCGCGAAATAAACTCTTATGCCTAAAAATAGAGCAGAGAAAAAATCAATACAGGGATAAACCGTGTTCTATATTCACCGTAGTCTGCTCATTTCGTAGTTATGTTTAGATAATTGGTGAATTGGTGGCCTTTGGAGTAACTCCATTTCAAATTAATTGAACTATAAAGTCAATTGAATTGAACTGCATTTTCAGAGTACTAGTTACTTGGCATTGACTAATAACTCGCTTTAAAATGCCTTTAAAAATTGCTGTGTAATTCTTTAAACTGTATAGAAAAGACAAGTCATTTAAATTTAAGAGCATGGAAAATTACTTTTCCGTGTCGAACGTTGTATGTTTTATTCGCTTTAAAAATACTCAATTAGATAAATACTCCAGTGCTCAACAGAAGACAAGCTTAATTACATTCAACGTACGCGGTAACTCTAAACATGCTCCTCAGAAGATAATGCGATTAAGACACGAAGAATCAAGAACTTTTTGATATTTTTAGTTTAAAAATATTATTTTACAAAAACTTAAACACCGTTATGAATGCACACATTTCAAAAAAATGTGGACACGTGTTTCAGGGCTACAACAAAATTCCCTTTTCAATGCAGAAAAGTGTGTGCTTATGGACATAAAGTCATTTAGAAAAAAACATTAGCTTCAGCTTTTGACTTTACTTCCACATGTTCACGCATTTCTATATTGCAAAAGCTGTTCATTATAACCTTAGAGCAGGAATTAAAATGAAGGGAGCAAGTCCAATTATTGGCTAAGAAAAAGTTGACCCCAAGACCCCAAGTCACGTGACTCAACTACGACGAATGGTTAGCACGTTTTGCTTGAAACATGCGAAAGAAACGTGATTTCTTCCAATGCTTTGCTTTAAAAATGATCACGTGACTTGAGGTCTTCGTTTCATGAATGAAAGTCTGCACTCCCTCCATTTTATCTCTTCTCTATGATTAGAACCCGAAAACACGTACCTACAATTTGTTTCAAACTTGCATTTACAACGTTATTTTTATTTCTGTTGCTCTGTTGCACAAAGCTGTTTATTGATTTCTTGTTTATCGATTTGATAAAAAAGTACATAACAACTAGAGGGCTCCGCACCCTGCTGGTTTCGCTCTCCATCACCCGTTCGCCACCTGCGGTGGGTGAAAATTGATGGTTTCAATATTTTTCAGCGTGTCAGGACACCCCAAAATGTCCTCAGGATATCGTCAGAACTGGATGTCCGATCCCTTAAGGTTTACAAGGAGGAGACAGGGTAATCACTTTCCCTGGATGTTCCGTATCCAACGGTACCAGTATTGATTTGGTAGACATTGACCATCCGGAGGGAGGAGAAAGTGTTACACAAACACGCACACAGAGAAATACGTGAACAGATTTTAGTGGTAAGATAAAGGATTGCTTTCCTGTTATGATTTTCAAGACGTACTACTTGCTTCATTAAAAATTACAAAAATCAGACAGTTAAATTAAATGGATCTTATCGCATTGGCTTTAGTCTGTCTCGAAAGGTAGCGCGATTTTAAACCACAAAAAATTTTCGAATACAATTATGCTTGACAAAGAAACTACAATTCATTAAGGCGCAGATGTACAACGAAGATGACTAATAAAGGATAAAAATACGAAGGATCTGATGTGTCTGCGTTACAAAAAAGTACTTTTGTAACTGTGACAGCTGCGAATCTCTTAACTTAGCTGTTTGCTGAACTGTAGTTTTTCTCAGAAGACTACTTGTTGGCAATTTTGACACTTAGTTTCTTAATTCAATTTTTATTATTTTGATGGTTATTAAATGTTATTGCATGAAAGTGTTATTTTTGCCTCTTAGCAGTTTGCCATGTTTTATTTTATTAACCAACTAAATAAAACAGCTATGCGATATTTCTGCCACTGACAATATCAAGCACTCATTTTGCACTTTTAAACCATGAACTGTTTTTGCCATTGAAAGTTTTAAGCGAAATTTCAGCGAAACATAATTTTTTCACTGACCTGATTCCATGTCTTATCTTCTTATAATCTATTTCAACTATCTGTTATTCGTCTCATATCTAATTTGAAATGTTTTTTTTTTTTTTTGGGGGGGGGGGGATTTTATTTTCACATCGAGGATAGAAGCAAACAAATAATTGCTTAGGTATATGAAATGAAACGCATGCTGCAAAAATAATTTAACTACGCACTAGTTTTTTTTCTGTTCATTCATTTATTTGATTCAATTCTTTATGGCACTTTACGGGAGCGATCAATGGCAGGAATCAAATTTTTCTCAAGAAAAGTTTGGATATTTTACATTTTTTATACGTAACGTCCTTCCACTTAACACAGCTAGAAATGAATTTCAAACGCTGTGCTATCAATCATTAATAATCACAGCAGTTCAGGAGTCAAAGAAGAAGATATATAAAAAAAATATTAGAATTTATACATGTGCAGTCATTAGTTTTTAATTAATAATTTAGAAATTAATTGGGAAAAAGTCTACCTACCATTTTTCTGCAAGGAAGCTCCCTAAAAAAATATACATAGATAGTTAGTTTTTATGTAAAAAGAACAATTTTACATCTATGCATAACAAAATGTTTTTCAAGCACCACAGTAGAGCCTGGTACTTCAATCTAATTGGAACTGGGAATCGATTGGGCTAACGAATCGTTAAGATTACCACACATAATTACTATAGTACTCGAAATAATTGAGATATAGCTATTTTTGCGAACATCCAAGTTGTTTTAAAGCTAGCTCCAACAGGTTCCATTAAGCTGCTGTATTTTTCTTAATGCGATCTCAATGTCAGTTTTGAATACTTAGAACTGGTTCAGATAAGAAATTATGAATGTTGAACAATTCTTCTGGTTCTTTCTGTGATAAGAGGAAGTAACATTTTGCATTCCTTCATTTTAGTACTCTAAAAGGGATATAACACCAAGAAAATTAGCAAAGATATCGTACTTAACAATCACGTATCTATAGCTGTAAAAAATACTAATTCTATGATTGATATTAGAAAATCGAGCATCTCCGGCGTCTGAAGAAATGCATTGTAACTGAACCATTTTCTCTTCGACGAAAGGGCAAATGTGAAGGAGAAAAGAAAAAACTACAAAATATCATCAGTCCCTACTCTAAAATGTATTATTAGACCTACATGAACTAGCCAATACCTTATAAGGTATTTATTGCCTATTGATACTGTTATTCGCTGTTCGAGACTTCTCACTTTTGGTTAGAGAAGTTGTCAAAAGTTTAGTTTTACAATACCAACCACAGGAAATATTTTTTTTTTACCCTCATGGATTTGTGGCTCTGAGTCCGATTATCTTTGGCGTTGCTCCTTTATAACTCTCTACCCCGAACTGAAAGAAAGGAAAATGTTACTTTCTCCTCTCACAAAAACAAACCGAAGAATTTTTCATTATTCCCAATTTCTCATCTAGATTTATTTCAAGCAGTCAAAACTCACATACAGATGGCAGTGAGACAGACAGAATTGCTTAGGGAACCCATTGGAGCTAGCTGGTAAGCAAGTTTAAAGTCTCCAAAAATGTCTTCGTCCTAACTAGTTCGAACTCTATAGTATATTAAAACACATTAATCACTAAATAAAGTTGAATAAAGCAATTTTGTGCAATCAAATGTTGCTATTTTATATTTTACTTATTTTACATAAATCACTATTACGTTTTTTGACTAATAAAGATTATTTTTTCAACTTCCTTAAAATCTCAATAATTTCTGTTTTTGATAAATATTTGAAGTTCTTCTTTCTTCCTGAAAGTGCTTTAGTTTGGCTTTAAAAGAATTTAGTCTTTTGTCAGGATGCCTTACAGTATTACCTTTCAGTGTGCACTTCAAAGTTCTGTAGAACGTCACGAGACGCGCAGACTCAATTTTCATATTCTTTTAAACGGAATTTCAGTGCCCGTCTATTTTGGCCAATGTAGAATCATACGCATTAACAAGAAAACTGCAAATACCCCATTTGTCACCCCCTGAATGGGGAACTTTAGTTCGAAAGCTGCAGTTTATTAACGTGAGAAAATGTGAGGCAAAAATTAATCTTTTCAGAAGAATTTTAAAAACTTATTTTATTATTAATGTGTGCTGAGTTTTTAACTTTTTTTTTTTTTTTTTTTGTTATTTTGTGAGCCAACTTAAACGAAATATTCGTTTAAGTTGGCTCACTTTAATAATCATAAAAACACGTCAGGCTCAAACATGACTACTTGTAAAACACAGTTGACTGAACAAAAAACTAAAGTAAGAAAGGATTCATTAATAAAGCAGGCCCATAATGAGATATTAAAAGAAGAGTTAAAATTGTTAAAATTCAAATTTTATTACAAAAGAATCATTAACAACTTTGAATTGAATAATAATTATTCACCAAATTTCTCCAAGTTAGTTTTCTTTTAAATAGAAGAAAGGATATGTTCTCTGTTCTACGGAAATACCCAAGCCTTTCCACTAGAGCAGCAATTCCCAACCTTTTTTCACAAACGAATCCCTTTCAAAATCCGAAAGAAGCTGGCGAATCCCTTGTGCCGTCAGGAGCGTGAACAGGGTGGGAGGGGGGTGGGAGAAGGGATACCTGATGGCCCGGGCCCGAGCTTGAAGGTAGCCCAATATTTTAAAAATTATGCTTGAAATATAGAGGTAAAATTATGAAGGGGAGCCCGGAAAAATCATTTGTGACGGGACTAAAATTTCTGTGCACGCCCCTGTGTGTCGTTTGTTATAAGCAACAACCAAAGACACGCACATGCACACAATTAAATTTGGCAGATTTTCTTTTTGGTTTGATGTTACTCAATAGTTCACAACAGGAGTGAAAACATAATTGTAAAATATAGAAACAAAAAAAAAAGTAATTAACTTTTTGTTGAGCTTTAGTCAACTTCAAAATAATAATAATAATAAACTCTTAAAGGAGGTATTAGTGGAACAAAAAAGCTCCAAGTTGCTCATTAGGGAGAGGGTGGTCCAAAGCGGGTAGGCCTTTGTATGCCCTCTCCCTATATGGTGTGTAAGCGGCGATGCATACGTATGTCGTGTTTACATGAACATCTCCGAGTTTTTATCAGTCCCAGCGAAGCAGCTGTGAAGGGGAATAGCGCAACCAGGGTTTTAAAAAAGTGATACATTCTTTTAAAAAAATGAAGTTTTGTAACTTGTGATTAGTCAAAGACCAGTTTATTTTTTTGACTGTCAATAATATTACGTTATTTGACACCATCCACTTACAATTTACGATAGTCATTTCGTTTGTTTCTTTTTTGAATTTAAGGGTATAATTATTGAAATAAAAAATGTGCTTCCTTGCAAAGGGGTATATGATTTAATCATATATTTATTCATAATTTCTGAACTCGTTTGCTGACTTAGATTTTCTATTTCAATAGGATAAGTATAACTTTACAAGGTTACTTTTTAGGATGACAATTAATTAGTCTAGTAATTTAATCAGTTATTTCTTTATGTTTTATAAACAAATGTGCTGATTTTAAATTGGATAAGTAAAACATTTTATTAATATATATATATATATATATATATATATATATATATATATATATATATATATTGTTACAAATTCTGTAAATAGTAATTATTGTAAAAACGTAACCTGTAAATAGTTTCCCGTAATGAATATACAACCCCTTTTTCATTCGGCTAAAGTATACGACCCCTATTTTCTTTCTTTTCATTGATAACGGTCTACTACTTTACAGAAGCGCGTGGAATATTTGAGAAATTTCTTTTCGGTGTATTTAAGCCGTTAGCGATGGATAAACAGTCAGTTTCGATTCAGATTTCGAACTGAGAAGATTTTTGCTCTGTTTATAGCGAGGCATTTCGCTGTGTTGTTTTCGTATTTGGAAGTAAATACGTGTGTAAACGTTGAGTTTACGGTGTTGTGTGATAATTGCTTAATTGCTGATGAATAATTTAGCAGTTGTTGAAGATCTTTCCTGTACATAGTGTAAATAAATTTCCTGTGTTTTTATCAAGAACTGTGTCTTCATTTCAAGAAAGTGGAAGTCGCACCGAATCCGTTACAATTTGGCGCCCAACGTGGGGCTTCTTCTGGACTTTCTTGGAGTAAGTGACTTTGGACATTTTTTCATAAAGACTTTTTTTGAATTAGGACTTTATTTTTATGGTGATTACTCGCGCAATGGATGAACAATTAAAACAACTTCTTGACGCAATCACCTCTGTGAAGAGTGATATGGCGGCTAATCAAGAACAATTAAAAAATGATATGGCGGCTAATCAAGAACAATTAAAAAATGATATGGCGGCTAATCAAGAACAATTAAAAAATGATATGGCGGCTAATCAAGAACAATTAAAAAATGATATGGCGGCTAATCAAGAACAATTAAAAAATGATCTGACTGCAAGTATGTTGGCAAATCAAGACCAGTTAAAAAGCGATTTAACGGTGCTGAAAAAGGACTTAACGTCTAACCAAGAAGAAATTAAAAACGACCTTATTTCGGTAAAGACTGTGATGGAAAATAAATTTAATGACATAGAGCATCGAGTTGATGCTATTGAAGAAAAATTTAATACCGTTGAAAGCCGATTCAATGCTGTAGAAAATAAATTTGAAGATGAAGATAGAAGATTTCATCTACTAAAAGAAGAGATCTTTACGGACGTGGAAAGGAGATTGGCGACCGCGGAAAGCAGCTCTGTACAGTTTGGCGCTCCCACATCGGTTGCTCGACCGTCCATTAAACTTGCCACATTTGATGGGAAAACTTCGTGGCAGGTTTACAAAACTCAATTCATGATAGTGGCGGAAGCGAACGGATGGGACTCTGCTACCAAGGCCTGTCATCTTGCAGCATCCCTGAGAGGTGACGCAGCGGACATTCTCCAGACCCTTCCGGACAGCCAGCGCCTGTATTTCGCCGCCCTCACATCTGCGTTGGAGCTTCGCTTCGGTGAGAAGTGCCAGAAAGATTTCAGCCGACTCCAGTTGAAGTCCCGTTTCCAGAAAACCGGGGAAACCCTGCAAGAGCTAGCGGCGGACGTCGAGAGATTGTCTCATCTTGCTTTTTGTGACTGTCCTGCGGACGTTCGAGACAACCTGGCACTCAACTACTACATCGACGGGGTTCGAGATCCGGAAATCCAGAAAGCTCTACGGATGGCGGATGTCAAAGACCTGAGTTCTGCTGTTGTGTATGCGATGAAGTTAGAGGCCGCCCAGCAAGCAACCCGCAAGGATCGCCATTCAATCCGCGGCGTGAAAACTGATGAGCCTGATCCGGTTTCGTCACGTTTTGCTGAACTGGAAAAGCAAATAAAAGAAATTGCAGGAATCCTCAAAAGGACTTCGGCTCCCAAGGACCATAATGGACAATCACTTAAGTGCTGGAAATGTGGTGGCGAGGGTCACTTACGAAGAAACTGTGAAGCTCGTCAAGAAACCAGAGGGAAGAGCACCTCTCCCTCGCAGGTCCAGGAAAACTAAGCCATGGCAATCTCGCGGGGCGGAGGTCGCCAAATTGGAATGAGCCCCATCTTAAAGTTTTCCAGATTTCATCGACGAGTGGCGGCAGTAATGGACTGTTTGTTTACGCATATGTAAACGGGTTTCCATGCGAACTGATTATTGACACTGGAGCCAATGTTACGATCATTAGAACAGATGTGGCTCGTCAATTTGGACTCAACATTCTGTGGACGCCGCCCTGCGTTACCCTCCAAACTGTGACAGGTGACAAGATCGAGATTGAAGGTAAAGTGAACTTAGAAATTGTGTTTAGAAATGCCATTTACCATCATACCGCATTCGTTGCTGCTATCATAGACCCCTTCATTCTCGGATTGGACTTTTTAAAGAAGTATGACTTCAACCTCGATTTCAAGACTAACGAGCTGCACTCGACGAGAGAAGACATAGCAGTCTTTCCCGCAGAAAGTGATGTAAAATCCGCTCATCAAATAATTGCCCAAACAGATTTATCAATTCCCTCAAGGTCAGAATCATTAATACCCGGCTCCATTGTGGAAAGCAATAGTTTTAGATTTGGACTCATTGAATACCCCAACTTAAGCAATAACCCAAAAGGAGTGCTGGTAGCATCTACGCTTGTGGACCTTTCTAAGGATGTAATTCCTGTAAGAGTCGCCAACGTGAGTGAAAGGCCAAGGAATATTCGGAAAGGTGAAGTGTTAGCAACTTGTACTCCAGTAAACTGCATCATTAGAAGAATCAATTCCCCCGAAACTGTGTCTTCTGAGTCCTTGACATCGAAGTTAATTGGGAGTGCGCCATTATCGAAAGATCAAAGAACTGCTGCGGAACAATTGGTGGACGACTTCAAGCATCTGTTTTCATCTACATCGGAGGATGTTGGCCGTACGAATTTAACGCAGCATAGGATTTACACTGGAGAACACCTCCCTATTAAACAGCATCCAAGACGACTACCGTTCGCCAAGAAGGAAGAGGTTGAGACCCTCCTGAAAGAGATGAAGGAGAATGATGTAATCGAACCTTCATCCAGTCCCTGGGCTTCTCCCATCGTCTTAGTCCGAAAGAAAGATGGCTCCACCAGATTTTGTGTCGATTACCGACGGCTGAATGAAATCACCAAGAAAGACAGTTACCCTCTTCCACGGATAGACGACACCTTGGACACTCTTTCCGGACACAAGTGGTTTTCGACCCTGGACTTGAAGAGCGGCTACTGGCAGGTTGAAATACACCCTGACGACCGAGAGAAGACAGCGTTTACAACTGGACAAGGCTTGTGGCAGTTTAAAGTGATGCCCTTCGGCCTCTGCAATGCACCAGCTACGTTCGAGCGTCTTATGGAGACAGTGTTAAGAGGACTTTCCTACGAAGCCTGTCTGGTCTATTTAGACGATATCATCATCGTGGGACACAGTTTCGAAGAACATCTGGCAAATCTTAGGAAGGTGCTGCAAAAGCTTAAGGAAGCCAATCTGAAGTTAAGCCCGTCCAAATGTAATTTGTTCCGCCGGGAAGTGAACTACCTTGGTCACATCATCTCTTCTGAGGATGTGCAAACCGATCCAGAGAAGGTATCTGCGGTCAAGAGTTGGAGTCGTCCCGAAAACATCCATCAGCTGCGAAGTTTCCTGGGGCTCTGCACGTACTATAGGAAGTTTGTGAAGGGTTTTTCCAACATTGCACGACCTTTGCATAAGCTGACGGAGAGCAAGCAAAAGTTTGAATGGTCCAAAGAATGCGAAGATGCATTTCTACGACTGAAGGAGGCTTTAACATCAACGCCTATCCTCGCCTATCCTCAGCCTGAAAAATCCTTCATCCTAGACACTGATGCGAGCAACGAGGGAATTGGAGCTGTTTTATCCCAAGAAATTGACGGAAATGAACATGTCATCGCTTACTGGAGCAAATGCTTATCAAAGTCGGAGCGAAATTACTGCGTCACCAGAAAGGAGTTACTGGCCATAGTGAAAGCTGTAGAACACTTCCATCATTACCTCTACGGCCGAAAATTTCTGCTTCGGACAGATCATGCCTCGTTAACTTGGCTTTTGAACTTCAAGAATCCAGAAGGCCAGATAGCCAGATGGATACAGCGGCTCCAGGAATATGACATGGAGATCAAGCATCGAAAAGGGTTATCTCACGGTAATGCTGACGCTTTATCAAGGAGACCCTGTCCTGAGAACTGCCACTATTGTTCCCGAATCGAGAAACAGTATGGAACGACTAGTCCTACCGCCTATCAGGTGACAGTGACTCCAACATCATCAGAACCTGATCCATGGAGTGATGACCAAGTTCGAAAAGATCAACTTGAAGACCCCGACATAAAACCAATTTTAGAGTTCATGGAAAGTGACAGTCGACGCCCTAGCTGGCAGGACGTTTCCATCTTCAGTCCTGCAACAAAAAGATACTGGGCTTTATGGAACTCACTCCATTTACGGAACTGCGTGCTACACTGGAAATGGGAATCTGACGACGGCAAGACATCTAGGTGGCAGTTACTACTTCCTCGATCCAGGATTTCAGATGTTCTGAAAGAAATACATAGTAGTGCGACTGGAGGACATTTTGGTGTCTTGAAAACTCTCAATAAAGTTCGGGAGCGCTTCTTCTGGAGCAAGGCGAAGGATGACGTGGAGAAGTGGTGCCATTCTTGTGACGCCTGTGCTGCTCGTAAAGGACCGAAGAAGAGAAGCAGAGGGAAGCTACATCTGTACAACGTTGGAGCTCCTTTCGAACGAATTGGGATCGACATCCTGGGTCCTCTACCAAGAACTGCTGATGGGAACAAATACATTCTTGTTTCCATCGACTACTTCACCAAATGGCCGGAAGCATATCCCATTCCAGATCAAGAGGCTACTACCGTAGCAGAGACTCTAGTCCAACATTGGATCTCGAGATACGGAACACCTTTGCAGATTCATTCCGATCAAGGGAGGAATTTCATCTCTGCTGTGTTTAAGGGCCTATGTCAAATTTTCGGAATTGAGAAAACTAGGACAACACCACTACACCCACAATCGGACGGCATGGTGGAGAGATTTAACCGCACAATCCTAAATAATCTCTCGCTTATGGTATCCAGAAATCAACAGGATTGGGACAAGAAGCTACCTTTGTTCCTGCTGGCCTACCGCAGTGCTGTCCACGAGACTACCGGATTTGCCCCATCTCAGATGCTCTTCGGACGAGAGCTTCGGCTACCTTGTGATCTCGTCTTCGGTCGTCCTCCGGATGCGCCTGCATCGCCTGAGGAGTACATCCAGGATCTCCAGGCCCGGTTGGAAGACGTTCATAACTTCGCACGAGAGCGAATCAACATCGCGGCGGAGAAGATGAAGACCCGATACGACACAAGGTCTACTGGACATGAATTCAACGAAGGCGACAAGGTTTGGTTATGGAATCCCATCCGACGGAAAGGTCTTTCACCCAAATTGCAGTCGCATTGGGATGGACCCTACAAAGTCGTTAACCGACTAAATGACGTCGTAGTGAGGATCCAAAAATCACCTAATGCAAAACCTAGGGTTGTACATTATGATCGGTTAGCCCCATACTATGGCCATAGTTCATGAGTATTACGTAAACAACCATGGTTGATAACATAAAAGTTGTAGATAATTTTTGCTTTTAATGTTTAGTAATATTTCTTGTTATTATTGTGTTTTCTGTATCTGTTAGTTATTAATTAATGTGTATATTTGTAAACTTGTGATAGAAGTTTGGCACCCTTTCTGGGGATTGTACTGCCCGGGACGTGCAGTCCTTAGGAAGGGGGCAATGTTACAAATTCTGTAAATAGTAATTATTGTAAAAACGTAACCTGTAAATAGTTTCCCGTAATGAATATACAACCCCTTTTTCATTCGGCTAAAGTATACGACTCCTATTTTCTTTCTTTTCATTGATAACGGTCTACTACTTTACAGAAGCGCGTGGAATATTTGAGAAATTTCTTTTCGGTGTATTTAAGCCGTTAGCGATGGATAAACAGTCAGTTTCGATTCAGATTTCGAACTGAGAAGATTTTTGCTCTGTTTATAGCGAGGCATTTCGCTGTGTTGTTTTCGTATTTGGAAGTAAATACGTGTGTAAACGTTGAGTTTACGGTGTTGTGTGATAATTGCTAAATTGCTGATGAATAATTTAGCAGTTGTTGATGATCTTTCCTGTACATAGTGTAAATAAATTTCCTGTGTTTTTATCAAGAACTGTGTCTTCATTTCAAGAAAGTGGAAGTCGCACCGAATCCGTTACAATATATATATTTAATGGCTGGTAATTTTCATATTTGATTAGCAAATGTACCAAATCACAAATAGTTTAGCTTACCCACTTTGGGCTCCCTGGTAGGGCAAAGCGGGTTTTTGAAGTGCTTGTAATGTTTGATAATAAATAAATATTCGGTTTGATATGATACAAAAATCACTCTTTATTTTGAAGTTCAAGAACCCAGCTAGGAAATAAAACCAATATTGTCGAGATAAAAATCCCGCGATAATAAGTACAACTTTTATATATATATATATATATATATATATTATAACTGCAGGTAGCTGGTTAATTATTTTAATCATTTATAACTTCATATTTGATTGGCAAATGTACTAAACCACAAGTAGCTAAGATTACCCGCCTTGGGCTCCCTGGTAGGACAAAGTGCGTTTTTCAAGTGTTCGTAAAGTTTGATTATAAATACATATTGGATTTGAAATAATACAAAAATCACTTTTCATTTTGAAGTTCAAGAACCCTGTTAGGGAATAAAACCGAAATTGTTGCGATAAAAATCCAAAAAACTAATTTTCAAACGTTCTTTGAAAACCTACCCTTTCCTCCCCTATATCTCAGTTTTCGTCGTACATTTATCTGTAACACTAAACCAGAAGGTAATAAAAGAATGATCTTTAAAAATACCTTCCAAAGAACTTCCTTAGATTAACTTAATATTCTTTTTTCTTCTAAGAAATTAGAAAGGTATCTAAATGTATGCCTTCTTGAAAAGAGCTACGAGCCCAGCTGTTTAACAACTGTTATACTGCGATAACTGCGTACATTAATCGTTAGAGTGCTGAAGAATCTTTTGGACCTTGTACTAAATGTGAGGAATAAAATGCGTACATTGAAAAATAATAAAAACGCCTATAATTAATTACTACACAAAAGGTAATTTTTACCAGGAAATAGTTTTCAGCTCACTAATAACAAGAGAAATTGTCTGCACAAGTTTCATGAATTCATTCTTTACAAACAGCGCAAATTAAGTTGTATGTTTAAATTCCCGGAAAAGTTTTCCATTTTTTCATACTTCCTGCGAAATTTGTGGGTTGCTAGGCATTCTTTCTGTGCTTCAAAAATAAAGCTCGAAGTAAATTGTAGTCTGTGAAGACAGTGTTTTCTGGAGAGAAAAAAATGCATATATAAGCTTGTAATGATTCTGAAAATTTTTCCTCATCTCTTAACCTTCTGAAATTTATTCACCAGAATGACACAAATTTTGTTGCCAAAAGTCCTTTGCTTACTTTAATGCTCTTTGTCACTGCTGCTTCGAATTAAAACAGTGTGTGTGCGCTTATTAAAGGGTTAAAACTGTTTTATGAAATTTAACTAATGAACGGTTATCGTGTTTATCATTTTGATCACTACTGATACAACTTCTTAAGAATTCTCAGTTGTCAAGTCAAATATTTGATTTTTTTGCACCAATTCATTAAGTATTTAACAAAGCGCATTACTTAAATAACTGTTTTCACGTTCCAAAATTGTAAGTTCTGAAACAATGTGTATCTCTGTAAATTATTTACCACATTATCAAGTTACTTAGAGCTTAAAAAAGTGTGTACCCTCAATAACATCAATAGCACTTTTTATTTTTCCATTAAGTCGTTAGTTATCACATCTGAAAAAAAAATCTCTATGAACACCTCTTCAAATATTACCATCTAAGTAAAAACTGATAAGCTAAGGAATTAATTGAAAACTTGATCTTTTCACTACTGGAAAAAAGGTCAACTACTATTATAAGTGAACTTGAAAAGTTAACGATTTTTCTTCAGTCAATATTTAGGGCAAACGCCAAATATCATAAATCACATCGCGTTCATTTTTCGTCTGGTTGTCACGCAAACTTGTTCGTAACAAACATGATAAAACTTCGGTTAAACAATAAAGTTTTCCTTTCAAGGAAGCCGGAAAATAGTCCTTTAAACGTTATTTCCCCCAGAAACACTGCTGTCGCCGCAGAAAATCGATATAATTGTTTATTGGAAGGCTATCAAAGTGGCTTTATAACAGCTTTTACTTTTATCTTATTGCATTTAAATTGACTTCTAATAGAACGAAGATATTGCTCACATCAGTGACGCAACTAGAATTTTTTCCTGGTGGATCGTGGGTTGCTCCGATGAGGGGTAACCACCTAGGGACGGATGAATGCTATGGCGGGCGTGATGAAGGTCACTGTACATCCAAAAAACTATCATAATTTGACAAATTCTGTCTGACGATCCAGTAAATTTGTAGACAATTTGGATTTTTTAATGATATCCATGTCTTTTTTTTTTTTTTTTTTTTAGTTCTGGCAGGTGTGCTTGTTCCGAATATTCTTTCATTCGGTATATTAAAAAAAAAATCCTACCTTCCAAAAATTTGAGCGCTTTAGCGTTACTGGTCATAACATCCACTTCATTTATGTAGACATAGGATAGTGAAAATTATTTAAGGCTATGGAGAAACTCTCATCAAACCTCTGGTTGGACCCGGGTTGTTATATGTATTGTTTTCGTTTCAGGTTGAACTCCATTGCACGCTAAAGCATTGGTTGATATTTTTTTAAAGAAAGTTTTCTGGAACTATGTGCAAACATTTGAAAATGTGTGGAAGGTAAAGAAAAAATTATACTCAGAGCTTGTACTTGATTGACGTCTATTAGTTCAGCTTATTTCTGTGGTCTTCGATCAACTCCTTTTTGTTACTTACAATAAAATATTTTAGTTATATTTAAAAAAACTCCCCAAAATTACAGAAAAGATTGACTTGACTGAATATGATTGATTTGATTGGATAGTTCACTGTCGAATTTCGAAATTTTAAAATCAGTTTTCGCACTAAATTATCGAGTGCATACAAAATAAATTGCTTCAATCTATGAAAAGTATTTTTTGAAATAGTTTGGATCTGAGTTCTAGAGACGAGACAATGTTAGAAACCAATGTTTAAAGGGGAATGTAGGATTTTAGGTTCGTTTGGTGCGGAACGAGCTTATTGCAATAATTCTAAAATTTTATGAGGAACAGGCCATTTCATCTAGAATTTAGATTTAAAAAATAATAATTATTTTTACACATTATTATTCATTTTTAACTCATAAAGTATATTAAAATTAGAGTTTTTCTCTCCATGAAAAATAACTTCGAAATCAAAACGTAAAATATTAAAAACAGAAAGTCTTCAGAAATACTTCTGTTATTTTTATTAAATATTGTGATACTAAGGAAATTTAGAAGACATTTGACTTTATTAAAATGTTTCTACAAATTTATAAAGTAAAATAATTTAAAATTAAAACAAATGTAAGATTAAATAGCTTAATATGAATAAAGTTTAAATAATATTCCTAGTTAAATATTTTTTCTTATAAAATTATTCAATCGCTTTCATCAACAATCTATAGCATAAGTCTATCGGTGTTTAAAAATATTTTTAAGCGAAAAACTCACAGCAAATTCAGATCATCATATTAAAAAGCTGCTATTGACTTCGCTTAGAAAATAGCGTTGTTTGTTATATTAGTGCATATGAAATGTAGACGAAGTACAGTTGAATCCCTAATGCGAACTTAATTCTTTTTGTGTACCCAAAATAAATTGAACATTTAATATAAATGTAAAGAAATAACTCAAATATAATCCGCAATTTATGAGAAATACGTTTTTATGTATGTATTGGAAGTCCTCAAGAGACTTTAGATTTAGCTTTTAGTTTAAAGGGCAATATTTAATACATCGAAATAACATTTCATTACTTTAAGATTATATTTTCAAAGTTGGATTGGCTTTTTCCGATGGATATTGCACGTAATACTTCCTTCATGGATTATCAAAAACAGAGAAAAAAATTTGAAAGAAACTCCTAGAAAAGAAAAAAGAAATCATTGTTGAAGCTTTCAAAGTTTAACTAACTATATTTATACTTAATGCGTAAAGGAATACTTAATATATCGCGTAAAATACCAGGGAATGTTTCCAAACGTATAATTCGTGTTAAGCCAGAAAACCAGTCGTTAAATATGAATTGGAAAGTCCAAAAAAGAAAAAAAAAAACATTCATTACCGTTAATTAGGAAAGTAATTTTGTAACAACTGTTAGAAAGCTGATATTTTACTTAATTCAATGCTTTGTGCGAAAAAGGAAAAGGATTCGAATTAGTTTAAAACTAAATATATGCGAATGAAAAGGACATTGTAGAACTTGATTGGATGAAAGGGCGGCGCCCGCAAAATGTCGTAAAACCGAAGGTCAGTGGTTCTTGAAATTTTCCTGTTCAAGTGACACCGCCCTTTACAGCGGATCAATTTCGTCGGAAAAGGAGCAATTTTGTCAGAAAAGGAACAATCTCCGTCTAACGAAAAGATCTTATCTGTTTAAGCACTTGTATTTGTACTAGACAGTGCATTGTTATAAGAGGACAGCTTCGAGGAATTAAACAAAGTGCGAGCCCTTGCGCTGAATTAAGTAGTTATTTCTGGTGAAATGAAATGCAGCTTTATATTATTCATGAAATCCTTCAAATGCTGTAGCAGTAATTTTACAGCCGTAAATCTTTCATTCACTGCTTTGGCACCGAAGTACGAATATTTAGGCAAAACGCCACAGGTTTTGTTTCGATTGTATTTCGAATAGTAAAAAGTATCATTTCCTACATTTTTAGCAAAATGCTTTATTTTTTAAATTCATTTTTGACTAATTTTGCCTACGTTCTATATTATTTTCTTATTCATATCAATTGATATTTATTATGCATCGGTTGCGCTTCTTAACTTAAAACCGTACTTTTGATTGCTTCTACCTTTCTTTAACTTTTATGACTTCTTTATCGCTTATTCATGCCTTAATATATGAAATACCGTAAAGTGGGGCTGCTTGAGCCTTCAGGGGCAACTTGAACCCATGGAAAAAAAGTGTTTAAAATCCGTCGTGGTTCTACAAAACTCAATGTATAGATTTAAAAAACTTTCTCCATGACAGGTAGCAGTACTAGGCAGAGGCAGGAACATAAAACAAAGTTTATGCTTTTCCCGCCTTTTTCTGATTGAGATTATGATTGCAAGTTGTATAAACAGTTGCTTTTAGTGTCTGCAAACTTTCACATGTAAGTTAATGGGAACATTTGATATCATTAAGGTAAAGATAGTTTTATGTTTGCATTTTATTTCTCAATAAAATAGCAGTTTTTCAAGGTTATAATTAACACAGTATATATAATTAACACAGTAACTAATATATGTTAGTAAAAGTGCAACGGTTGCCATAAAATGGGGCTACTTGGACCCAACGTTCAAGCATCTCCGCACCACGTTTCATAACTAAATTATGTTAACCAAGGTTTGTAAACTTTTAAAATAAAGAGATTAGTTACTATTTACACCTGTTCATTTGCAAATCTGGGGATAAAAAGGGTCCGAAAGTAAAAGAGAACCCCTTGAAATAGGAAATGATGCGGATTATTAAGAGGAAAAATTACAATTGTGTACAGATTCAACTAATTCCGGAGAAATGCCTTAGAGAGTGGCATCAGCCCATTTTGACTTACGTAACGTATATCAACTCTGAAAAGGAAATTAAAAGATCGTTTACAAAACAAGCCTGGACATGATGTAATAGGGGAAAATGGTCCAAAACGGGTAGGTTTTCGAAGAACGCTCGAAATGTGCAGTTTTTGACTTTTTATAGCAATAATTTCGGTTTTATTTCTTAGCAGGGTTCTTGAACTTCAAAAAAAAAGGGGGGGGGGGGGGTTCTGTATTATTTCAAACCCAGTATTTATTTTTTATCAAACTTTACACACATTTGATAAACCTGCTACCGGGGAGCCCAAAGCGGTTAAGCTTAACTAATTGTGCTTTGGTACATTTGCCAATCAAATATGAAGTTATAAATGACTAAAATAGTTGACTAGCTACCTGCAATTATATAAAAAATATAAAACAGTTGTACTTATCCAATTTCAAGACAGAACATTTGTTTATAGAACATAAAGAAATAACTGATTAAATTAATAGACTAATTAATTGCCATAAAGTTACACTTATCCTATTGAAATAAAAAATCTAAAGAAATTATATGATTAAATTCTATATCCGATTTGACCGACCCGCTTTGCCAAAAGGCACGTTTTTTATTTCAATAATTATAATCATAAATTAAAAAAAAAAAAAATAACTATCGTTGTTATAGGTGGATGGTGTCAGAATATTGTAATATTATTGAAAATTAAAAAAATAAGCTGGTCTTCGACTAATCTCAAGTTGCAAATCTTCAATTTTTTTTAGAAATGTATCATTTTTTGTATTTTAAGTCTAGTTACGTCATGCTACTTCACCGCTGCTTCGCAGGGACTGACTAAAACTCGGGGGTGTTCGGGTAAACATGACATACGTATGCATCGCCTCTTACAGACCATGGGGGGAGGCATACCAAGGTCTACCCGTTTTAAGGCCACCCTACGCTAAATATTAAGCAAATAAATATTTTTTTAAACTTTGTGATCTTTGATTTAAAAACAAACACACAATAAACATCATACAGACCAATTTTACAAAACTTGGAAGTTTTAGGTATGAAAGGGAGAAAAAAAAGCCAAGGAACTGCACTAAAATTTCTGGGGTTCTAGTACTGTTTTTTTTTTTTTTCTTTTTTTTTTCAAGGTTTAAAACTTTTATGGTTTGCAGTAAAATTTATACTGTTTTACATACATATTATAAAAAAGTTATAAACATGTTAACAGAAGATGTTCCAAAAGAAAAACATTTTTGTACTTCTTACAAATAAAGAGCTCATTAACATTTTTCGTTTTAATTTTTTTCATCTGTAGTTACAGTTTCGTGCATAGAAGCCTAAAATATTTTTCAACAGTTTGATCATCACATATTTTGACACAAAGATGAGAGGAAATTAGTTTTGAGATCGTAAAGTAAAAGAGGAACTCGGCAATGACAACCAAAATTTGAGACTTCGCGTATTCAAACTAATTTAGCAGGTTTGTTTGCAATTAATAATATTGTTTACGATCCTCTTTAGACATAAATTAAGTGGTGTTTGATCTAAAGACTAGCTAGAGAACTTCAATGACTTGATGAGACATGACTTTTGCAGCACGATATCTGTTCGCTTATCTATTCGTTGCAATCTAATGTAAAAATTTACCTGTAATTTAGAGTACTTTCTCAATATATTCCAAAAATAGGAAAAGAAATACACTTTTTGAACTTTTCTTTGTGACTGATCTCATATTTATGGTTCTGGACAACAAAATAGAACTTAGAAATGAAGAGTAAAATTTAACACTCTACGCGCTTAATCATGATTTAAAGATTCATACATCATGTTAAAAGATTATCATACATGATCCTTAAAAATTCCAGCAAAAGTCGTACGTGACGAAATAAAGCTTATCATACACGATTCTAGAGAATTCCAACAGAAGATGTACGTGACAAAAATCACGACCACCTATTTCAAATAAATACAAGTCCAATAGAAGGGAAAAACTAAAAAATTCTGCAAAGAAATTAAATTCCCTCTCCTCTTCTGCCGAAACCTTTCTCATCTTTTTAACATAAATTCTGCTCTTAACAAGGTGGAAACTGCTTTAAGTAATTTATATATTGTCTCCTAAAATTTCGTTTGGCGCGAAGCAGTTGTAAAACTTATGATAAATATTCTCAAATTTTGTCGAATGGTTGATGGAGCCGACGGGAATCCGGTTAGTCCGGTCCCCATTGCCTGACATTTTTCTAATATTATTGAAGTTATACTTCATGATTATCAAGTCAAAAAAAAAGAAAAAAGAAAAAAAAAGTTGTGAGTTTGGGGTTAAATTAAAAGGTAGGATTTGGGACATCGTATGTATTAAATTCAAGGAAGAAATTTGGATGTAGTGTGTAAATCGATTGCTTTATCTAGCTCTTTGAAGAGGAGTTTATTTACTTTTTTTTCTTGTTATTTTCACTCTGCTTCTCAAGATCAAATAATCTCTCTAGTATGATTTTTCTGATCTCTTTCTGTTCTATTACCACCAAATTTCTGTATTTTGGTATTTACAGACAACACAAGCTGCCACCAATGCATAGGAACTTGTAAAAACGAGGAAAGAAAAGAAATAGCCTGAAATGGAATGGATTCTTCAAATCCTTTCTAACGCAAAAAGAAAAAAATGGCCCAGCCGTACGATTGAGACAAAAATGTATTAATAAACAAATATGCGGTAAATAATAATTGCACAAATAAAAATAAAACCTGCACAAAAGCAATAAAAGTTTACATCGGAAAAAAGCTTTTTTTGGCCTTAATCTTCGTGAATCTAATGTTGAAATTTTTTCTATCACCTTTTCGAAAAGTTCAGTGAAGTGAGTTTTACTTCTCAAAAATACATTATTTTTCACATCTGAACAATAACATACTTCATAGACGAAATACTTTTTTAAGAGATGCAATACTGAAAAAATAGTTCTGATGTATGGATTTCGTTTTGTGTCACAAGATAACTGCAATTTTTAAAGGTTATGGCAGTAAGTGGTATTTTTCAGAGTTGACTTGCTATCTTGTTCGCGATGAATAAAAATGAAGAGTAAAAATGTTGAGTAAAGTGGATTCTTCTATTCTTCAATGAATTTGTACTAGTAGTGTGGACGAACTAATAAGATTTCCTTTTCCTTCTTCTCTTTTAATTTCAACTAACATAAAAAAGACTTGACTTGCGATATCATACATTTAATGGTAAGTTTTAAAAAGTTTATTTCTATTAAAATACAGATTTTAATCATGGAATATGAATTATGACATTCAAACTTTTCTTTTTTATTTTTTTTGGTTTGTCTTTTTGCGCATTGTACATGGACAATCAGAAAAAGACACTTCTACTAATGTATACGAGAAATATATTTTCACCTTGGATAAGTTTGAGAAAAAAGAATTAGAACCGCTGCAAATACTACCCCAATGTTTCTTCAATTTTGTGACACTTTAAATTGTTGAGTTATAATGATCCGTGACACTGAAGACTTCGACATGAAAGTCCTATGACAAATAGAAGTTGTCTTCATGCGTCGAAAGCATAAACCAGAAAACCAGATGTGACAGAATTTTGAAAATAAAACAATCTCCGAACTAAACCCAAAATCATCGCTTTAAGAACTATCGGACAAGGTGACAGATATTTTTCTCACTTGCTCAATGCATTTTTCTTTTTCTTAATTCGAGTTTTACGCATATTTCGGTTTTTATCTTTGTACCAGCATTAACTTACTAAGAAATTTAGCTCCACTGACTGAAAAAAAAATGACTTCTGCTCTCAAACATTTAATTGTTCTAAGTAATGACAATTACTCATTTGAAATGTAGATTTTGATTCCTGAGTAAGAATTATGTCTTACAAGTTTTTTTTTTTTTTTTTTGCTTTAGGTTTTTTTTTTTTTTTTTTGCTCTAAGTAAACGGGCAATTCAAAATTATTTTATGAAATAGCAAGATGGACATTGATTAATGCGTACATACAATCAGGGGCAGCTACAGACTACCCTTTTAAGAAAGGGAGAGGGTTTACGCTGAAGAATATAGGGCTTTTTGGGTATGAAAAATTTCTGAAACTGCTTCGTTATCAGGAGAATAAAAAGCATCAAATTAGAAAAGATTAAGGCACTTATAGGGCATAAAAGTTACTACTTTACTTCATAAGCACTGAAAGGAAGTAGAATTTTAAATATTTTGCTTTGAGAAATAACCAATGAATTAAAAATAATACTGTAATCGTTTACATTTTATTCATGAAATATTTAAATACAATATCCATGGAAAATGTTGTCAGTAGTTTAGGAGAAAGTTATTATCTCCATGACCCTCCCCTTCTACCCCTGCATACACGTTGACACGTTTTTACGCTGAATAGAATTGAAAAGAATAAGTTTGAGACTTTATTTCACTTTTGCATTTATTTCTATTCTTACACGATATTAGTTTAAAAAACTGACGTCATTGCATGAAAATGAATTTATTCAACGCTAATATAAGAGAAAGGTTTGCTCGAAGAAAATAGATTCATCGAAAGCGTAAGTAAAAATCTTTTGAAAATAATAAGTTCAAATTTAATAAGTGGAGCATCTTTTGATGCAAAGCACTAACTCTCATTTCCTGAATTGGATTTTGTTTTTACTTCAGCAAAAAATGTTAGAAAAGGGTTTTTCAATTTGATCACTATTATTTTTATACTGTAAACACTGATCGTTGCTACAATAAAGAAAAATTTAATACGTCTTTGTCATAGAAAACTTGACCTGCAAAATTTTCGGAATCAATAGAAGTGTACTGCTACATCGATCAATGTTAATGTAATTGAATAGACAAGAAAATGCATGGAAAAGTGTTCGAAGTACTGTCTCCAAAGGGAATTATAGGGAAATTTCTTGGGAAAAGGAATCGAAAATATTGGCAGCTTGGACATGAGGAAAAATAAATGTTTGATGATGATGGAATTAAAATATCGTCGATGAAGATTAGCCTGTCAAAAATGATTAATAAACCCATTTGCGCCATGTTACTGCTTGGTGTGGTAGAAGTTGTTGCATCTTGCAGTAAACATATCAAATATGAAAGAGAAAACTAACCTAGCCATAAAGAAAATAAGTTCAATTTTGCAAAGTGAATTCATTTAAGAATTTTGATTATTTCGGTGAAATTAGGCTTATGTTGCTGAATTGAGAAGCATATTAGTTATTTATTATTATTAATATTTCTAACTTAATTGAACCATTGAAATCGGAAACCTCGTGATAAAAGAAAAATTAGTCATTTAAAAAACCAAATCTAACTTTAGGTAAAACATAGCATACTAACTGGCGCATTTTGAATTTTTCCAGGGAGAGATTCATAATGGTCCTGCTATATAAATTAACATATTAAATTGGCAATCTGGCTAACATTTAAGGCTCTGGGGGGAGGGGGGTAACCCCTCCCTCTCGCTACGATCCTCACTGATCATTTTGAATTTTCCTTGACAACTATGACGCTTGGCTATTTGTAATAAAGTCATAAATTTCTTACGGAAAAAATATAACTTTTGAATCATTAAAAACGTTAATCCATAACCATCAACCTAAGGAAAACAAAACTGGGGGTTCAGCTTTTATGTATCGTAATGAGGAAAAACTGTTCTATAGAAACCAAGCTTTAAAGAAATTCGCAACGTTGAATTATGAGCAACATCATTATAAATTATCAGTAATTGATGAAACAATTTTAGC
This sequence comes from Uloborus diversus, assembly GCF_026930045.1. Classification (NCBI taxonomy): domain Eukaryota; kingdom Metazoa; phylum Arthropoda; class Arachnida; order Araneae; family Uloboridae; genus Uloborus; species Uloborus diversus. Next base: position 149,687,834 of record NC_072731.1, on the reverse strand, counting down.
GGCCCTAATTCTCATTCCGAAAAGAACCAAGATAAGAACAGAAGTTCATTCAAGAAAAAATAAAAATAATGGCAGCATTTTTGCTCTGAATGTGCATGATAATAGGAACCGTTTTTGACATAAGTTGCAGCATTGAAATCCCGAGAAACATTTCTTTGGATTAGGTTCCAGTGGTTTGGATCTCACTTTCAGCGTTGGCTTTCGAGAAGCTAATAGAGGCATGAAGTAATTTTCAATGATGAAAGTAATTTTAAATGACAACTTACGTGTAATCGATTCGCTACACAAAGACTTATCATTTAAATGACGCAAAACCTGTGATGTACACTGGTGGACAATTGTTAAGGACGGATTCCAATTTGCTATGTAGCGGGTAAAAAAGTAAGTGTAATTCGCTGTTAAGTGAAATCAACTAATACCAGACCTCCAGAACATTGCAATGACGATAATTTATTGTGCTCTGAAATCCAGAAGGTGTTGAAATGTGTTCAAAGAACGAAACGATCATTTTAGGCTGAATACGTAAAAGTGCATAAATGTAATTACCGCCCCCCGGCCTTCCGGCATAAGATGTCACTATGGGATATGGCTACCATGGAGAGAGATGCAAGCTTCCACGCGTAATTATAATGAGATGCTTTACACAACATTATTAATTTATCCCATTCTTCAGTCAGTCACGGATATGGGTGTCCTTACTTATTGGAGGGCGTTGTCGATCAGCAAGACTGCTCCCCAAAGCATCCCAACCATTTTCAATTCAGATCTATAGAACGTGCTGGCCACTCGATGGGTTGAATATTTTGAGTGTGCTAGAGACTCTTGGGCGGTGATTGTTAATGACATACTAGTCGACCCGTGCGGAACTCCGCACTGTGCTTCAAATCGTTTCATAAGGCATTTCGCTCTTTAAGAATTTCAAAAGAAGAACATTATGAAGAAGAACCGAAAAAAAAGTAAGCGCAGAAGAGAAGGCATGTAATTTAAAGACATCAGTAACAAAACCTCGTTAAATACAACGTTGTGATAATTTGATCATAGCTCCCCTTTTAATCGTGCATATTTTCGATGCAAACATAAATGTCATTAAAAGTGTGGCTGAGTGGTGACTCGTGAAAAAGCAATAATTGTGCATGTGAAAAAACAGGTTGTGGCAAATACAGTCCTGCACATGTCAGCATCTGACGGGAAAAAAAGAAACATTAAAGAGATATTTATTGGCACGTATTCGAATTGGCGCCATTCTGACTAACAGCCCGACACCCCAACAAACCTAGCAATTGCGCCTTCCTTTTCGAAAGCTATTCATTGAAGGAATGCGTAGTAAAAAACAGCAAAAAAGCTTTTTGCCAAAAAAAAAAAAAAAATAATAATAATAAGATCATGCATCTGTGTTTTGTCATTAACCAGCATGATACGATTTAAAATTATTCGCAAAGCATGGAATTTGATTAAAGAATGACGAAGATCTCACGTAGCGATTGAAACAAACATTCTAGAGAAGTAATAAATTTGATTGAAAATAAGTGTTTTTATCTTTGAATATTGAACTATTTCACATAGAAGGTTGCTTTAACCGTTACGGCTTAAATGCCCTCACATGTTTCTCTTTTAATCGAACACTTAAAATTCAAAACCAAAACCAGTTGAACTGAGTCCGTTCTTAAGTGTAATTTTTCGAACGTAGACAAAATGTATTTTTTTTTTCAGCAGAAAGCAGAGGAGTAGAAAATAATTTCTTGCTAATGAAGTTGATAATACTTTTAATGCTTTATATCGTATTTGCGTGAATAAAAAATTAAAGGTTTACTGAGCGAAACTCGTAGTTTTAATCGGGCGTAGTATTTTTTCATTTGCACAAAAGGTCGAACACTGCTATTAGAAACATCTACATTTTAGCATACAATAAAAATGTTTTTCTGCACAAAAAAGATTTCTTTAGGAAAATCTAATACTTTTTTATGCTTACATTATGTTGAGTGGTCTGGATGTAGTCAAAGAACACAGTTCGATTAACAATCAACTTATCCGAATGATAACTGTAGCCTGCATAAAGGAGTCGAAACACCAAGTAGCATTCCCACTGATTTATTTTATTAGGTGTTATGTTATGAGCACATGTAATGCGTAATACTAATATAAATTTGATATTATGTCAAACAGCCCAAGCTTGTCCGAAGTTCAGATAGTTTATAGCCAAACGCTCTACCGAAAAAAACTTATCAATTAAACCGAACAACTAAGTCCAGTGCTGTTAAGCTTTATTAAAATATGAACACACACAAAGGCTATTTTTTTTTGCCGAAAGCGACGTAAAAAATGGAAAACTGCATTAGAACTTTGCTTTAAAAAATGCATAAGAACTACAGGCAGCATCAAGGTTTTGAAACAGCAAGAGGCGATTTCGAAAACTTGAATTTTCGACCGTAAGTCTTTTTTTCGTCATTGGACAGCCTGATAAGTTTTAAAATGAGAGGGGATTAATATACAAGATAAGATATTGAGGAAAAATGTTTTTATTTTTGAAAATTTTTACAATTTGTTATCGCAGGCTGCTTAAACCGTTATAACTTAGATGGCAGCACGTGTTCATCATTTAACAGCACGGTTAAAATACAAAAAAAATTGAACTATGCTCTTTTTTAAGCGTAGCTTTTCGAATGTAGTAAAAATGTGATAAGCTATTTGTTTTTTAGCAAAAAGAAGAAAAAATATATATTTTACCCTTCAAATTGAGGTAGTATTTTATTTATTTGTACAAAGAGTCAAAAACTCATTAGAAGAATATATATTTCAATATACGATTTATTATTTTTTTTCTGAACAAAAAACAATTCTATTGTAATCTGAAATCTTAAATCTGTTACTTATATTTTCGCTTACATTATGCTTTAATTTTCTTTCCAGAGCCAAAGCTTCAAAAAAAAAAAAAAAACACGTGCAATTTCGAAGTAATTTAGCACAAAATCACTGAATGTTTTCAGATCAGCAAGGAGCATTTCCTTCTCATTTATTCTATTCCCTCATAGTTGTTATTCATTTAATTCAGTGTTCATGTAAAGCGCGATATTTCTCTAATTTTTTTGTTGCAGATTGTCCGGACGCGGGCCCGAACACGTAATCTCCTGGTTACGAAGAGAACGCTCTGCCGATCAAGCTGCTCAGCTCTGTCGGTCATAGCGCAAATTAAAGTTATAAGTTTGACCGAAAACCTTATTCTGGTTCTTTAAAACAGGTTTTTCGGCTAAAAGAAACAATTTTTAGACCTTGGGTCTATTTTTCGTCAGTAGCCAGCACCATAAGCTATAAAATTAGCCGTAAATCAAAGAAATCGATCAAGAATTGAGGGAAATTTGGCGTAGAAACCAAAAACAGGCTACAGAAATAATATATAAGGATTACATCGCTGCCCATAAAAACGAATTTATCGCCCACAGCACCACAGAACACGTGAACATGAGGCAGTAGAACAACATTAATGTATCACAAGCCGTCATAGTCTTACTCGGAAGCACACAAGCGACATACGGCCATTAATCATAATCCTGCCCATACCATGACACAACTTATAGGATACTAATCCTTTTCTTTTATGTTTGCCGGCTTGTATGCTGTACCATTCTCATGTCTGGTTAGTTGTCGTCCACAATTAGACGACAGACTGAACCTGCTTTCATCTGAGAATAGTACACAACCCCAGTCGACTTCTTTCCAAATGCGATGCTGAAGACAGCATTACAAACGAGCAAAACATTGACTTGTAGACAATGGGATGTACAAAACAAGCTGACAGGCGTATAGTCTTATTGCATTCAAAAGTCTGGCTACAGTTTTTCGGGATATTTGCATGCTAGTAACGGCAGGAAACTGCTTTGCTACCTCAGTAGCTGTGTTGCGCTGGTTCCTTTTCGTTGCTAGCACTAAGTACCAATCTTCTGCTGACGTCGTATTGCGTACACGATCTCCATTGTGACATTTGCTACACATTCCATTAGTTTGAAATGATTTCCAAACTCTGGAAACAACCCCCTGTGGCTGACGTCGAGCTCCCTGGCACCATCGAACTTTTTCTGCCCCCTCGATGTTGCCAACCACACGGCCACCCATAAAATCATCTATAGGATGTCGGAAAGACATACCAAAAAATGCAAGTTCGCCAACAGGTTCTTTCCCGTTAAGCTTTGCTTTTGAACAACAATGGTCATCACGTGCCCAATCCTTTATGTCACTTATGAGCGCTATCACGTGACCTGCAACGTTGCGAGTTTAAATTTTGCATACTCACAACACGTCTTACTGTGTCTCGAACTTATGCTTATTTCCATATTTCCTTGCCTTCCATTTTGCGGTTGCTAACGCTGCTATTATCATCTGTCTTTAGCAATAGTCCACCAGTGTACTACTGCAACAAAGAATTTGCTATCATCGCAATCAGAAAAACGTGTTACGGTCAAACTAGAGCAATGCTTTCTTGAAAAACACTAGAACTATGCAAACTCAAAGTCAGAATAAAATAGTTATTTTTTTTTCTCTTTCAACGCATCCATATCCAGTGCCAGATCTTCAATTTTTTCGAACTGGGCCAAAAACTTGGAACTGCCGCATTTATCCATATTTCTTCAAGTTTTTATATCGAGTTGAAAAGAGAAAAGCACAGAAATAGTGTGAATTTGCCACCTTCTAGAAGTTGCTGCCAAGGGCAAGTGTCCTGGCTTCAAGCGCGTATAAAAGGGAGCCCCTCCCTTTTATTATGCCCTACTAGAAAATCGCCCGTCGAGGTATCATGGGTGAAAATTGCTTTTACATTTGAACGAAGCAATTGCCGGTTTGGTGATATTTTGATAGTGATATTTTAACCCTAACTCTCGTAGAAAGCGTTCATTGTTGACCACTTTTTCGTTTCTTCATTCTCCTAAAATGACAGTCTTAATTAGTAAAATAGTTAAGTTACCGGATCCAGTTCAGCCTTGTCAAAATAAAGCATTCCCCTGCATGTTGAACATTACCAAAAAATATCACCAAATTACCTGCTATGGCTCGAGTTTCATTGTTGGTGACGTCAGAGCGTTTCTTCCCGTAAGGGCTTTATGCTTCGGAAATAAATTCTAAAACTCAAGGGTAGGCCATCTTTGATGACATTACAAGAAAAAATGAGGTTCAAAACTCCCTCCCGGAATGTTTTCGAAATTAAAGTTCCAAAAAAGGCAATTTCAGACGCTCTTTGGTGGATGTTAGGAGGAGGAGAAGTTTGGACGCCTTCCCCCGGACATTTTTCAGAATTTAAGTCGTAATCGTGATAGTAAACCAGGCAGGTAGTGTGTCAGAAAGGGAAGGTGTCTTCAGGTACAACTATTATCAGTCAGTCTGTGAAACTATATCTACATCTTTCATTCTGCCGGTTTGAAAGGAAATATATGTAACATAATTAATGCGTTAACACTTAAATGCAATATTTCTTAAAAACACTTTAATGAAAGTCAAAGTATGTTCCCTGGCTTTAAACTTCTATTCAAATCATTAAAAAGTACTTTGAAAAATCATAGTTGAATTTAGAGATGATTTATGGCTAAACAGTCATTTGGCAACATTAGGATTTAACAAAAGAAAAAATAGAAGTAATAACAATAATTTATCATCAAATGTCTCAATTTGATAAAAATTGTAAAAATACTTTACTATTAAAGTAGTAGTAAAGTTTATTCGTCATAGAATTAAAAGAAAGCGGCATTTTCAAGCGCACTAAACAAAAGAAAAAAAATGTCAACCACGGGTATTGATTGCAATACCGGTATACTGAATACCGGTATTTCAAGCAATTTTGCAATTTCGTAATACCGGTATTTGCAGAGGCAAAATTTTCGGTTTTAGCTGAAAACTGGTTCAAATTAAAGAGTTTTCAATCTATATTACTAAATAGCTACTTTTATTTAAAATGTACATTTATTTTTCCATGATCCAGAACCAAAATCACTCGATTGAAAATTTGACTTCAGAAGTACGAAATAATAGAATATAATTAAATAAAATTATCGGAAAGATTGCAAAATGACATTTTCATTACTAGATGGTGAGATGAATAACATTTTCGTGCGCTTAAGTGCACCATGTTTTTATTTTTTCCGTTTCCCTGACCACTCACTTTCCTTTCTGTAAAAGTTAAATTCCAGTGTAATTTCGAATGTGTTTGTGCTATTGATAATTCATCCCAACACTCAATTGCAGTAATGCTTTATGATTTTTTGGAAAAAAATATATTTGTCTCAACTGTACTAAATTTTTAATAAAACGTTTCGTATTAGTAAACAAATGGCAATTTATTGTCACCGATATTGCTTTGTTGTCCTGTCCCGCTATTTAGCTTTAAACTTGGCAAGATACTGTTTAGAAATTAATTATATAGTGCCTTAAAAAAACTCATAAAGGTAAGTTGTAATCAATTGGAACATGTTTTCAGATGTTTACATAATTATAGTTGTAAAGAATTTTTCAAAGACAACGAAAACGCATTAAACTAACAATATCAAATTTAGCTCAGTTCAACGTGAATTTCAAGGTGAAGGGATAATAAAATGCAAACACAAATCTATCTTGGTCAAGAGAAAATTGTTGAAGATGTTAATATTCGAAAATTATCGTCTTTCGAAGAAAAATTACAACTAGCTACGAATTCAAAAATAAAATTAAAATAAAAATAATAATAATACAAAAAAAAAAGCAAAAGAAACGCACCCACACACAAAACAATTAATCCCAAAATAACATGCAAGACACTGAATTATTTGAAGATGAAGGATTTCGTGGCAATTATAGGAGGTACATTGCGCATGGTTAACAGTACCACCGACCTGCGTGAATTCAAAAAGAGTATTTTCAACTGCAGGAAAGTTGTGCACTAGCATGAGTTCGAGACTTTGAGATAATTCAATAGATGCGTTATGCTTCGTACTATTATTTATTTTTAATTATGACATTCGTTCCTTCAAATTATATTTGTTCACAATACGTTTTCATGCATAATAGTTTATGCACAAAATTGTCCAGTGCTTTAGACCAGTTTTTGAGGAATTTTTAATACCGGAATTCTGGTATCACGTTTTGAAAGTACCGAATACCGGAATTGAATTTTATGTCTTACTAGTGGTACCCGCACGGCTTTGCCCGTAGTAGAAAATTAAAATGTCACTTGGTTCGCCTCTATATTTACAAATAATGGATGATGAATTTCTCGCCAATTGGCTAGGTTCATTCTGTCTCCCATTCCACGTCATGATAATTTCGTAATTTACTCGTCCATCTTATGATAATTTTCCTCCGGAAAATGTTCTTAAAATTGAAATAGAAAAAGAACAAAGTCGAATTTTCGAAAAATTGCTTCGAGGTGCACACCCCCATGCTACAAACTAACTTTGTGCCAACTTTCATGAAAATCGGCCGAACGGTCTAGGCGCTATGCGCGTCTCGAAAATCCAGACACCCAGACATCTAGACATCCAGACATCCTGACAGAGACTTTGTGCTTTATTATTAGTAAAGATAAAGATATTGCAATCCTTATCCACGGATTATATCGAATAGCAGCGTCTAGATCAGACGAGTCTTTCTGAAGGCGGGGGAGATAAAAATTTGATGCGCGTGTTCTGCTTATTTAAATGTGACTCTGCTTAAATTAGAGGATAATATGCAGTTGCATGCAGTTGCAAAAGCTGTGGCATCCCTGAAAATTAATAGATGCCTCCATTTCCGCCACTAAACCGGAAGTTTGTTTTTTCATCTAATCAGTGATCAAACTACTTTTGCGAATTCCAAAAAACGAAATCTATTTTTGTTTTCTATTAGATTGGTGCATTTACAAGTTGAAAATTGAATTGATTGTATCCTCAGTGAGTATTTCCTTATTTATTGGTAGCTACAGAGTTTAAATTTGTTCTTATTGTACGTTAGAAAACTAAATTGGGTATGTTGCCAAATGACTACACGGTGCATTTAAGGGTTAAATTAGCATTAAGTGTTGTATTGATATTAACTAATGGCATTTCAAAAGCAGGTGAGCTTGATAGATCGTTACAAATTCTTCTGCATTTTCTTATACTTGGGGAAAGCATGCATTTTTATTGACACAATGAAACAATTTTCAATGCAGCATTGACCTAGAAATAGTTACCTGATTCATCGAATCTCAGATATTGATGGATATCGATTACTGCAAGAATTGTTTTAGGTACTTTTTTGTACTTCATCATTTTGGAACCGTGAAAATAGCTGCGACGACTGTAAAAGTTCATTTATCAATTTCGAATCGGTTTGGCAGATGGAAAAAATATTATGTTTTCATTCCCAAAATATACTGCTGAAACACTGAAGCAGTTTTTATACAAAGGATTTATAAGAAAATTTCTACTTTCAAAGGGAGTAAAGTAAAAAATATTTGTATGAACTATCCCTTTTAGGGGCACATGAAATTCAATTAATAAAATTACGCACAGCAAGAACTTTATTGGAACAAAGACACTAATTATAGGAATATTTTATGTTCAGCAGAGGACTAATTTTTCACGTATGGATCTATATTATTTATTTATTTATTTATTTATTTTTTGTCAATTAACCCCTTCAGACTTGGTCTTCGGTATACCGGATATGAACTTTTAATTGTTGCTAATCACTTAAGAACTGATTCAATTACTTGATTTTTTTATTTTTGACTTCTTACATTCTCTTTAATATTACCTATGCAAGAATTTTGCATTTTGGGGTAGGCAAAATCCCCAAATATGAATTTGGAGATTAGGTTTGGCACATTTTTCCAACAATGATATACTCGTTGCAAAGACAGCTTTTATTCTTAATTTCAAATGCTAATATTATTACATTTTATTTTTGTTAGAAGAACATTTTACAATGAAGCTAGTGTGATGTTTCATGGTTTCATGGTTCAATTTTGTTTAAAATATGCTCTGTTTATGCAGAGGTGCCCACACCCTAAGGGCAAGGGCGCCTCCCCCCCCCAAATCGTGGAGACCCCTTCCCCCCGAAGAGCAAGACCCCTCCCCCCAGGTTATATATATATATATATATATATATATATATATATATATATATATATATATATATATATATATATATATATATATATATATATATATTTAAATATTTCATACTTCCGACAAAAGGGGTTTCTGTTGTTGTTTATCATAAAAAGCCACACTATTAAATAAGACAAAATTACAATACTTTCGAATATCTGAAACATTTAAGGAGCTTAAAAATCAGTGAAATATTTAAAACCAAACAAAATGTGCATAATCAATATAATGTTCGAACTTTTACTGCGAACGAACGCATGCGCACAAGCTCAATGTTGCCTGATACAAATTTGTTTAAGCAAAAATTTCGCTCGCTTGCTTCTGTCCGATTACCACTGCAGCGTGGTAGCTCGAGCAGATGTTCCTTGCGGATATTTGCTTGCTTACTTTTCAAACAACCCCGAAACTTCATCGTACTGCAACGGAATACCCGGGAGCATTCCTCGTATTTTTCAAAGAGTACTTTTTTGGGAAAAATAATTGAAATATTTGTGAATAAGAAGGGTTTCATCAGAGACATAATTTTGTCTTCGGTTATAATTCACCAGTTTTTAAATTAAAACAAATTTCACAGCATTTTTAAATTAAAAACGTTTTATAGGAGACATGACTTTGTTTTCTCTTATAATTGTCTTTTTTCTACGTAGAAGATAGAAATTTAAGTTCGGAGAAGAATCGGGAAGACTTTTTATTGCATTTTTAGAGGAAGTAAATGTTTTAAAATGAAAGAGAACGAAATGTAATGAACAAGTTTCAAAAATGACCAGAAATAAACAATATAGATATTCATGTACTAAAAGGTTTCTTTTTCGCGATCATGACTTTGAAAAGAGTTCATTTTGGCGATTAAAAGTTTTGCTAATTGTTACTTTTATGCCGAGATAATGCAAAAAAAAAAAAAAATTTTTTTTGCTTTTCACTTTTCTGTCACTTTTTCCCTTGCATTTAAAAAAAAGAAGAGCTTGAACTTCCACACAATTGTTCACTATTAACTGTACCGAAGATGTAAGAACCCTTCGCACTCCATCACTCTAAAAAATTTTGGGATGTTCCTATGCATTCATTCAATTTATTTAAATTATTTTATTTGTTCAATGAAAAGGCGAATGAAATGACGTAAATACGTTTTAGTGACTTAGAGACGAAAAGAAAAAAAAAATGTTAACAAACTAGTTGCTGAAAACGGATGTCTGGGGATGAAGTATTTTGTTCACTCCACAACAAAAAGGAAAAATGTGGAAATTTTCTAATCAAGAGTATAAAATTTCGCTCTGAACTTAAAATGCGTGCTAGTATCGAACATAACTCTTTTCCGCAAATCGAGATTTTACAAATATGCAAATGGTTTGACTTGACGTACTACAGTGTACGTACTATAACGTCATCCAAAGGCATAAGGTCAGGTACATAACATTTAAGGAAGCGTAAAAACTTACTCTGTGATTGACTTTTTTGAACTTGGCAAAATCGACCTCTGGTAAAGAGTCCTGAAACAAGTAAATTTCATATACAAATATTCTAAAAAAGGAGAAAAAAAAGACATTGCAAAATAACAAATAAAAATTCAAATTTTAACTACAAAGACATAGTTTCAAGAGCAAGAAATCTACAAAGATGTCCTAAATTTGATAAATGTTGAAACATCAAAATGGGACTTTTGGTATTAAAATCAGCTTAATTTTTTTTTTTTTTTTTTTGATTTTACAGAGGAGACAGAAACCATTTAACGCTTTGCTCATTTAGTTTTTCCAAATGAATTAACTTTCATTTGAATAACGTGTGAAGAAAAACTTCATTTTTGCTTTAATTTTTAAATCAGCAGCCTTTTTTAATTATTTACTGATAAAAATATTTCGGACTGACATAGATTTGAAAAAATACTTTTTTCTTTCAAAATCCAATTAAATTCATGTAGTATATCTCAGTTTTATGCTGCGTATTATGCATAATAAACGTAAGATGAAAGTGGGCCGAAAAATTGGTATTTTCGATAAACAACTTCAAATGGCAAAAAAAAAAAAAAAAAAAAAAAAAAGTTGTGCATTGGAATCCAAAATATGAGGGAAATAATTAAGAAAAAGAAAAAAACATTTGCATCATTAGGTCGCGCATGAAAAAAAGGTTTTAAAAATATCTGATTTAAAAATTGTTTAACAAAATACAAATATTTTTTAACGTTTGCTCTAATGTCATTCAATTTGGCTTGCTCTAATGCCAAATACTTCTTTTTAATATTATTTTTATTTGCATTTAAAATATTTGCATTCCTTTGCGCAGTTTTTAGATCGCGTAGATCTCTTAAAGTTTCGTGAGATAAACCATAATGTGATTTTTTAAACATTTTTGTACACTGCAGTATTTTTTCTTTTCCAATCCACTTTCACATTTTTCGCAAAAAATGTGCCTTATGCAGCCTTTTTCCGGTAATGGAATAATATTTTATTGCATTGACACCCAGAACTCACTACAAGGAGGTAGCTGCTCTTCATGTTCAACCACCCTTCTCTTCCAATAAATTCAATCAAGAAGGATAGCTGTTGTTCAGTGTGAACATATTTACAATATATTTACATTTACGATAAGACACATGTAACTATTATTCAATGGTATTAATTAGTATCGTTTTAATACTTAATAATTTTTTTTAAACAACATTATCCTTGGTTTATCTAACTTTTGATCAAGGCTTGAATTTGAACTAATGATTCAATTCGGTGAAACAGGTTTTCGGTTCAAAAAGGTTCGAATAATCCAGACTCCATTGCATTCTCATTTTTAATGAGCATAGGAGATAGACACATTGGAAAATCTGTTTCACAGCTAGGAGGCCATAAAAATTGATATAAACTTAACTCCATTATTTTAATCATCACCTAAATTTTTCTCATTACAGTGAGTTTTTTCATTGTTCTAAATATGAAGAGAAAGGAGCTCTCTAGAATCAATAATTCAATTTCTCAGAAAATTAGTTTTTCTTTAACATTATCGCAAGTCACTTTAGTTTTTAGAAACACATTTAATGCTCCTCGTTATTAAAATAATCTGCATGACCTACACATTTAATTATGAATGAGGCAACAAAATGTCGAATCTTTTTAAATTCTTCTGTTCTAATAGCAATAATTTAGAGCAAACAGATAGTTGTATAACTTTTATATAATATGCTTTTCTCTCAAAACAGGAAGAAGAAAGCAGAATAAATATTACTAAGAAAAAACAGATAAAAATCAATAAAACAATTAAATTGCCATTTTTTAAAGCTACTTGAAAGTATGATTTTGAGATGAGGAAATATGTGTCGGCCAGTCTATCTAACAATTTTTTGAAACATCTAATAGAGTTTGCGGGAAAAGTTCGATGAGAACAATTTTTTTTTTCGAAAAAACTAGGCCAGGACATCTCATTACAATGTCTTTTTTCGAATTTGATATTTTTTTCATTGAATTTTAAATAGCTCAATCCGTTTTGTATAGGGTAGGAGAATGGATGTGGCAGCCCGTTTTTAGACCAACCATTGATTCAGTGGCTGCAACGCCATTACAAAACCAACAAAGGAATTTGCAGTCTGCATGAAGCTGAAATCATTTAAGAGTTAAAGCAGAATCCTGGTAACTCACAAAATGATTAAGAAAGTGCGGTATTAAAATTGTAGTTAGGTTGCGAATTTTAAATCTATATGTTTTGGGGGGGAGAGAAAGGAAAAAGTATGTGGGAAAAATGTCTGCAACGCACATGAATCAAAAAAAAGCAATTTGCTCATTACGAGCACTACTTCCTGTTCTGTGTTCAGTACTATTTTCACTAATGTGCACTGTGTAGTAATGTACAGTCGAGTCCCGTCTTATGCGAGTGATGCGTTCCAAGACTCCTCGCGTAAGTCAAAATTTAGCGTTTTGGAAAAATATATGTATACAAATTTTTTAGAAGCATACCAAATTCATTCAGACACTTATGAACACCCCTCAAACTGCTTTAAAGTATTCCTCAACTATATACTACATTTTCTTACATAAATAACTGAACTTTTACTATAGAGAACTGTTTTATTTTACATTAAATACTAAAGATGCACAAAATGAATGATCAATGGAAGGGAAAGACGTAACACGGTTCGCATAGTATGAGGTAATAATAAAATGCAGCACTATAATAGTGATGTACAGTAGATACAGTAACAATATTTGTGAGTTAAATATTAAAGATAATGATGATTCTCCATGCTCCATAAAATAATGCTTCATGATCAGATATAGTTATTCTTACCTGATACATTTTTAAATACGGTTGCTTCGCTGTTTCTTTTTTAACGTTTCAATTTGTGGCAACAGCCCCTCTTCTTGATCTCTTTTTTTCAGAATACAAGAGTCGTTTCCATTTTCATAATATTTACTTTGCAAGACTGCAATGCAAACTTCAATATTGAAACTAAGTTCTGAACTTTTACGGATAGCTTTTTGTTTTGACTTTTAATTTACGTATGGAAGATTCATTCATACTTATTGTCGCGTTACCGTCGGCGTTTTATAGTTGTTCAAGCATATCAAGAATCTTAGCCCCCCCCCCCCTTTTTTTCAATCAGAAACTTCCTTTTTTTCCCATTTTTCACAAACTTAAGATGAAGGTGCCACTAAGGTGCCATTATATTTCAGCAACTTTAATATTTAGAATGAAAAAAAAAATGAATAAATGAAAGCTGCTGAGTGGTTAGTTGATGCATTAACAACGCGATGCGTAGATAAGTTTGCTGTGGGAACTTTCACTGTCAGTGATGCTTTAAGGAACTTAATAACATTCACAAAATTATTATTTAGTAGCTTATAACGAAACCAATATTTCCTTCCAAAAAATCTCGTGTTGTGGACAAAAAACTCGCGTTAGCTCTGAAATTTGTTGCTCGTGAAAAAATCGCTTTATAGCCATTTCGCTCAATTCGAATCGCGTTGTAGCGGGAGACGACTGTAGTCCGTATTAGAACTATTTCCTCTCCTGATTTGCTTTCTTTTAAATGTGTAATACGTCTTAAGCATTTTGTGAACCAAGTGCGATCCTCTGATAGGGCATCCAGTCTTTCATGCACCCCCATTATAGCGCATATGTCAATGCCAAAGATAATTTTGACGCTAAGTTTCTCACCTGAAGGTGGGTATTTGGGACCTCACGATGAGATATTTCACCAGAATTGCAATTTAGGCCACCGTGTCTGCTCCAAACAGGCACTCAAGTGAAAACCTTCAAACACTTCGCATAATCATTCGACATGGTAGGGGGGAGAGGGGCTTCGCATATGTTTAGTTCAACTCATTTCTGTTTTGAGAGCTTAAAAATTCTTTTAAGGTAGTTTTCTTAAATTTCAGCTAAGAGAAGCGTATGAACGTTTAAAGACGCCTAAAATATTAACAAAATGTATATTCGGTCTTGTCTCTTCATGACTAAAACTGAAGAAAAATGGGAATATTGAATCAAATAAAGCAATGCTGCCCCCACCCCTTTTTTTACTAGAGGGCCAGTACCGCCCGAAAAGGGGGGGCGAGCGGGGCAATCGCCCCGGCCGCCAATATATGAAGGGGTGCCTTAAACAAAGCTTTTACTACATTTCAAATACTTTTTATTATTGGTCTTTTTTTTAAAAAAATAGTTTTTGAAATCTAACACATTTGATTTCAGATTACATATGTAATTTATTGTAATTGATACAAAAATGTTCGATACTTTTCCAAAAAAAAAACACCCACCATTCTGTTTGTGGGAACGGGGCGTCAGAATATATTCGCCCCGGGTACCGTCCTCTCTTGGGGACGGTTCTGCCGAGGTTCTCACTACATAATAAAATGAGTTTCGTGGGCCAGAACACATATAAAATTACAAAATGTTTAACATTTTTCCATAAAAAGAAAATCACAAATCGAGAATTGTTGTTACTTGATGCTTACTTCATAAATTGCACATGTTTTCTAATCATTTTCTAAGTAAGTATCTGACTTTTAATTGGTCACATGACTAATCGTCGTTTCCGATTTCTAGCATTTAATAAACCAACGTGCCACGCGAGTCAGTTTCACGGGCCGCACGAGATCCGCGGGCCCCTGTAAGTCGAAAACCACTCACATGAAAGAAATGAGCAAAACATAAAACAAACTTACTTTGGCATCATGTCTAATTTCTGAGTTCACTTCAAGTTCACTCTCACTTGGCCTTTTTTTCAATGATCTTCTACTATAAGATCGCAATACCCTATGCTGTCCTGTCTGACTTCGCGCAGAACTTCTCGATGGATCACTACCCACATCATTACACTGCTTACGTGCAGGCAGTTCTCCAAGAGTCCTACGAACAGGCATTTCTCCAATGTCCATGACAGATGATTCACTAAGCTGCTTTCGAATAGGTGCATTGGCAATGTCTTTGTGGATTGGTGTACTTTGAGTCGAAGTTCTGCTGAGAGAAGACAGACTCAGCTCGTCACCCACTATTGCTTCTATGTCGTCATCAAGACTGTTCGTGGATTTTGTTGCTGGTGTGGCAATGTTTCGTTGGGGAACGTTGTGTTGGTGATTATCCCTGAAGTGAGAACAGCACGAATCAGTTGGTCTACGAGCGTTGATTTCACGGGTGCATGGAAGTGCGCTTCCAGTGCCGCCTTTCGTAGAGCTTATTGTTAGTTGAGAGGCAGTAGTCTGAGGTCGTTTTTGTGCCACTATGACAGTTGCGGTGCTTGGGCGACCATTTGTCGAGCCGCCAGCGCCCATAATACAAAACCAGTATCTTATCTGTAAACAAATATAAAATAATAACATTATTATATTTTAAATACATTAAATTGATTTTTTGCATTAATTAAAATGGACCTTTAGTATTGTTTCCGATATTTTTTAAAACCTTAATTTCGTAACTCTTCAACCACGTAAAACATTTCATTATTTTTAGTTACTTTACACTTATAGATTTAAAAAAAAAACCTTAAAAAGCCGTGCCTTAACCATGATAGTTAAGAGATTCAATGCTAAAATATCGATAAATAAATGAACATTTTAAGATTGTGAGGGAGGTTTTTCCCCAATTAAAAGTCTGAATCAAATTACACTTACCAAACGAAGGATTATTTACAGTGAAACCTGTGTAAGTTGATCACCTGCGGTGCACTACTTTAGTGGTCAACTTAAACAGATGGTCAAAGTACAGAGGCTGATTTATAAGATAAGGGCTAATTCCGTGCCTGAAAAAAGCGGTCAACTTAGACAGGTGGTCAACTTACAAGGGTGGTCAACTTTACAGGTTTTACTGTACCAGGTTTAATTTTAATGCGGATTACAAATATGTGATTTTAAAAAAAAGGAGGTTATCATTTGAACTTTGAAGTTGACACTCGTTATTTCCGCTTAATCAACAAAATGCGCGCATCTCTGGCATAAATAGTATTTGAATAAGTAGTGCTGAATTTTTTTTCCTGGATTGTACAAAGTGAAGCATTACTTCCCAATTTTATTTGGAGCAAACCTAATTTGACAGCGTCATAATGATATAATTAGGATCTTCGTAGCCTTCACAATGCTGCCAGGCAAGGTTTGCGCCAACTATAGTATACTTCTAAACCTGGGGCGTGCACAGTAATTTTGGGGGCTCGTCACAAATGACTTGTACGTGCCCCCCTCTGTATTGTTTACCCCTACGTCCCTACATATATTTCAGTTCTCATTTTAAAAATATCGAGCCCCCTTCAGGCACGGGCCCTGCCCAACATGTGTCCCTCCCCCCCCCCCCCTTGTGCACGCCGCTGTTCCCAACAACTAGCAAATTGTTCTTATCTTTATTTTAAATAAATGCTTCATTTTCCCATTGAATAAGGAGTAAAATTCTTCCAGTTTAAAAATATCTTATTTGAGGCTTCGATTTATAATATGGCAGCAATATATTTTTACTTCAGCACCTTATCTTTTTTAACTTAAGACTTCAGTCAATCACAAACCTGGCTAGAACAGAAAAAAATCAGTTAAAATTTAAACTAGACATTCGCTGCTTGTAAAAAGCTTGTTATATGCTTTTCTTGTACATTTTGTTTTATTGATTAAAATAGAAAGTGAAACATATCGAAATTGCAGACCATATAAATTGAGAAACATAATAGGTAGTCAATATTTGAAAAAAATGTATAGGTGTCCCTCGTGTAACACAGTTAATTCGTACCGTGTAGTATCGAAATCGTGTTACATGAGTATATGACATACGTCAAACATGCATGCAATATTTTTAGCTATACAAGCTAACAATATATTTGTTAGCAGTGTATGGAACAAAAATAAAATTCAGTCTTTTAAAGTTTGTTTTATATCAAAATTGTGTAGTATTAAATTCAAGTTTTGTAGCGTGTAATATCGAATCCGTGTTATAATAGTCGCAAGTTTTCGAACCGTGTAGTATCAAAACCGTGTTGCACAAGTACCGTGTTATCGCCTGTGTATCAATTTTTTGAACTACAACTTTTGATTTAAAATATTCATTAAGTACTACAACGGGATATGTTTGATTAAACTGTTTTTCATACTTGATCAAAACGTCAGGTTGTCTTTCCATTCCGATTCAATGAAAAACATAATCATTTATTGCCGTCATTACTGTTTTATCGACAGAATAATTTATTTGTACTGACAAGGAGTAGTGCAAACACTTTTTTCTAGTTCGAACTTAATTGAGCGTGAAAACTGCCTCACTTCGACGGTTTTCCATTAATTATTTTGCAGAATCCACAATACCATCTATAAACTTAATAATTAATGACTGCACTCCAGATATCTCCCTTTTTGATTAGAACATTTATATTTCATATTTAAGTTCAGGAAATGACAGAGGAAGGAATAGTATGGACATTTTTTCCGCATTTTACCAACATACTACGTATTTACTCTTTTCAAAAACCTAGTTTTATCTGGCAAATTTGCTCCTAAAACATTTAATCAGTAGGTGGGTTGAATATGGTTATGAAGTATCAGAAAAGTCTGCATTTTACGATTATAATTTTTTTTTATTTTGTTACGTATTAAAACTTTCGTTATTAACTCACCAATATATTTATTATTTTCTCTATAAAGGTTTAATTATGCTGTTAAACTCAGTATTTTCAAAGTAGTCTCAGAGTATTTTAAAAGTATTTACACATTTTATGCAGCTTCACACGAGGTATTTTATTCCCGGGGAAATCTTAAAATCCAGTTTTATATGTAAAATTGCACATTTCCTAATTTTGCAGTAGAACATTGTTTCTGAGGAGCAGTTTTTTTTTTTTTTTTTTTTTTTTTTTACTGTGGAATATCACATTAGCCTTGGTAGATTTAAGCAGACCAGTGATTTCAAGAAGTAAGGGGAGTTGAAAGTACGTAGTATGTAAAAAAAAACTAAAACATTCGGCACAGATGTATAAATGTAAAATATTTCTTAAAGGAGGGTAAAGCAATTGGACTTTTCTGACTTCCTAAATGACAGGCATGAACTTTGGAATTCCCATTTTTGCTTATATGTACATGCCTATTAAAAAATGCTAAAGAAATGTTTTTACTATGGTCATTACAACAATGCTTCATATTACATAAAAATAATTGAATCAGAAGGTGCGGAGACGTTTCATGTTTTAACACCACGGTTACACCCTTAAATTCTCTTATGGAATTTCTGGTCGAAGACTAATCGGTCAACAAGCCAAAAGAAACTCCATTCCGGATTTGAACTGTGACAGAGCCATTTCGACTACTATAACCAGACTTAGGGCAAATCACTTAAAGGTTATGAGGATTTCTGCGGACGGACTCGTAGTTACACCAACCTTTGTCCTCATTGCCCAGACGACATCCCACTGTCTCGTCAACACATCTTCAGCTGTCCAGCAATCCAGGCCAAACTTTTAACATCGGCTTAGAAGACCCAGTGGACCTACTCTATACAGATAAGGCTGTCGAAGATGCAAAGGCTGTCTACGAAGCTTCGGAGCCATATAAATGCACATTATCATAGACACGACATCATCATCATCAGGTATTAGGTACAAACAATACAATTTCGCTTGAAAATTTGGTGGATTTTCCAGAATATTTAACTTTAGAACGTTGAGTAGAGATAAATGAAAAATAGTTTAAACTTTTGAACTGTACAGAAAATAATATAACAATGGGCTTAATTATGAAATGAAAATGCTTTCTTTTAATCTTACCAACTTGAAGGCTAAAAGAGTTAAACTGAGAACTATATTTAAAAAAAAAAATGTCTAAGGGTCATAATTTAAAATAATGAATATTAAATATTGGCGAAAGCTTTAAAAATTCTTAATAAGAATTCACTTTTTTTCCTATAAATATACTCATTGTAGAATGTTTATGCTTTTGCTTTTATGGCATTATTTCTACAGACCTCCATTGGAAAATAGTACAATAAAATGATTGATTGTAATTTTTATGAGAGAAGTGTAGTAAACATTCCACTGAAAAAAAATCCTATGTATTAAAACATAGCTTACTTTTTTAACAAAAATAGATATTTGACAAGAATAAAAGTAATAAAAATTTGGTTACGCACTAACACACACAAGAGTCAAACGTGGTTAAGAAAAACAGTCAAAGTAATGCACAAATAAAACTTTCATTAAATACAATAACTACTTCAGAAGCCTCTTTCAGGACAGGCTGAAGCTTACATTTAACTTTATGTTTTTTCTTCCAAATTGCGAAATAAATTAAATGTCATTGACATGAGTTACAAAGTAGGTATCTATAAATTCAATCGATAAAAATATAAATCGTGTAAAACATTTTTAAAAAAAATCACAATACAAGGACGAAAACGTTGTAATATGTACAGATTTCACCTTTTAATTGCGTGAAAATTACTAAAAACTGTAATCATTGTCAAGATTTTTTCTTTCTTTAACTATATTTATATTTTTAAAAAAATGACAAAAGTTTCTCCACAATCGGCGAATTATAACTTCAAAAGACATTAATTCATTAAACTTCATCTCCATTTTTTCTGTAATCTCTTTTTGCACCGAGGTGAGCAAGGTGGGTCACCAAAAGTGCCGCGAAAACAAGCATTAAATAAATAATAATAATAATAAAACAAGCAAAAGTGACTGAACTTACGGGTGCTCAGCTTCCGCACTTATTTTCAATTCTGTATGGTTTTTCTCATTAGGAGGTAATTCAGGCTATTTACACATTAAAGTAAGTTCTAAAGACAATAAAACTCTAGCACTTCTTTTATTAGAAATTAAGCCCTGCGTGTACGCGTTTTTTTTTTTTTTGTTTTTTTTTTTTTGTTTTTTTTTCCAGCGCGGTGCAAAGCAGTGAAATATTTCATTTTTATTGCTGTTTTCTCTTTTGACATCATGTTCAGAAAAAATAATAAACACATAAAATTTCTAAAGCCTGGAAAAGTTTTGGATTCCAGATTTACTGATTTCATACCTCTAAAGACTTTTTTTTTCTTAATTCTTCAAAATTTTCGGTAGTGAAGCAACCGAGCCCCCAACCTCAACACATATTCGGAAAGTGCTATGAAATATTTTACTTCCAATACAATCTCTGTGATACTTTCAATTCTAAAGCGTTCACCTACATTTATTTACTCCTCGCTCCGAGTAATTTCAGTGCTACATTCAAATACGAATTCCCAATTTTCAACCATTATTTTATTTATCGAGAGAATAAATAAATTAAACATACAGTATCACAAAATTAAGAAAAGTAACACGCAATTAAAATGCATAGAAATTCTTACTCTGATCGTTATCCACGCAGTTGCGAATCATAAATAAAAGTTTCATTAACTGTAGCTCTCAATCCATATCACACGACTCCCGTTCAATGCTTTCTTTAATTCAACCATCCATTTCATCACAAAATCTTTTCCGCTTTCTTTTCATTTATTAGAATTATGATCCGGACGAACGTCGCTCGACCATTTCTTACGCCACAAACTGTTAGATTTCAGAACGGTTCGTCGATTCTACTTTTCATGGTGGTCACGTGGCTTTTGTCCTAAACGTTTCCATAGTGACATTCAAAACGAATTTCTCGAATGATTGCTCATCCTCTTGCTTCGGAAAGACATTTGCGAATGTTTCAAGTTTTTTCTTTTCTTTTCCCTGCGTGTTATTTATTTTTGGCTTTGGTTGAATACTTCTCGTGTTAGGTAGCTGACACATTGTTGCTTTCTGTACTTAGTTTTGAAATAAAACGAAAATGTGGCATTTAAAAAAACGAACTGATGTGTGCATCACATGATTTCCTTTTACTCCAATTTAATGTCATTTCCCCATTACTGGCAATTTTAATGTGATTCAATAGTTTACTCTCTAAATATCACAAATAATGGCCAAACAGAAACAGATTTTTTAAAAGAAGCGCCAAATTTGGGTGACAAATTTCGGCAAAGTGGCAAGTGTCCGCCAAATTATAACACCACTTGAGTTTACATCGAAATTAACAATGATTCCCCCCCCCAAAAAAAAGGACAAAAGACCCCTTTAGAAACCCCCGAATACAACCAAAAGGGAAGGTGCACAACTAGACCCCGTGAGGAGTCTACGTACCAAATTTCAACTTTCTAGGACATACCGTTTTTGAGTTATGCGAGATACATACGCACATACACATATACAAACATACGCACACACACACACACACACACACACACACACACACACACACACGCAAATACGCACATGCATACGTACATACGGACGTCAAGAGAAAACTCGTAGTAATTAACTCGGGGTTCGTCGTATGGTTAAGTCGGAAAAAAAAACTCAATATTCATTCGGGGGTGAGTAAAATGGAAATTAAGGTCGGAGTTTTGAGTGAAAATCTTTTTGCAAATACAATACTTTCTATTTACTTCCTTTTACAAAAAAGGAAGTATTGTATTTGCGAAAAAAATATCACTCAAAAATCGACCTTAATTTCCATTTCACTCACCCCCGAATGAATATTTGAGGGGTTTTTTTTCGACTCGATCACATGCGCCTAAGAACGTATAGACATGTGAAATATCCATAATGACGATTCCCGAGTTAATTACAACGAATTTTCTCGTGACGTCTGTATGTACGTATGTGCGTATGTATGTCGCATAACTCAAGAGCGGTAAGTCCTAGCAAGTTGAAATTTGGTACTTAGACTCCTAGTGGGCTCTAGTTGTGCACTTCCCCTTTTGGTTGCATTCGGGTGTTTCTAAAGGGATCTTTTACCCCTTTTTTTGGGGGGGGGGGAATCATTATTAATTTCGATCTAAACTCAAGTGGTGTTATAATTTGGCGGACACTTGGCGATATATCGCCAGTCTTTTGGTCGCCAAGTTTTGTCACCAATTTGGAGACAAATTTGTCGATTTTTTTCCAGTAATGGCGAAATGACATTAAATTGGAAGTAAAAGGAAATCATGTGATGCACACATCAGCTCGTTTGTAAAAAGAAGTAAAAAGTGTTATTTTTAGATGATAAGAAATAAATAAGTAATAAGGAAAACAAGAAAAAGTATTGATTCCAGTTTCAATTGTTCTTTTTCTCTTCGACGAGTACTTATTTTTTTCTTTCTTTTTACTTCCTTTTACAAAAAAGGAAGTATTGTATTCGCGAAAAAAATTTCACTCAAAAATCGAACTGAATTTTCATTTTGCTCATCCCCGAATGAATGAAGAGGGTTTTTTTTTCGACTCGACCCCACGTAGAAAATTTCCTAAGATTTTCTGGAAGCAAATGGATTCCCGTGCGATTTTTGTCATACAATAATTGGAGTTAGTTTTTCTGAAAAGTATTGGAACGAGGAAAACAAATTTGGATGCTGCTACCGCTGAAAATGCTGCAGGGGGGCAGAGGGGAGGTTTATAACTTTGCTGCAAATCAAGTGGTTTTCCGTTCAATTTTTGCGATACAATTATGGGAGTTAGTTTTTTTGAAATGTATTGACAAGAGAAAAATGAATTTGGATATTGCTACCCCCAAAAATGTGGCAGGGGGCAGGTTGGGTTATAACTGCAAACATTTCTGATATTTAACCTGAAGTCTTTCAGTTTTGAGTGGCCTGGATATGGTACCTAATTTTTAAGTTACGAAAGTGAGCGAAATATATTTATTGTGTATATTAAAACAAATGATAAAATAATGAAAAATGAACCTATTAGTTATTTATGGGCTGTTTAATATTGTTCTTATTTTTGTAGAGGTGTTTCTTTCGATTGCAGATTATAAAAAGTATTTTTGAACGAAACAAAATATTTATTGAAACTGTGATGTTTTTTATCAGGCCAACATTATAAATTTTAAGTAGAACGGTTAACTGCATATTTTCCGTTACAATAATATTACAAATATTTAAATAAAAACAAGAAGATAGAATTATATTTACAGATATTAACGCATAAGCACTCCTTTGATAACGTTTGAAAGGAAAGATACTGTTACACGAGTTCAGTGCAACTTCAAACGTTCTTTAAATGGCGACACAGTTTTTTTTACAACTATGTACAAGAAATATCACTAACTGCTAAATTGACCATAGCAATTAAACAAATATTAATTAACACCGTAAACTAAACGGTTACACACGTATTTACATCAAAAATACGCAAAAACACAGCGGAAAGGCTAATTACACACTTCCAGCGGAACGGCTGAAACCGAGACTCCACAGTTAGAAAGCAAACTAACTGTGGGGAACCACAGTTCTAAATCATACCAGTATAGTGCAGTCCCGAAAGAAAAAGGTGGAAAGACACATATGTACAAAAATAAATAAATAAACTAATTAATTAATTAATAATAATAATAATAAATAAAATTAAAAAAAGTTAGGAGAGGGGCGAGCTTAGGTTCAAATTAAAAAGTAGGTAACGCTGTTCATCCTCGACTGCACTAAGTGTCTAAAATTAATTTAAAGCAAATTTGTGGAATTTACTTGATTAAAAATAGTAGCGATTGCTAGTAATTTCTTCCAATTCTTTATTATTGGATTTAGAAAGTGGCGGTTATAGAGGGGACGGTCGCCCCCCCCCCCCAGCAAATCCGCCACTGCAACGAACTGGTAAACAAGCCAGTAGCTCAAGAAAATTTATCCCACCAGTGAGAGTCCGTAGGCATGGTGCGTCAAGCCTAAAAAGTGTGCCTTAAAGCAGTATTACATCAAGCATGCGTACATGATTACGCTCACGTGCTCTTAAATAGGCATCATCCTCATGCAAATGATAGCCGATGATCGAGTAACCCACATGTTTCAACAATGAAACTCGCGCCACGACGTGATAATTTGATTATATGTTTTGGTAATGATTAACATGCAGGGAAAGGCTTTATTGTGACAAGGCTGAACTCGATCCGCCAGTTTAACTGTTTTACTGGTAAGACTGTCATTTCAGGGGAATGAAGAAGCGAAAAAATGGCCAACAATTAACGCTACCTACTGGAGTTTAGGGTTCGTCCATTGGAGTTAGGGTTACAATTTCAAGTATCAAAATATCATCAAACAGGCATGGCTTCGTTCAAATGTAGAAGCATCTGTCACCCGTCATACCTTGACATGCGACTTTCTAGTTATTAATTAAAAATATAACTGTGTCATGAATATCTTTGTATTAAATGTTAAACATTGAAAAATTTGTTTATCACTGTTTAATTAAAGTATTAAGAAAAATGACAAAATATTAATGAAATTCAAACGTCTTTTTGTCCGGCACATGACGGTGGAATGGCCTTGTAGTGATGTGTCAACCGTAAGTCGTAAGCAGGAATTGTTTCACCAATTTCATACCAATAATTTGAATAAGTTAAACTTTCTGAACTTTAATTAATACACTTAATGTTTTCCCGGCGCCAATGAAATATTTCCACTCTTAAATAATTTGCGAAAATCTGCTAGTCCACAAATATGAATAATTTGTGAGCTACCGAAAAAGACCTGTTTCAAATCGCGGTTCTTAAAGCAATGTTGATTGTAAGAGTAAACTATATAAAATCCTACCAATAATCTAAGAACTTTATTCTTAATTAAAATCGGCACCAAAGTTACTCATGCAAATTTTAGCATTAAAAATGTGATGCTACATGACCTCTTTTTTAAGTGTCCCATTTCTGTTTTTTTTTTTTTTTTTCTGTCGTCAGCACAAACAGTAAAAATACGCAAATCTTCTTTTTTTAATACAGATGTAGTTGCCTAAAATTTGTAAAGGGAAACAACAGTCACCTTTCGTACATAGTCAATTGATTTAACAATAACGTTTTCACTCCTTTATTCTCTATGATGTTACATTCTGATAGACAGTCCGTGTGCATATATACATTTCACGCGTTTAAGTATAAAAAAAAAATCAATTCCAACGTTTCAAAGTACATTTATTGTTCTATTCATATTTTTTTTTCATTTCAAAGAAAAATCAGTTTTTGTTTGAAAAGCAATAACGAAAGAAATATCTGTTCAGAGGCTATCATTTAACCATCGCGTGCAAAGGCTAAAGCCCCGACCGATACTGTTATAGAATTGTTTGACATTTAAAAAGATTTATGCTTAACGGTGGTTTTCCGTTGTTATATTCAGTTGTTGTGTACATGTATAGAAATATCATTTATACACTTCAATTGATTTCCAATCGCTATTCATTTCTGAGGGTGCAACATAACAGTTGAAATGGCGTTTTTCTTTTTATGTGGGGAATGCAATCCGCAATACGCTTA
This sequence comes from Uloborus diversus, assembly GCF_026930045.1. Lineage (NCBI taxonomy): Eukaryota > Metazoa > Arthropoda > Arachnida > Araneae > Uloboridae > Uloborus > Uloborus diversus. The sequence goes on along the minus strand of NC_072731.1, from coordinate 149,662,048 downwards.
CAATAATTATTCTAAGTCGACTTTTTAAAATACTTTACAATGAACTTTAAAATATTAAATAATTTTTGATTTTTTTTTAAATGAAAGAGTGTTTATTATTTAAAAAAGTTACAAAGTTAGCGAGCAGAAATTATTCAGGTGAAGTTGTTTTATGACATAGGGGAGGGTGGCCCAAAAATGGGAAGGTTTTCGAAGAACGCTCAAAAATTGTAGTTTTTAGATTTTTTATCGCAACCAATTTCGTTTTTATTTCCTATCAGGGTTCTTTAACTTAAAGACAAAAAGTGATTTTTGCATTACTTCAAACCCAATATTTATTTATTATCAAAGTTTACAAACATTTGAAAAACCCGCTTTGCCCTACCAGGGAGCCCAAAGCGGGTAAGCTTAACTGATTCTGATTTGGTACATTTGCCAATCAAATATGAAGTTATGAATTATTAAAATAATTGACTAGCTACCTGCCATTACAAATATATATATATATATATATATATATATATATATATATATATATATATATATATATATATATATATATATATATATATATGTTGTACTTATCCAATTTGAAGTCAGCAGATTTGTTTATAAAACATTAAGAAATAACTGATTAAATTAATAGATTAATTAACTGCCATCCTAAAAAATAACTTTTTAAAGTTATACTTATCCTATTGAAATAGAAAATCTAAATCAGCACATGTGTCAAGAAATTATAAATAAATACAGTTGACGATCATTATAACGCCTACACATTATAAAGACCGTCCCATTATAACGACCAGTGGTAAAAGTCCCAACTTTGTTCCTATAAACTGTATGTTAATTTGCTTTCGTTATAACGACCGTTCTGTATCGTCTAATCCAATACAGCGACCGAATCAGCGGACGTTATTTCTTGTCTTCTTTCCAATAAAACAAATTTGTAGCTTAAAATGACCTTGGTTATTGTTTACGGACATCTACCTGAAATTTTCAATGTCAAATCCAACTTTGAGAGGGGTGGGAGGGGGGGGAGAGATTACCATTCACCACAGCTAGCACAGAAAAAATAATGGGAGGAAAAATCGAGAAATTTCCAGATTCCTAAGAAAAGGGAGTTGGCAGATGTATTGGTAGTTTGGTGTTTGAATCTAGTGGTTTTAAAGATTTGGGGTTCTCGAGGGACTTTTAAACGTTACATTGGAAAGCAAGAGAAACACAATTGAACACCTATATCTGAAACATAAAATAATGTTTTGCAAAAATTACGTCTGCTAAAAAGGCAGACGTCTGTTTCTGGTTTTATCTTCAGAAATTGTTGTGGTAGTAGTAGTAGTAGCAGATTTGAAAGTGTGTAACATTTTCCTCCCTATATTTTCAACTTTAAAACTTGTTTAATATTCTGTCATAATATTTTGCACACGACTTTTCTAAAAATTCCTATGACAAAAAAAATTTGGGCATTTACTTGGGCATGCATGATGACTGTGTACATTTTTTAAATTTATACCTCTTATAACGACCACTCGTTATAAAGACCTTTTTCTCTGGGACGGAGATGGTCGTTATATTGAGCGTCGACTGTATATGTTATTAAATCTTTTACCTGCTTTGCCCGAAAGCATGTTTTTTATTTCAATACTTATAACCTTTAATTTAAAAAAGAAACAAACGAAATGACTATCGTAGTTTGTAGGTGGCTGTATCAGAATAACGTAATGTTATTGAAATTAAAAAAAAAAAAAAGCTGGTCTTCGACTAATCACAAGTCGAACTTGTGAGCTTCATTTTTTTAACAGAAATGTATCTTCTTTTTTTTTTTTTTTTCATTTTAAGCCTGGTTGTGCCATGCTGCTGCACCGCTGCCTCGCTGGGACTGATTAAAACTCGGGGATGTACGGGTAAACATGACATACACCATGAAGAGGGGGCATACGAAGAACTACCCGCTTGGGGCCACCTTCCCCTAAATACTGAAAATTCATGAAATATTCTAAAGCTATGATATCCTATTGTAAATAGCGAGTCGTCAAAATCTTAGCCAGAAAATCTTCAACCTGTAAAATGTCTACTACGAAAACAACACAAAGGCTAAAGAGGGTCCGGGACACAAAAATCGTAAAATTTTGCTTTTTTTTTTTTTTTCTTTTTCTTTAATCCTTTTAAAACTTCTCCGTTTTTTTCTGCTTAAAAAGATGTTTGAATCTTGTTTCTATCAAAATCTTGTATCTACAAAAGATATAAATATTTTCGTAGGATGCATTTAACTAATATTATATTTAACTTTAAAACTTTGATAGCGTTTTTCTCCATGATGCAATTTTTCCCGATTTCTTGCATTCAAACTCTTATAAGTCAAGAACCGATAAGTAATGAAATTTGGAGCACATCTTTTTCAAACAGTTTACTTAAATTTTTTATTCGGGAAATTTTAAAAAAAAAAGGTTTAGTGCAAAAAATATGATTTTTTAAAGAAAAAGTATTTTTGAATATTTCGAATTTTTTTTTCAAACATTTTTTATTTTTTATTGAATTAATATTTAAAAAAACGCCGAATAAAAATTAAAGCTTAGATATTTGTGCATAGTGTTTTGAATAAAAAATGAAAATCAACAAATAATGTTTTGAGTTATAGCAATTTACAGCAACCCCATTTAAAAAAAAAATTTAAATTAAATTTTAAAAAATATATATTTATGTCATGATTTTGCCTATTAAATGTATGGTAAGTCAGTGCAAAAAATTTCTAAACTCTAAACTGCTTCATAAAAAAATTCAAAATGTGTCCCGGACCCCCTAAAATTAAACAAATCAATTTCAAAATATCTACCCAAACATTGAGATGTGGTACCAGTACTTGCTACGTAAATTGGTGCTTCCATCAAAGTTAAAATTTCGTAATATACCTGCTTGTTGTATGACGGCTGCAAGCACAGATATTGACTGTTGAAAAATATTTAAAAAAAAAAAATAATTAACTGTTATATTTAATTACCGATTTTGTAAGAACGTTTTTTAAAAAAATTGTTTATTTCAACACTTTAACCTGAAAACCTTTTTAGTACTATTCAGAAAATTAATAATGTAGTGTTCCGCTTTTCTTTTTCTATTTTTCCACCAGTGAAAATTTTTAGTATCTTTTTTTTTTTTTAAGTGTGCTTTTTTATTAGATACTTTGTTATCAACAAAAAATCGGTTTTTCGTATCTCTTAATTCCTAAAGATAAATACGTTTCATACACATATCACACAATAAGTGGGTAATGTCAAAATAAATGATTTTCTATTTATCTGCCTTCTCAAAAATTGAGTACATTTTTATGTGCCGGCAAAAAAGCAAATAGTAGTGACAAATTCGTTAAAAATCAGACCAATAAACTGAGCGCAAGTTTATGTTTCATTTCTACATTCAGCTTGCAGGGAATGAAATTTTAAATTATCGATCATGTTTTAAGTAAAAAGATTCTTTTTTCCATAGTAAATATCTGCGAAAGAGAGTTTGTTTGCACTATTTCCTGGGTCTGATTACTGAATAGCAACTAGCCGTGGCCTAGTGTACCCGTGTTTTAGGGGACTCCAATTTACTAAAACTGTTTTAGCCAACGGCTAAAGTTTTTTGGTTGACTACAGGAGGCTCCGAAAAACTGCTTGATCTAGGGCCTCTTATTATCTTAATCGGGACCTGCATTTCTCATCCTTTCACCACAAAATACCCGGCTAATTCGACCTTACTCCACGTTTAGCAAAAAAAATGGATTTACAGCTTTGTATGTTTTTTTTTCTACATGACGAATTTCAATCATAAATTGAGTAAATACGTTATTTAAAAGTTATTTGCACGCTCTTGCCGTTAATTCATAGCGTACAATTTTTTCTACTGTGGGACATTTTTACGCTTACAAGCGCAACTATTTTCTTAAGTTACAATTTTCTTGAGATATTCAGCAATTACAAATTTCTCGAATTTTTATCCGTTGAATAGGAAACAAGTTATGCAAATAACCTGAAAATTTAATGGGCAATCTTTACTTCGTTTTTTAATTGCATTTGGCTAACGTATGTACAGTTTTTTTTTTTTTTTTTTTGGCATTTTACTGTGTTCCACAGTGAAGTACCACATGATAAAGTTAGCATAAGTCAAACTGAAATTTATATCACAAAGAGAATGAAATAACACCCAGAGAGGGAACCGAACCCACGACCTCTGGTACGTGAAAGAAATTCTGCCACCACTCGGACATGGAAGTCCCCCCTGCCTGTACTTCATATTGACTACCTTTCTACCTTTTTAAAAATTGGATGTGTTAGTGTAAAAGTGGGGAATTGAATATTTCGTTGTTTCAAGTAAAATAGCATTTTTTTTTTTTTTAAGTTTGATACTTTGTACATTTTTTAAAACTTGTCTTCAGACAGTGTTCAAATTCCGAGACGAAACGGGTTTTTACGACTTATGCCGCACCTCAAATATTATCTAATTGCAAAGAATTTCGATGTTTAACAGAAAATAATAATAATAATAAAAATTAAATTAAAATAAGTGAAGCGATCCTTTTACTTTTAAAATAACAATAACAACAACGCAATGGCAACTACATAACACATCATTTTTGTGATGTAGGTGGGCCATTCCACGGAAAACGGTAATTTTGTCCCGCACATGTCGCTTCATACATTTCATAAAAAATAATAATTTAAAGAGGATGATGAACAAAATTTTGTTGCTTAAGAAATCACAAACGCATGTGTGACTTCTCAAGCAAAAACTTTCTTCAGAAATTATTTTTTTTAATGAAATATAGGAACCGTCACGTGCGGGACAAAATGACCATTTTCAATGGAATGGGCATACAGATTTTTTTTTTTCAGTGGTTTAAATAATTATATCTAAACTAATGACATATGTTTCTTTTACATTGGAACCATAGCTATCAAAATCAACGATTTGTTTCGTCATTGCTGTATTAATAGAGCAAAAATAAGTATCTTATTCATAAGCAAGTTACTAGAGGCTGACTTTGGATGTCCCCACGTGACGCATGAAAATAAATTTTATTTTAAATAACAACATTTTTTAATAAAAAATATAATTGTGTCAGGATTATCTTTGTATCAAATGTAAGGATTTAAAAAAATTGCTTACCCCTGTTTCATTAAAATATTAAGAGATATGACGAAATGTTAATGAAATTTAAGCGTATTTTTGTCCCGCACGTGACGGTGGAATGGCCCAGGTACTTTTTACATTTCTAACGAACTATTTTAACTGTTATTATTTATTTTTTTCACTAAAATTGTGCTTCCAGTCTTTTTTAAACAAAAATATCGCAATCAAAAAAAATTAAAATCATCAAATTTTAAAGTTATCAGAAAATAAAGACCATATGAAACGACCTCACAATTTTTGTATTTAATTCTAAATGAAATTCTGTGAAAATGATTTATAAATTTGAGCAGTGAAGCGTAATTAATGTACTTCCGCGCTCCGACTCTGCTCATGTTTCGAGAAAAAATGCATCTCTCTTTTGCTCCTTGATCCTTTTTTGTCCTCTGCTCTAGATCTCTGCCTGTGAATAAGAGAAAAATTGCAAGTTTTACAGGGTGTTACAGATGATGGTAGCTTAGAAGTTATGGTTTTTCTATGCAGCAACGATGAATGGCGATTAAAGAGTGCCAATGAAAGTGAAAAAAGAAAAGATCGCATTAATTTTTATGTTGGCAGGGGATGGTGGCTCAAAGCGGGTAGGCCTCCGTATACCCTGTTGTGTAAGCGGCGATGCATACGTATGTCGTGTTTACCTGAACACCCCCGAGTTTTAATCAGTCCCAGCGAAGCAGCAGTGAAGCGGCATGGCGCAATCTGGCTTAAAATTTAAAAAAATGATACATTTCTTAAAAAAATGAAGCTTCGTAACTTGTGATTAGTCAAAGCCCAGCCTATTTTTTTGATCGTCAATAATATTACGTTGTTCTGACACCATCCACCAGAAACTACGATGATCATTTTGTTTGTTCTTTTTTTAAATTTAAGGTTATAATTATTGAAATAAAAAAGTGCCTTTGGGCAAAGCGGGTATAGGATTTACTCATATATTTTTTTATAATTTCGTGACACATGTGATAACTTAGATTTTCTATTTCAACAGGATAAATGTAACTTCAAAAGGTTATTTTTTAGGATGGCAATTCATTAGTCTACTAATTCAATCAGTTATTGCTTAATGTTTTATAAGTAAATGTGCTGACTTTAAATTGGATAAGTACAACTTTTTTTATACATTTTTTTTATAATGGCTGGTAACTAGTCAATTATTTTAATCATTTAATACTTCATATTTGATTGGCAAATGTACCAAATCACAATTAGTTTAGCTTACCCACTTTGGGCTCCCTGGTAGGGCAAAGCGGGTTTTTGAAGTGTTTGTAATGTTTGATAATGAATTAATATTGGGTTTGAAACGATAGAAAAATCACTTTTATTTTGAAGTTCAAGACCCCAGCTGGGGAATAAAACCAAAATTGTCGCGATAAAAATCCAAAAAGTACTACTTTCGAGCGTTCTTCAAAAACCTACCCGTTTTGGGCCACCCTCCCCGAACTCATTTTCGATTGAATTCTTTAAGAAGGGAAACAAAGCTTTTTTGTATAACAGAGGAAACCTGAGATGGATTGAAGAAACATATAAGTTTCCCTATACCAGTGAAGAAATACTTAACGTGCATGAATCTAATACAGTTATGAAGCTGGCAAAATCACTTAAATATTGTAATCCTTGATGAAAAAATAAATATCTTGTTTTTGAAGAAAACTTCCAAAACAAACCTTTATTTATGTTCCATACAACTACAAAGACAAGAACTATTTCACTGAATTCTTCACTGATTAATATAATTGTATGTACAATATTCTTCAGGTCAAATTCAATTACATGATCTTCATTGATTGATACGCTTTTGGTCATTGCTACTTTCTGAGGTAGGGTTGGTTGGGGTAAGTGGAACCCCTTTTGAGAATAGTTCGTTTTTGAAACCTTATACAAAAGTTTTGAAGCAAAAACATTTAACTTATTGTCTTATTTTATCCTGGACATTATTAATAAACAAAAGTTCGTCTTTATTTTTAAAAATAATGCTTTAAATATTCTTAACGATTATATTTCTTAAAAATTCGGGTTGGAGTCCCACTTTCTCCGTAGTAAGGGGTAAGTGTGCCCCAACCCCTTTTATTTAAATTCAAATGAAGCATATCTAAAAAATGGGGTAACGGGGTCTTACATGATAAAGTATCTAAATTTTTAGTGTGATGTTTTTTTTTTTTGGTAATTACATCTATTTATGAGATATTTACTGTCTCTTAAATCTGTATCACGCAAAATTTTAAAACGAGAAACTAAATAAAACATTTGTGAGATTTATTGAAAGCCTATAGGGATACATTTTACTTTTACATATAAAGGTGTGTTTAATGAACGTAATGCAGTTGATTAAGATCAATTTGAGTAAATTTGCCAAAACTATAAGTTGAAAAAGAAATTGGAAACACTAAATGACTGCGTCTATGTAGAGTTGGCTAAGAAAGAACCAGTATCGCTTCATCCTCAGTAATTATTCCAACATCATCTGCAATATGCTTATAAAAAGTGTCACTATTTGTATTCGTTCTTGCAAATTCAACAGTATTTTTTAATTTGTATCACCAACTTCCAATATTAGACCTACTTAAATCTTAATGATTTTCTTTCATGTATATTCGAAAATACATAATCACCAGCTTTAGAAGTTTTTGTAGCTGAACAATCAATTCCTACTAAGTCATCATAGTTGTCTTGTTTTTCACCAACACAAATATTTAATCATTGCTGCTTTTGATCTTGAAATCCCCATTATTGTAGGAGGACCCACTTGCCCCATATAGCAAAAATGTACTGGGTAAGTGGGACCCCTCCTCTTAAACACTTGTTAACAATATTTCTTACAAAAATTCTTGTTGCTGTACGAACTTTAAGTTAAACTATACGTGAAAAACTAATTATCATAAAAAAATAATAAAAACTAACCTGGAAACACTTCTTTGAAAAATGTTGCTTTAACTCACAAAAAAAAAAGTTTTTTTGTTTTTGACTAAGTGCTTTGACCTAGAAAAAAAATACACGAATTCCAAATATGTGCAAAACCAATGTGATGAAATTTAACTTGATCTGTGCAAAACAATTTGAAAACTTTATCCATATTTCAGTGTTAGGAGGGTGACCCACTTACCCCAGTGACCCACTTCCCCCAACCAACCCTATATGACTAGAGCTCGACAAAAATTGTAAAAACTTAGGAGCTAGGAAATTATTTTAAAGGCCAGACAAAATATTTCCCTGTGTGTAGGAAAATTCAATGTAACATGACTTCTAAGAGATTCTTGTTCTAAAAGATCTCGTAGCCAAGGTATTTTTTCTAGTAGGCTGACACACCTGGCTCCCTGGATATGTCAGACGTATTACATGACCATCATGCGTATCTGTATACAACTTTTCAAGTTTTATTTTTTCTCCCAAAATGTAATAATGTTGTTTTTATTTGATTTCATGGAAATGGCAGCATGCTGAATAAGTTAGTTTACAATCGTATGTTTTACAACCAAAAACAGTAAAATGCAGTACTTGTGTACTTAAAATGTATAAAAAGTGTCTGGAAGTTAACAGTTTTCTGAAGGTTTAAAACTACAATGTTTGAACAAAAATTTGAGAACACAACTTGTGCATTCTTTTGATTGTCAAAATACTAATTTCATAAATTGACGCTTAAGGAGCACCGCAAGGGACTTAGTCGAAAGTTAACAAAGCCAGAATCTTTTTCATTATGTTATGTGTTGCAGAGAAAACACAAATGTTTCCTGTTGCGGACTTGTAGACAGGGCTGAAGGTTAGGTTGGCCAAAAGATTTCATTACAGGGGCAAGACAAAATAGGCTCTTGGAGAAATTAATTTTTTCAATGCTGTTTACTCCTTATAATTAAACTGCGAAACTTTAACTCATATATTTAAAGTAAATTATGTATGAAATTTAGTGTTTTCTTATCTTATTTTGACACTTAAGTATTAGAGTCTAAAGTATAAAATATAAAAGAAACTAAACTTTATAAATATTTCCAGTGTACACTACCACCAATAGTTAGTGTAAGCAAAAACGTGTTTCACCTCCCACAGAAACTCCCTGCTGATATTAGAAGAATTTAGGAATTTTGTTTTTCTCGTTTTTTCATAGAAGTGAGAAGTGTACTTTTTTACATTGAAAATTGAAAGAAGACTAATTCGGGATCATCTCATAACGGGCAAATATGCCTCCAGTACGAGCACTTCCCAATCTACCCCCCTCCCCCCCCCCCTTCTGGCTATACCTCTTCTGTAGACAAAGCACGTTTCAAAAGTATCATGTAACCAAAAAAAAAACATATATGCCACAAAACCAAGAATTATTAACGCTCTTCTCGATTACTTCTCGTATCACTTTTTATATGATATATTATCTGTTACTCTTAGCATTAATGAATGCGAATGGCATCATTCCGATCAACGAAGCAGAATACATAGGCATCTGCAAAAAACAGCAAAAATACACGCTGCCATACTCTGATGCGTGTAGTAATCACAAGAGCAAGGTCAAAGACAAGAGGAAATAATGTTATTGCTTCCGTACAAATAAAAATAACTTCTCTTTCATGTCTATTCTTAATCATGGTAAAGCTACTGATATAAAAGAAACACGACTATTCAATAGACTTGATTAGTTTTGTTATAAATAAATCGTGGATCAACTGTTGTATTTCGTCAAACAATATTTTTTCAAAGACAAAATAAATCGAAGATTATTACACAAATCAGCAATATATTGCCAAAAAGTACAGTAAGTGTTGGTAAAAATAAATTTAAAAATTACTCAATTTTACCTTAAACTAGAGTATCAATATAAATTCATTTGCACGAAACATGATGTGTAAATTCCACAAATTTTAAATAAAAACTCCGATGAATGTTTTTAAGATTAAATTGGTATTTTCAATTAAAATATTTTAGAAAAACTTTATTTAAATTAAACTAGATCAAGCTATACGAATGCAATTTGTATTCGGAGCACTTGAATACATGCCATAATCAAGGAAAACTATATATTTACTTATAGAAATAAAAAGTTGCTTTGCATCTCTAAAAGGGCAGAGGGGACTTGTGGGATCTCTATCGTTATTCGTTATTCAATAAATCAAATAACTGATTGAACGTAGTGAAATTTTTCTGACTATTCATAATATGACTATACTTAAGAATTTATTTTATCATTTATTAATTAGCATCATAGAAGAGTAAATCTGTGAAAGAATATAAAGCTATGTGTTCTGGAGATTTCTAGATAATTTCTTAATGCTATACCTATTGATTTCTGCATGCTCACTTTAAGTTTTATATTTAAAAAAAATGTTTAAAGTTTATTGATTGCTTTTCCACGGAAAATGCCGTAGTGGAAATACTGTTTGTGGGTATCTATCTTCTTTACTAATAATAAAGCTGAAAGTCTCTCTGTCCGGAGGATGTCTGGATGTCTGTAGGATGTCTGTAGGATATCTGTAGGATGTATGTGACGCGCATAGCGCCTAGACTGTTAGGCCGATTTTCATGACATTTGGCACAAAGTTAGTTTGTAGCATGGGGGTGTGCACCTCGAAGCGAATTTTCAAAAATTCGATGTGGTTCTTTTTCTATTCCAATTTAAAAAAAAAAATTATCATAAGATGGACGAGTAAATTACGAAATTATCATAACGTGGAACCGTAACATGGGCAGAAGCCAATTAGCGAGATACGAAATTATCATAACGTGGAACCGTAACATGGGCAGAAGCCAATTAGCGAGATACGAAATTATCATAACGTGGAATCGTAAGATGGGTACAAGCCAACTGGCGAGAAAATTCACCATATTTTATTTGTAAATATACAGGCGAACCAAAATACCTTTTGATTTTTCTATTACGGGCAAAGCCGTGCGAGTATCACTAGTATTTTTATAAAGTTAAATTCCCTACAAATCGACGAACCAACTTTCCGACACAACGGAAAGTGTGTCGTTTTGCTGTCACGGTTCATCGTGACAGCAAAATTGGAGTAGTAGGAAGAAGAGGATAGTCAGTTCAATTTTTTCCAGTGGGGGCTTCATTGCAAATTTTATCGGAAAACAACAAACACCAAACTCACATACATATAAAACATTAATTTTTTCAAAGCACGGGGGGAGGGAGGCAGTTGACTCCCGGACCCCCCTACATGATCAGTTTGGGGGGGGGCGACTTTTACAGATTTTGACCCCACCCCCTTGATTAGATTTTAAATCCGCCCCAGGTTTGTTGGCACCATCAGCTTCATGAGATGACAGCTGTCTCCCAGCTCGTTTATTCAGTATTCCAAACTTATGAGTCCAAACAAGGATAAAACTGCAGTCTCTGAATGGGGTAACCGGGTTGTCGTAATTTTGCATGTATACATAACGACATGTAACTCTTTTTTTGACAACATGTTAAACATACAGAATGCCGCTTTCAAATTTAAATGCAAATCTTTTTATTGTTGTCTGAGATTTCAAGTTGCAAAAATAAAAACTAATTGCAACATGTAGTAGGAACAAAAATGCAACATAATAGTATTTTAGAGTGAGCAGAAATGCTTTTATATATTTAAGGGAAGGAAATTTAAAGTTTCGGAAAAACTGGGGGTAAACCTTCTTTTTATTACATTTAAGAAATTGAAAATATTTTTAAAAAATTCTAGAATTTTTTTTTTTAAAGTTTATTTAAAATCATTTTTTATTCCTTTCGGACTTCTTGTCGACCTGGGTCCTATTGCTGGTATACACCAGGCACGTCCCACGTTGGGAAGTAATTGGCTTATTTCAGTTCCCGAAAGGAAATATGCCCCTAAGATTGACCTTTAGGCACGTCTCTCTTGCAATTTCAAAATTCCGCATTTTAAACTGGGCATCAAATTTCAATGGTGTAATTCATCGCCTTAAATTCTTTTTTTTCTCTCTCTCTCTCTTTCTCTTCCTAGTTGAAACTTTTTCTAAAATTTTACTTTTCAATTTTTTATGCTAGCATGTACGTTTAGAGTGATGTAGAAGATTTTGTGCACTTATTTTTCTTCTGCTCGGCATTGAATAAGGAAAGAACTATTTTAAAAAGGAATGCGTCTGTTTTAAAAATACCTTCGCTCTGCTTTTTTCTCAAGTAGCTATTTTTATTCATTTTCGTAATTTTAATGATTCTTTCTCTTACGTTTTTAATTGCTGTTTATTTTCATGGAAAATAAAATTTGCTCCCGTTTCTATTTTGCATAAAATTTACTTTATCTTTTTAATTTATGCAATTTTTTTTGTGTACTTATCCATCATATTTTTGAGGATTTTGTTCAAAGAAAAAAATACGTATAGGGGAAGGTTGCTGTCAATGAACCACATAACACTTTTGACCTTTTTTTAGGAAGTAGTTTAGACTCAAACTTTGTATTAACTATAGTATTAATTACTCAGTATATTTCTCCTTTAATAAAAATATTTACTTTTATGCTAACTGTATTCAATAAAGAATAAAAAAATAAAAATAAATATTTTAGCATGTGGTTCATTCATGGGAGCCAGTTGCTATGGATGGACCATTGAGTTTCCATTGATGGACCACATTCTCAAATAAGGAAATCAAAACGTAAAACATAAATAACTATTACAGGAGATAAACAAACACTGCAAATAGTAGCAAGTCGCTCAAAAAGAGAAAATTATTTTTTTATCACAGGATAAACATAAAAACCCCTCAGGACTCACACAACGCAGCTGTTTTCACCACACCTCGCTCACCACTTTATATTTTCTAGCATGTGACTTACTCTCCTTAGCTAAAATTTCATGGGGCCGCTTTTGAACAAATGGGAGTCTTGCTTCACCTAAGTTCAAAAAATTTGATCGACAAAAATTTTACTTGACAACAAGGATTTTGATATAGCACGTTGCATACCCTAAGCTATCCACTGGCTTTATTTCACTTATTTTGGCATTTTTCCCGAACAACAAACGTACTTGAAACGGTATTAACATTTATTTTAACAAATACTGAATCGACTAGATTAGTTTCTGAGCTGAAAATATGATAACTGAAGGGAATTTCCAAAACTTGTTTTAAAAATATTTTTCCTTCATTGTCACATTTATTTCAAAAGATTGATCAATTATTAAAGATAATTGAGCGAAATATTCAATAATATTTATAAGATTCCAAGAATGAACAACTTTGTCAGCTGGCTCATTCATAGAAACACCAATCGGTTCAATGATAGGAACTGCGTCATTTTGAATGTTCACTCAATAGTTGTCACTGCTGTGGCGATTCATGATGAAACTTTAAATATTGGGAATTGTACTTGAAAATGTACTCTTTCAAGTCAATGTTCCCATTTAGTTGTTCAGTAATATTCAAGGCTCGTAAAAGCAAAATGTCAATGTCAATAATTAGAAAGTGAACATTATAAATCCTATTTGGACGTTTTACAATATGATGTACTGATTCAAGCTCCTTGATGATTCTGCATTAGATTGTTTTGAGACAAAAGAATACATTAAAACTGATTTCGTGCCTGAGAAAACTCTGGTAAGAAAAATATCTTCGAAGTTCAGTCATGGAACCGGTTCATCGACGGCAACCTTCCCCTATGAGGCAGTGAGAAAAAAAGCGATGTGGGTGCCTAAAGTAAAAAATTGAGAAAATCACTACAAATAATAGGAGAACCTCTTCTCTGTCTCGGTTAGAGAGATAGAACTTTTATGCCTAACACAGCGGGATTCAGAAAAATAATTCAATTAAAGCTTACCTAAGATCTATATTTAAACTGCGTTTCCCTCAATAATTTCAAAAGTCCACCTACATCCCTTTGCTTCTCATTGCCTCATGTACATAGTGTTCCGTATTAATATTTCCGCAACCGGTAATCTTAGATGTATACTTCCAATTGCAAAAACTTTCAAAATCAGGTGGAGAGTTTAAGATATTGAAAGTTTGAAACAAAAATAAAAATAAGTCAAAAAATACAAAATTTAACTTTTTATACGGGCTCCAGGTCCCCTAAATTATTTTTAGGGAAATAATCTCTCTTTAAAAATAAGTCCAACACAAAAAGCATGCAATTAGTGCGACCAATGTTCACCAAGATATGAAACGCAGCGTTTTGTGACTTACACCCCTTTACACTCGTCGTCAATAACACGTACCTTTTGGGGGAAAATATAATGGTTAACGAGTGTTTAAAGTTATATGTGTGCATAGAGTGGTTTTTTTTTTCAATTGTTCGAGGATGTGTTTTTGCGTATCACGGCATTACCTTTACATTTATTTTTGAATAGCAATGAAAAATATAAATACATTTTTCTTTTCTTACTTTGACGACCTGTCAACCTTCTGAAAGGGCGATAAATTCTATTCTCATCTTGTGTATGGTTCCTTAAAACTTTGAACTGGAATATCTCCTTGAGTTTTAGTTTCACAAATGTCAAGTCTTTCGTGTCATTAATAGCTTTCAATGGAGATTCTTTCTCTAAATATTAGTTAGAAGGACCTAGGGCCAATATAAAAAGTTACATCTTGTATTTTTTGACTCATTTTTATTTTTGCTTCTTACTTTCAATATTTTAACAATGTATGTGATTTTGAACATTTTTACAATTGGAAGTATACATCTAAGACTAACGGCTGCGAAAAAAAAAGGTCTTGCAGGTTAAAACGGAACACCCTGTATAAATATACCATCATAGAAAAAGTCAACTTCATAGACAAATTTGAGAGTCTTCGAAAGAAATAGCACTATATTTAGAAGAAGCCTCCCAATTGGTTTGAAAAGAAAAGTTTTTAATCGTTAGGTTTGCCTGGATTTGCTAATGCACCAGAAACTTGGACATTAACGATAAAAACTGCGAAAGTTTTAAACAGCCTATTGAAGCATGTGAAGACGTATACTACAATTCACTTGAAGAGACAGGAAGCGAAGTGTAAAGATTGAAAGCAAAAATGCTGATATGGTTTGGACTGTAAAAAGTTAAAAACGGAACTAGGCTGGACATAGACACCTTGCCAAAAGAAACGACGACAGATTGACGACAAACGCGCTGTGTTGAATGACGAGAAAAAAGAAAAAACCCAAGAACAGACCACCATTTCGGGAGAGAGATAAAATTGCAGGATCAAATGGACAAGAATTGCAAAAAATAGGTAAGATTTGACATATTTGAGTCAAACCTTTCATTCTGCAGTGGATAGGTATAGGCTGACACAATGATGACTTTATTAATTTCTGACTAACATTTTAAGTAATGAAGTGCAAACTGTATTCTGAAAAATAAATACTCTTTCGTATGATGAATGCGTGACGCTGTTCTCAGGCCCGTCATTTCGACGTTTTCCAAGGGAGGTCAAAGGGTAAGGGTAGATATTCGTGTAAATAAAACTGAAAAACCCCCTAAACCACGTCCACGTTTTCATAAATACGTTAGTTTCTCAAAGTCAATTGCCCCCTTCAGGGGACGCCCGCCCGTACCCTGGGGTGCGAGCGTAATGACTTATAGGAAGGGAAGAAAGGGGGGACGCCCCCGTACTTAAATTTTTGGCAAATGGAAATTCTCATTTGTCGAATGGAACTCCAAATTTTGCCGAATGATAAAATGTAGATGTACCGCGCATTCGTAATGGAACTCTGAATTTTGCCGAATATAGGTGCAGGGGCGTGCACGGGGGGGGGGGACACTTGCTATCCCCTGCCTGAGCCTGAAGGGGACCCACGATTGGTGAAATATATGTTGAGACGGGGGGTAAACTATATGTACAACCCTGAGGGGGTGTACCGCACATACGTACATCTAATGAAAAGAGACATTTAAGCCATTTAAAATTTGCAATTATGTCTCTAAATTTGCCGAATTGTCAGCCAACACTACTGATCATGGAATTTTTGGGAGGTCACAGCGACCTCTCATCGGGGTGCCCAGCAGAATTATTATCCTTTCAGGGGTAATCTCATTCTCGCGTTATGTGATTACTCGTGCTGCCATCTATAGCACTATGAGGCAACTGCGAAAATATCGATACTGCGATCATGTATAGAAGAACTTGAAAAAAAATCTTAATGAAATGAACTTAAAATTCCTCCTTTCAATTTATTTCAACGTATCAAAAAAGTAAAAAATCGAAGGTCAACTATTTTCAATCCTTTCACTATCGCATTTTCATTTAGTAATGGGAGAAGTGAAAAATGATCCAACTAACTAAAAATACTTCCTTTGATGTTTCACCTTTGCGACACCGAAGAACTGACCTTGGCCGTTCATTCACAAAAGAAAGAAAAATCTTGTCAAAATAGGGGAATTTATCATTCATCCATTTTTTTTTTTTTCTTTCAAACTTTTCATTTTTTTTTCCTTTTCATTTTGTTTCTAATGAAGGATGTTAATGAGAGAACTAATAACTTTTTTGTTACAGTAAAGCAACAGGAACGATGACAACTCCCACACACCCCCTTCCCAAAAACTACAAGAACTAGAGTGTCTTTCATTCTTTTTTCCATTGAAAATGTAGGGGAAAACTTCAAAAATATTAAAGTTATAATAACAATAATAATAATTGATCACCCAAAATAAAATGGTAAATAGAATGAAAACAGAGAAATCGCCAATGTTCATAAAGCATCGCTTAAAACGGTAATACGTAAAATGAAAATAAAGTATAGTTAAATTCAACTTTCGATAGGAAAAACATCTTGGAAGAATTGTTGAGCAAAACTCCAGTGTACGCTTCAAAAATCAAAACATTTAAAGTTTTTTATATTACGAATGTTTCAGTATTGTGACTTTTTATTTCCATAACGGCAATGCTTCAAATTACAGAAATAATACTTTAAAAAAAAAGACACACAACATTAAACATCCAGCATCTGGCATTAATTTGTATTTGGAAACCTTAGATTCAAATTATGTTTTTTACAGTGACGAATTGCAATAGGACCTTACTCGTTGAGTTTCCTTTTTCTACGAATGGCTCCTATCACAATCAGTGATTGCGAAAAACGTAATTTAAATTCAAGATCTCAAAATTAAAACTAGTGCCAGGGGTGGTAGCTTAGGGCTGGATGCTGGATGTTGTGTGCTGGATGCTGGATGTTATGTGCTGGATGCTGGATGTTGTGTGCTGGATGTTGGATGTTGCGTGCTGGATGCTAGATGTTGTGTACTGTATGCTGGATGTTGCGTACTGGATGCTGGATGCTGTGTGCTGGAAGCCGTTTTTGTTCGAAGAGGATTAAGTTAAGTCGGTCGTGCACAAACTCAATAGATTCCGGGGGTCACTGGCGAGGGCTAGGAGCCTGTCGAGTCTATTCGTGCCATCGCCCAAGAGGAGCAACAGCGCACGAGATTGGTGGACCTTAAAAAGATGGGAAATCTACTACGCTCTCGAGTGAAAACAATAAGCAATTCGTGATTGATCAAAAGCAAGGCTCAGTATCATTTCATGATTTCAGCTGAGGGTATTGGTTTGCACACGAGTTGAGAATGTGAGTGCTCACTGTTCAGAACCCTGTTTAAAACGTAAAATAGAATTTTAGAAAAGCATTTACAAAATTATGAATGAATAAAAAAGTAAATTAATAAATAAAGAAATGCAAATGAATTAATTAATCAAAATGTAAACCATCAAACGAAAAAAAATTAATTAATTTCAATTTTGAACTCTTGAATTCAAATTATGTTTTCCGCAACCACGAGTGTGTAGTGTGTGTGTATGTAGGCATGTGTGTTTATGTCTGTGTGTGGGGGTGTTTGTGTGTGGGGGGGGTGTTTGTGTGTAGGGGGTATGTGTATGTGTGTGTAGGCATGTGTGTTTGTGTCTGTGTGCAGGTATGAGTGTGTGGGTAGTTGTGTGTATGAGTGTTTGTGTGTGGTGGGTGAATGTGAACTTGTGTACAGGCATATGTGTTTGTATCTGTGTGCAGGCATGATTGTGATGAGTGTGTGGGTAGTTGTGTGTAGGTATGAGTGTGATGAGTGTGTGGGTAGTTGTGTGTAGGTATGAGTGTGATGAGTGTGTGGGTAGTTGTGTGTAGGTGTGAGTGTATGTGTAGGTGTCTGTATGTATGCGTGTGTGTATGTGTTTGAGTTTGTGTGTGTGTAGGTGTGAGTGTATGTGTAGGTGTCTGTATGTATGCGTGTGTGTATGCGTTTGAGTTTGTGTTTGAGTTTCTGTTTGTGTGTGTGTATGTGCTTGCGTATGTGTGTGTAGGTGCATGTATTTGTGTGTGCGCGCGTGTGTGTGTGTAGTTGTGTATGTATGCGCGTGTGTGTAGCATATGGATGCAACCTGGAGACGGTTTTCGCTAGAGGAGCAGCATCGTGAGGAGCCGGTTGACGGTAATACTGCAGAGGGTGCTGGTGAGAAAATAAAATA
The DNA here is from genome assembly GCF_026930045.1 of Uloborus diversus. NCBI lineage: Eukaryota > Metazoa > Arthropoda > Arachnida > Araneae > Uloboridae > Uloborus > Uloborus diversus. The sequence continues at coordinate 149,643,561 of NC_072731.1, read as the reverse complement.
ATAGCACATCAAAAGAGTCAAGTAAGAACAGTAAGCGATCGTGATTGCTCAAAAAAAAAAAAAAAAAAAAAGAACGACGGAAGTTAGATCCGGTCCAACCTACTCAGAATCGATACCGGTCTAACCTCCTTTTATAACTATTTAAGAAAAAATATCTGAAAACACATTTAAAAAAGAAAATGAAAGTAAAAACTAAGTATGCAATCTTTTAGCCTACCAGTCTGAGTAGTGAGAACTCAAACAGTTAAAACTTCTATGTTTGTTAGTAACAAATGACACAGGAGCATGGGCGTTACACAAGGCCGTATCCAGAATGTTTTCCCGGAAAGGCCTGGATTCGCACATTGCCCTAACGTACACACATATAATAGACTAGCTGTACCTGACGCGCGTTGCTACGCCAACAAAAATCAACCATAACCAACATAACCGCCAACATAAACATCATTATACTGATTTTTATGACAATCGGTTGAACGGGGCAGAAGTTGCTACTCTGCAGTGCCACCTGGTGGCGAGTGGCTTCAATGAGCATATTATGCACCTTCTCCGTGGAAAAATACATATATATAGCAATTTTCATAATATCGGTCCAGGTATCAAGTGAAGCCGTGACTATACTCAAATTTTGTACTCACGCAGTTTGCAAGATCAATCAATCGCTAAAAATATCAAATAGAAAAAGTTTTAAAACCCCCCGTTGCATGAAAAGCCATAAAACAATAAAGAAAGAATTTATTTGTTCAAACTCAAGAAAAATGGCAACAGCTAACTTCTTATCAATGAGATCTTTCACGCGAATTAATTTCTGTAGCCGATAATTTTATTCGTATTTATTCAATGGATTGTGACTTGAATTGGAATAAAAAAGGAACTATCGATCAGATTTTTTTCGAACTGGTCTATAAACATTCCCTGTATTAAAAATAACAAACGGTGAAAGTTTCAGCTTATTGGTAAATTGTTATTTTTAATGAAATATATGAGGCGTCACGTATGGGACAAAATTACCGTTTCCGTGGAATGGCCCTTAAGCACAATGTAGTTTCTGAAAACTGTAAGAATTTCACGATTTCATGTTAACATAGAAGAACATTTTTGTGTGTGTGTGTGTGTGTGTGTGTTTATGCAGGGGGAGGGATGACACCATAAATTACTGTCCCGGGTGTTACCCATGCTAGGTACGCCACTAGTATAATTACCGCATACGCTAGCGGAACCACTCCTGAGCTGTGGCGTCTATGCCCTGAACACACACACACCACGCACGCATACACGCACGTCTACACACACATATGCCTGCACACATACACGCATACACACACAAATGCACGCGCACACGTTTATACACACAAGACCCAACGAATAGAGTCCTGTCGAAACACGTAATTGCGAAATTGTATGAATTCCAGACGTCAAAATATCAAATTTATTTATTAACTTATTTTTTTTACTCAGATTAAAAAGTCTTACTTAAGAACTCACACCTCCGAAATTCCTTGTTGAAAAATCCATTGTTGAATATTGAGGTTAAGCGAAATGTAAAACGCATACATTCTCTAATTCTCACATAGCGCTCAGTGCTGAGTAAACTCATCACTTTTGGGTTGGTGGAAATGAGGATGGAAACAATATCCGATTTATCTAAAAATATCTCCTTTGTCAATTATGTTTCCATGCATAACAATAAACTGCTGACCTTTAATGACTCAAGCTAAATGAAAATAAATGTGTTTTTTGATAGCCCTGAGAGCGGTAAGAGAAGATAGTTCCCTACCACTAAGGCTGAAAGAAGGTGATACGTTTGTTTAAGCATCTGCTGAAGATATATGCATGAATAAAATGTCAAACAGTATCTTTACTTGAAGAAATGCATTTAAGAGAGATATAGACCTCCAACTTGCTGTGTTCTATTGAGCAAAAATATAAATTCAACATAAAGCCAACTTGCCATTTTGAGTTAAACTGTTGCCAAACATCGTATAAACATTTAATTTTCACATGGGAGTAATTCCACGAAAAGTGGCCCTGACACACCAAAATTTTTTTTCACATAATATAGAAACAAAACTTATTTTCTGAAACCAAGACTCAATCAGTGTTAAAAAAATAACTAATAATAATAATAATAACAATAATATTAAATAAATAAATGAGAATTGTTTGTTTCGTACCCAAAGAGCAATGTAAACTAAGTATTCGCAATCTGCATACTTTAACATCAAGAGTAATATGTTCTATTTAACTTTAAAAACATTAATATTTTTTGATAATTTTTCGTTTTTGAGGAGGAGTAAAGCGAATAAATTCTATACAGATGATTTAAAACATTTCAAATAGTTTTATACCACGTAAGTAAATGTTGGAAGTTCGTGATAGTTTATAAGCTTGACATTTGCTATTTAATTCGTAAAGAAATAAAATTTTATTTCATCTTCATTCTTTATTTAGTGAATATATCCTTTCATAAGTATTTACTGGTTGCGTTGCCCGGCGTTGCACGGTCTACCTTGAAAATAAAAGTTGTGTCAAGTGACGCATTTTCAACAATAAAGCTTGAATAGTAAAAGAAAAAAATGGCGTAAAACTTCCAGTCAATGTGTAGAAAAGAGCAATTTTATGCCTCCAAATTTAAATTCAGGCAGGTTTTTTTTTTTTTAATTCAAAAAATGTTATCATTGTTAATAATAGGCCTAATTATCCCGTTTCACGGATTTTCTGGCAACGCAAGGGGGGGGGGTCAACCCCCCATGGGGGCCAAAATAGCTCCAATTGAATTCCTGTGCATCAAAGAATCTCTGTGTCAAATTGAGCAAAGATCCAAAGTAACTAAATTTGAATAAGGGGAACAAAATCTCCAAGTGAGTTCCTGAGCATCAAAGAACCTCTGTACGCTATTTGGCAACGATCTGACGAAAACTGGATGTTTTATTTGAAAATCCCCCTCAACTGCTTCACGCGATCACACACGTAACGCTCTACTGTCACACACATGACGCTAATAAAATATTTTTATTGCTATTGTACGAGCTTTAGAAAAAAAATATTTACTTAATACTTACTTCGTATACTTAGACACATGTGCAAAAAATACTGTTCATTTACTTTTCCAAACTTTACAGGAAATTACGAAATAATATGAAGTACAGCTTATTTTCAGATTTTCCAAATCACACACGTAACGCTGCATTTAAAATTCTATTTAAAAAAAATTTAGAATCATCCTATGAAATAAAAACTGCCATCTAAAAACTCTTACATATGTTTTGTTACTCCAATAGAAACTATTACGATATATCTAAAAAAATATCATATTGGTTTTTATTGTTTTTTGCTAAGAAAATGGCGTCAAAAAGTCATACACGTAGCGCTGGAATGGCATTTGGAATGATTTTTTTCTTATTTGTTTTGAGTCATTTGAGTAATGTACAAATATTGGGAATTTTTGAACCATAAATTAGCGATATATTAGTCTAACTTTAGGTTGAACTTTAGGTCGGCCCTATTTGAAACACTTACCTTAATCGTGAAAATTTCAGTTTACATATTTCAACGGAATTGTTTAGTTCTATTAAAATGTTTGAACTATTTAGTAGACAAAAAAGAAGTCACCTGATCCGCACAATTGATTCTTGATATTACTAATAATGCATCAGTTTAGCAAAAATTTTTCTAGTAAATTGATTTTAAGACAGTTTTCTCAAGCCTGTGATTTTGAGACATATTTAATTGAAAAATATTAGTAAACAATTTCAATCCTTGAGTGCAATAGAAAATGAAAGCAAAATAGTTATAAAATCTGGCGTAGGCAATTACTTAATACATATTGGGATCATTTTCTTGATAGAAAAATAGTAGTACAAATTATTCAACAAAAATCATGGTCCATTTTTTCTGATCATTGATTAATAGTCCTTTTGTAATCTAAAACTTAATCAGTGTATAATATTTTTGCTAAGCGTTTTCCTGAAAAAGTCGCGATCAAAAAGGTCAAACGTTACGCAATTAATGGTGTGTAACAGCATTAAACCAGTCTACTGAATTTTGCATTTTGTGCAAAACCAATCATCTAATGCATTTGTATTTACCTCGTGGGACTTGAAAATATTGATTATGTACTCTTCATGCGCAACTTCCGGTCAACTTAAAACATTCATCTAATTAACATTCAGGACAGTTGAGCATTATGATGGAAATGCGTTACATAATAGCTTCGCATTTTTTCAACACACTTTTGTAATAATTAGGTAATGTTTTTCCCAGTTCTTCTATTTTTTTTCGGGGAAAACTGTAATTTGGAAGGACAAAAAATTTCAAAAGATAAAAATCTTAAAATTTTGATTTTTTTTTTCTTTTCTTCCTTTTATTCGTGCGATTGAAATTTTTATGCAACCTAATTCATTAAAAGAATTTTCTATAGTCTCATACAGTGTTCAATAGGACGCAGTGTAAAAACTTTTTTTTGAGCAATCACGATTGCTTATTGTTCTCATTTGACAGTCCTTGACGTTGGGATTATTTTTCAGCTTGGACCAGCAGCACCAGCGCCCACCGGCGCGGCGGCGGCACGGTTGTTCTGGAATCCACTTCTGCTGGGTGGTGGCGTCCATATCCTTCACACGCATGCTCATACACACTCGCCAACGCGTGAGCGCCTTTACACACATACACAGGCCTACATACACACACTTAAGCCTGCACACACACAACTATACACACATAACCAACCAGGAGGAGGGACATGCTTGGGGGGGGGAGCCATTTCTAGAAACAATAACTCTAATGAGTAGGGTCTTGTCGCAACTCGTGATTGCGAAAAACATAATTTGAATTCAAAGTTTCAGAATTCAAATTAGATTTTTTTTTTTTTTTAATTTTGTTTTTACCCTTGTGCAGAAATGTTGCATACAGGTGGGCATGTTACGTGTGAAAAGTTTCCGGGAAAACAAACAAAAAAAAACCTTCCGCCTCCATTTCGCAGGTGATTTTTGGGCCGTCGCATTTCAAATCAACAAAAAATATTTTCTCTGAACAATACCACCTCAGATTTCCAAAAAACTTTCAGAAATCTTGCTTCCTGACATTTTAAATTTATAATTTTTTTTTAAATATATCATTCATAATTGTTGAGAAATTAAGTTTTGAGATTCGTTAAAAACCTTTTTTTTTTTTGCTTGCCAGCAGCACTTATAAATGTTATAACTTAAGTTCTATGAGAGCTACAATGCCCCGTAATATTTTATTTTAAAAATAATTGTATGGAGTTTAATCTGAACCTGTTATATAAATTCTATAATGGGGTGGTTTCCTTCAGTCAAAAGCACTACTTTTAGTCATTGAGATGGATAGAATAAGCAAAAAAAAAAAAAAAAACATGGACCCAGAAAATTCTTTCATTTTTCCTAACAGTTTTTTTTTTTTAAATTATTTTTTTTAAATGTCCGATTCTTCAAACAAGGCGTGTCTTTATGACCTCACAAATGATGCACTATGACGCATCTTATTGCCGCATTTCCACGTTATGATAATCAAGAAGCGAATTACAATTGTGTTCTACGCTTGCTATCTACTATATCATTGCCAATACACGTGAGTAAAGATGCGAATTAAATATTTTGGACCGTGAATGGCAACACTGAATGGCATTTCATCATTTGTGATGTCATAGGCAGAAGCGTTAAAAGATGAAAGAGCACCGATTTAAGTAATTTTTGAAACTATTAAACTTAAAGAAATTATTTAAAAAATAGTCAGAATCTATGTTTTTAAGCGTGCTCTTTCAGAAAAAAGTACTTTTAAAATTTTAAAAACGACCCCATTATAAATATGAATTAAAATGTAAAATCTTTATGCATAAATAGGCAAGCCGTTTTCTTTCGCTACCGATTTTTCCTCTGTTTGTGAACCGATTTCCTTCATTCTTTTTTTGTTCAGTAGCAAATTCAGTAGTTTTGTTCAGTTTAAAAACTTCTTTTCGTCCTAATTGGCTCTTTCTACGCGAACGGATGGTCCAATACTTTCGAATTTGATATGGTTGGAAAGATCTTAAAACATACCCCTAACGAAGAAATTGTCAGGGTGCCCAAGGTTCAATAACCTAAATCCACTAGAAAGAAAAGTTACAAGCGTCTTTTAGTCAGCGAAAATCAAAAATTTTAATTTTATTTTTTTTTTCCATTGTTGAATTTCATTGTTGGAAGCGTACAACATTAAGTATTAATTCATTTTTTAAACCGCTTTTTCTACACGAAAAATGCATTTTAATGCCGCGAGAAAATGGAAACCCGCTAAGATGACTAGAAAATGTGCTAAAAGCAAGAAAAAGTTAGTGAAAATTCATTTTTATTTGATTTTTCACTCGACATAGTTAGCGTGAAGAAATTGCTGGATAATATTGTGGTGTTGCCATTTCTCGCTTGAACGTAAAGAAATGAAATACTTGCATTTGTTTTTATTATCGAGGCTTTTTGGGTAACAACGGGCATTTAAAATCTTTTCATTTTGATTATGTTTTCGAGATTTTAACATTTAGATAAATCTTTTTCCGGAGAGAGGAAGAACTTTCAGTTTCAATAAAATCACCTTCAGAAAAAAAAAAAAAAACAGCTCCCAATAATGCCTGCATTTGCTATCAATACAAACAGATCTCAAGGTGAAACGTTTGATAAAATTGGCGTACTATTACGACTTCCAGTGCTTTTGCGAGGACATTTGCATTCGTTAAAAAAAGTAGAGAAATGTCTATTCACAAGGAGCTGACTACGAATGAAGTCGTCATCCCCCTCCCCTCCCCCCCCCCGTGACAAGGGGGAAGAAATAAATGACAAGAGGGACATCAAGCCTTTTTTTTTTTTTTTTTTTGATAAGAACGTTTATGAAAACAGAGTGTGACATGTGATAATGGGAGAAGTGAAGTGTGAAACTTAGTGACTCGGGAAGATTTCGATAATTGGGAAATTGGCGCTTTTTATCTATTGGTGTCGAATTTTTGGCACCAATTGCAGCGCGAGAAATGTTTTTTCTTTGCATACGCGAACAAAGAGTAGAAAAATGAATATTTGCTTACGGTTGCCACAAAATAGGGGCAGTCTACGAATGAAGTTCCGCTTTAAAGTGGGGTTCACGAAATAGTAACAGTTTGTGACAAGGGAGAGGAAAGAAATGACAAGAGGAACATACAATGGAGGAAATGTGACAACAAGCCATTTTTTAATAGGAACGTTGTGAAAAACAGCGTGACATGTGACTAAAGGAAGATGGGGTATGGTGAAGTGCGAAACTTTGTGACAAATAGGGGAGAGTGTCGGAAATGTTAAAAAGTGTGACATCAGTTATGCTCCGCCCTTAAACCATAACAAATCGCAAAGACCACCATTTTTTAAAAATGAACTATTATCGCGACGCCCACTGTTTTCGAATGGACAGTTGCCACCAGTAGGGTTCGTTCATTTGTTACTTGGAAATTTATATTTCTTTGACGAAGAATCTACTTATTCAATAATAGAGTAGACTTTTTATAAGTAATATTGTTCATACAGAAGTTTTACATATAAACTGAGTTTTGATGCTTTGTTCCATACGGGAAGATTTTGAAAATTGGATAATTGGAAATTTTTATCCATTGGCGTCAAATTTGTTGTTTCCAATGCCAGGGCGAAAAATGTTTTTCCTTTGCATACGTAAACAAAGAGTAGAAAAATATTGTTACAAATTCTGTAAATAGTAATTATTTTTATGATTAATTTGTTGTAATCTGGCTAAATTTGGTGTTTATTCCATTATCTTTCATCTAAAATTGTCTTAGTAACATAACCTGTAAATAGTTTTTTATGATGAATATACAACCCCTGTACAATCGAATGAAGTATATGGTCCCTCCATTTCTGAACGATAAGATTTGTGAATGAAATAAAAAGAAAATATGCGAGAGTCATTCCATTTCAAATCAGGCAGGCAGGTATGAAAAGTGTCATATGACCATCACCGATTTTTTTGAAAAAAATACAGTAGTTACAACTAAGGGACATATGAAATATCCCAAAAGTATTTTGCAAGAATTTTTTTTTTCTTCAGTTACAGCGTATTAAAATTCTGCACAAAATCCGCCATTTTGGGAGAAACCGGCAAAACACCCCATTTGAAATGGACATTATTTCAAAAGTATTTAACCTACTTGAATTATTCTTTTTTCTAAAACTAAATAAGGACCCATATATCCTCTAGACATCGTTTTTGAAAGTTTAGTTAGGTTTTTTGATAATTAAAAAAAAATCATTTTTGCCGCGGAAAAACTGCTTTTTTACCCATTTTATGATTTTTTTTTCTCCATGAAAAAAAAGTTTTTTTTTTACTAAACGGAGATGGCAGTCTAAAGACCTTATATGATAGTTTTATAACATATTTTATTATAATTCTTGGATGCATACAGCCTCAGAAATAAAATTTGAAATTTTGAAAATTTTCAAAAATTGGCGATTTTTGAAGTGATTTTACTCAAAAAACCCATTTTTTAAAAATCTAAAAATTGGCTCATTTGAACCCCATCTAATTCTTAACAAGGGGATAGACACCGCATCCCGTATTTTTTTTCCCACAAAATGTTTTATGATTTTTTGAAAGTGACCTTATCGCCCATTGCATGCATGTAAAATAAAAATGTCTAATAATTTCAGTAACTGAAATTCTGATTATATTAATGCCTAATAGCTACTAGAACGGTGCACTTTATCAGGAACAAATAAAATCTCACTGACTTTTAATAATATATCAGTAACAAACCGCGTTTGATGACCCAGTCAATTCGTCTTTTCAGCCTACTTTCCCAGTAAAAGTCAGAAAAAGAAGAAAAAAGCATGAAAGAAGGCTTAATGCATCTTAAAAATATCGCGAAAAACAAAAAAAAGTCAAAAAATAAATAAAATAATTAAATAAATATCGAAAAATTAAAAGTTCGAAAGTAGGGTATTGAGATGGGGAAAAATGTCTGTCGGTCCGTCGGTCTGTCGGTCTGTCTGTCCCCCCCCCCCCCCCTAATAACTTTTGAATGAATAGTCCGATTCGAACAAACTTTTTTTTGTTCGAAAGATCTCGACGAGGACACCTCATTCCTATATTTCACTTTTTGATTTGAACAATTTTCCGTTCAATTTTGAACAGTTCAAATCCCATAACATTAGCGCCTACGGGGAAGCTGAAAGTCAATGTAGATTCCGTACTTGAAGGCGGATTTACTTCAAACAAATTTTGTTGGAAATAGCTCTTGACGCCAAACTCTAGACTCCGACAATTTAGGGGCGCCTGACTCCGGCTCCGACTCCTGTTCCCGACAATTAATCGGACTCTGACTCCCCGACTTCGACTCTGACTTCGTAGCTTTGGCAAAAATTTATACACGGAGGACAAATGACTGAGTCCGATTCTCGGATATTCGACTCCGACTCCTTTATCTCAAAATGAGATTGACTCCGACTCCGAAGCTACGGTTTTAACTGCGAAATAATTATTGTTGATATGACTTTTTTTATTTTCACGCTAAAGTTTAAATTTAGGTATTTAGTGTTCGGGGAATAAACTAGAATTCATTTATATTTCTACATAAAGATATGCGCAGACGATTATTATTATTTATTTATTTTTTTTTTTTTGAGCAATCACGATTGCTTATTGTTCTCACTCCGTTTTTGGCGTCCGTGCCTTTTTCAGCTTGGACCAGGCTTGCAGCACCACCGTCCACCGGCGGCGGCGCGGCTGGTCCTGAGCACTGTCCCCCGAAATCCACTTTTGCTGGGCGGTGGCGTCCATGTCCCACACACACGAACGCCTACACACACACACACACACACGAGCGCCTACACACACACACACACACCACCGCCTACACACACACACACACACACGAACGCCTACACACACACACACGAACGCCTACACACACACACACACCACCGCCTACACACACACACGAACGCCTACACACACACACACGAACGCCTACACACACACGAACACCTACACGCACACGCACGTACACAACACTCACTCACACACATGCATACATACACTTACGCACCCACACACATGCGCCTACACAAACACACACGCTCGTGATTGCGAAAAACATAATTTGAATTCAAGATGCCAAAAATTCAAATTATTATTTTTTTTTTTTGATAATGAAAAGTATTTCTTTAAGTTGTCATTTTATTGTTTTTATTTATTTTGGTAAGTGCATTAATTCATTTAAAAAAGTACTTTTGGCAACAGGGGAAAAAGAAACGAATTTTTTTTTTTTTTGTTGATATGATGTATATTTAGTTTAATGAGCTTATTAATTTTAATTATTATTTTTTCGTTTTGAAAGCTGTTAAAGATTTTTTTAATGGGAAAAAGTATTAGCTGCTTTGTTTAAAAGGTGCTTTTTTTACGCATCTAATTTTTTCAGATGAGCGAGGAATATTTCATTCCTAGACATCTGCTTAAAATATTAAAAAAATATGTTTGAAACAATTTGCGATTTTAGCTATTTTTGAGAATATTGATCAGGTACTAGAAATTTGTATGGGTATACGGGAAAGTAGGCTCGTATAGTTCTAGACAGAACTTCTTGTTAGAACTTCTTGTTGTAAGAATCTGTGTGTAGCCTTTAGATAGAAGAGCCTTTGGTGATTATATTAATGACTAATAACTACGATAATGATGTACTTTATCAGTAACAGTTAAAACCTTTCTTTTTTATATATATAAATATTAGTTTATTTTGTCTCCAAAGCTATGCATTCAATGTTACTTTCATATGCAGCAACGAATAATATTTTTTCTTTTTCAATTCTCTTTTTCTTCAACTCAATTACGCGACAGGGTTAACCATCAAAGGGAAGAACAATACAATGCATTTTAAAACGATTAATTTTAATTTCGTGCTTTGGTTGCCATTGGCGAATGTTGTCACATAATTTTTGGATTCTACCTCGTATGATTACTTTTATACGTGAGAATATGTATACTAAATTCAAACCGCAAAACTTACTTGTAGTTTAAGAATTTAAAAAGCCCACCTGTTTTATGAGAGAAGTAATCAATTGAACATTGTTGTAAGTTGAGGTAACCAAACAGATCTCACCAAAGGTTGCTATTATAGCCAGGGATCCAATTTCTAACAAAAGAAGTGCAGGATCCCTATAGTCTTCAGAACTTATTTTAATGCTTAAGTGGCCTGAATTCGGTCAAAAATACAAAAATTTGAGTGAAACAAATAAAGAAGTATGGGAGCTCAGCTCCCATAACAATTAGGCGCTGATCAGCAGAAAAATATATTTATATAACGAAGTACAAAAAGACGAATTGACTGGGTCATCAGAAGCGGTTTGATACTGCTATATTATTAAAAGTCAGTAAAATTTTATTTGTTGCTGATAAAGTGCACCATTATTGTAGCTATTACGCATTAATATAATCAGATTTTCAGTGACTGAAATTATTAGAAATTTTTATTTTACATGCATGCCATGGGCGATAAGGTCACTTTCAAAAAATCATAAAACATTTTATGGGGAAAAAAATACGGGATGCGGTGTCTATCCACTTGTTAAGCATTATATGGGGTTCAAATGAGCCAATTTTTAGATTTTTAAAAAATGGGTTTTTTGAGTAAAATCACTTCAAAAATCGCCAATTTTTGAAAAGTTTCAAAATTTTAAATTTTATTTCCGAGGCTGTATGCATTCAAGGATTATAATAAAATTTGTTATGAAACTATCATATAAGGGCTTTAGACTGCCATCTCTGTTTAGTAAAAAAAACTTTTTTTTCATGGAGAAAAAAAATCACAAAATCGGTAAAAATGCAGTTTTTTCGCCGCAAAAATGATTTTTTTTCTTTATCAAAAAAACCAAACTAAACTTTCAAAAACGATGTCTAGGATATATGGGTCCTTATTTATTTTTAGAAAAAAGAATAATTCAAGTAGGTTAAATACTTTTGAAATAGTGTCCATTTCACATGGAGTGTTTTGCCGGTTTTTTCCAAAATGGCGGATTTTGTTCAGAATTTTAATAGGCTGTAACTGAAGAAAAAAACAATTTTCTTGCAAAATCCTTTTGGGATACTTCATCTGTCCCTTAGTTGTAACTATTGTAATTTTTTCAAAAAAATCGGTGATGGTCATGTGACAGACCCTGCCTGATCTGAAATGGAATGGCTCAGTTGTAGAATTTTGTCGAATTTTCCAAAGCAGTATAAATGCCGTGTGGCATTTGAATGGGAGAGTTAGTTTTTGCTTGTGAATCTGCCAGCTGTGCGCTGGAGAGCATGTATTTAGCTCTGTGTGTATTAGCCTTCGCGCTGTGCTTTGCGTATTTTGATGTAAATACGTGTGTGATCGTTGAGTTTACGGTGCTAATTGATATTTACGTAATTGCTGATGATTGATTTAGCAGTTGTAAATACATTTCCTGTACATAGCTGTAAATCTATCTTTAGTGTTTTCTCAAGAACTGTGTCGTCATTCAAAGAAAGTTTGAAGGTGCTACGAACGCGTAACAATATATATTTGAATAGGGCTAGCACAAAGCAACATGGTATCCAAAATAAAGTCGTTCAAGCCAAGAACTTGAGGACCACACAAGTTTCTAGATGGGGTTGTTTCCTTCCGTCAAAAGTACTACTTTTAGTCACTGAAATTGATAGAATACGAAAAAAATAAATAAATAAATAACGTGGAGCCAGATAAACTTTTATTTTCACAACAGTTAGCTTTTATTATTTTTTTATAAGTCCGCGTCTGGAAATAGGGCGCTGTCTTTATGACGTTACAAGTGATTTACTTTGGCTCGCTGCTCCATTGCCGCGCTAAATGTTTACGCTTTTCTAACAACCCCGTTTCCAGGTTATCATAATTTGCGAAGTGCGCTAATGGCATTAGTTAATGGCATTTCATCGCTTTTGATTCAATATGCAGAACGGTAAAAAAAATGAATTTCAATCTGCGCACCAATTAAAATAATTGTTAAAAAAAATTATCTTTTTTCAAATTATTTAAAAAATGGCTAAAACCTATGTTTTTAAGCATGCTCTTCACAAAAAAAAAAAAAAACTTTTAAAATTTCAGAAACAACCCCATTACCGAAATATCCCCTTATCCATTTATTTTGAGATTAACAGACAAAAAGCAAAATTGGAATAAATTATTACTGTTTGGTATTTTGTGTAAATATAAAAATTGTACGTTTTCCCCGATAAGCAGTAAACATGAATAAGAGTAGAAATAACAATGTTGGAAATAGTTAAATTCATTTAAGTTTTCACAAATATTCATTTATGAATATGGTCGAATTTCGACCACTGGGCGAACACTAGTAATTATAAATTCTTCAAACCCGAAATAACAAAGAGGTTCAACTCTCAGTAAGGAATGAATCAGCAAAAAAAGCTGTGAAACAAATGGGTGTATGTGATTCGTCTAGTGTTACTGTTGTTTGTATCGTAAAATATTATTATTATCGTATCTTTCTATATAAGCATTCATACCGGAATCCCTACAGTCCGGTAATCCCGTTACATTCCGTTTTGTAAAACAAGTGAAAAGTTTGAAATCAAAGTGCTCTTTTTTCTTCGTAAAATATAAAAAAGTAGTTTCTCCCCCCCCCCCCAAGAACATTCAGAAAATAACTACATTTATATACCATGGCAGCAAAACTTCAGTAACGTATGCCATGCCTTTTATTCAGCTTCAATAATTATAAATTCTTCAAACACCAACATAAAGGTTTGCTAAGCCTTCTAAAAGCTTTGAGACTTAAATAAACAAACTGAAAATACTTGCTTCCCTGGGCTTTCGATAGACAATATAATTCCTCTTTTGTTTATGATCGACATGATAACCATCCATTTAGAATCTTATGATCCGCGATGTTTTTGTTTGCCCATAAGTAGGGTGGAATACAGTTCAGTAAATCTCCATGAATAGTGATCTAAATTAATTATTAAGAGTACGTTCTCTGTTTGGAAAACATAAGCGTAAAATATACGAGTATATGGGACGCGGAAGATCGTAATTTGGCCATAAAATATTAACCTTCCCTTACGCATTGGAGAAATTATTTGACTTGAGAATGTATAAGTTTCGACTGAAATAACTAATACCCTGGCCTCAAAAAGTTAAGGTACAACCGGTTTTTTGCGTCTAATTTGCAAATGAATGAATGTAGAAACAAAAAATTTGGAGGATATGTGCATTAAATAGATTTTTATTGAATGCATCATAGAAATTTGTATGAGTGTATTGCAAAAACAATTCATAGCAAAAAAAAAAAAGCAATAGTTGTGGAAAAGTCCATTCTTGAAGAAAACAGAACATCACAGTGTTACGTTATAAAATGTCATACAAACAATACAAAAATGTGTTCTTATAAGGAATGGGTTCCCCCTAACTTAAATGCATAGGTGGCATCGATTTTCCATGCTGTTTATTAAGTTTTCGAACACTGGAATAGGAATCGAAGACCTGACAAAGAGTAAGGCTTGTTCTAGTTCATCTAACGACCTTGGAGGAGGATTTAAAGCAGCAACCTGTCTGCCAAGATATTCCCAAAAATGTTCTATCGGATTCAGGTCCGGAGATGGAGCTGGTTGTTCCATTTGTTCCAAACCGTGATCCTGAAGATACTCCTCAACAATCCAAGCTCGGTGAAGTCGTGAATTTCCATCCATCAGAATGAGGTCTTTACCAATGGCACCAGCATATGTGCGGACATATGGATCAAGGATCTCATTGCAATGTCTCAGACCAGTCAGAGTTTCTCCATGGAACCAACGCAGGTCAGTGTGACCACCGAGCGAGATCCCTGTCCAAACCATGATTCCACTACCTCTATACTTGTGTCTTTCAACGAGGTTGGATTGATGGTACCTAGTGCGCTGTTCCCTCCATATCAGTAGATGCTAGGAATCACTCTCCAGTGTAAATCTGGACTTGTCTGGGAACAGTACAGGAGCCCATTACTGCTGGGTCCAGGAAACATATTCTCTTACCCAGCATAAGTGGATCTTTCGCTGCGGTCCGTTGAGGGGAACGCAGATAACTGGTCGTCTTGCATAGAGACCTGCATTGTGAAGACGATTTCGACTGTAGTAGCAGAGATTCTTCTTCCTGATGCTACAAAGTGGTCTGCAACGAGCTGCGGCACAGTAGTGGTTCTTCTCCTTCGGACCGAAAGAACTTGAAACTGGTGTTCTGCAGGTGTTGTAGCTTATGGTCAGCCTGAAACAGGTCATCTGGACACAGAATCTTCGGATCGGTATTGATCCCAAAGTCTCTGAACAACACTTCGAGACACATTAAACGTCTAGCAGCATCATCCTGAGACAATTCCATTTACATCCATCCAACTGCTCGCCACCTTAGCGAATCGGATGAACGACGTCTCGGAGACATTTTCTAAATTGTATTGAGTTAGGGAGGAAAAATTCCTTATTATATACCTTTTTGTATTGTTTCTATGACATTTTACTACATAACACGGTGATGTTCTGTTTTCTTCAAGAATGAAATTTTCCACAACTATTGCTTTTTTGCTAAAATCGTTTTTTTTTTCAATACACTCATACAAATTTCTATGATGCATTCAATAGAAAACTATTTAATGCACATATCCTCCAAATTTTTTGTTTCTACATTCATTCATTTGCAAATTAGACGCGAAAAACCGGTTGTACCTTAACCTTTTGAGGCAAGTGTATTTGTCGGAGCAATGTAATAGAGCTATCCATATCGCTAAGAAAGACTTTTAAATAAAAAATAACCCGATTAATTTTTATATAACTAATATTGATAAATATTAATAACCCCACTAGAATTACGGTAGGGGTTATTTTGACCCCAAGCAAACTTTTTTTTGATAACTGCTAATATGTAATATGTTACTGCCTAATATGTGGGCAGGTGTCATTTTGATCACTTTGAGGAAAAAAGGAATGCAAACACATTTACTCATAGTGAAACAGAGCAGAAACTCAAAAATACCTCTTAGAACAAATCATTGCAAAAACCCGAAGCATTCATAATGTTTTTGTACATAAAAGGGAGCATTGCCCCTAGTTTTTGAAATGCAACTGAAACAGCGCTGGTAACTTTGGGGCTATTTTAAAATTTTTAAAACTATTTAATTGTGTGTCCTTAAAATCTTTCTGCATTTATTATAATGTTTGTTGCTTTGACTGAACAACGCAACACATATTAACACTAGAATAAAGATATTTATTCAGATTGTCAAAATTACCCCACCGTATTTCTAGGCATAAAATTACCGCCGTGATTCTACACTGTTGAAAAAATCCTGAATTTTTACGGTAAAAGTTACTGGCATTCATGTTGTCAGTAACATTTACAGTAAAATCCTACCTTGCTGTAAAATTTTACGTTATAATAAACTGGAGTTAAAAAAACGCAAAATGCGAGTGGCAAGTTTGATCTCGGGACTATCGCATTGGCAGGCGACTGTGATGACCACCATCCAGCTGGGACAGACCGAAGGAAGGGAAATGCGGTGTTATCTGCTTCGCGCTGTAAGTCACGTGGTGAACCAGTTGACACTGTAATCGGTTATTTTTTTCCGGTACAATTTATTGTAAAAAACATTCCGTACTGCAGACACTCTATTTTACAAGAATATTTACCATAAAAGTTTCCTGAATTTTTTAAAGTGTAGTGTTAACCAATGTGTGTTGCTTTGGCTGGGCAACGGTCAGCTTCTTTTGCTTTAAAAAAAAATAGATTATAAAATTTCAACACTTTATTTCAATATGTTATGTTGAGCTCTCAAAATTTGATTTCAACAATTAAAGTTTTGAGTTATTTTTTTAAAAAGAGAAGAGACAAATTGTATAAGAAAGCTTTAACAGACGCAATTAAATCTATAGTAAAATACTAAAACTTCTTTTTTCAGTAGTTGTGGGTGTTTTTTGATTGTTAAGGGTTCGATGTAAAACATAAATAAAAATAACAACGTAGAAACGAAATTCCTCCATTGTTTCCGAAAAAGCATTTTATGTGGTGTTCACCAACTACTTTAATTTGAAAACGGTGAAATCTTTAAAGATAAACTAAGTGTAATGTTTTGGAATAACTATGTCGATACCTCTTAAAGCATGAAAAATCCTGTCCAGAAATTTACTGCTCAATAACATCACTACAACAAACTTTTCTAAATGTACATACAGGTACGAACGAGGATTTGTAATCAAAGAGCAATTGAGGAGTAATTTATCAAAAGGGAACATATCCATTTTTTAGAAAAATTCATTTTATGACATTTTCTACGTCTTTCAGATGACCTTTATCAAATCACTTACTCTCAAGAAGTCCAAACATGGAATATTCGATTTTATTTGAGGGTAAAGTGCGGCTTTTTGATCAAAAGGTAACAAATCCGTTCTCTGCAGTTTTATTTTGAACAAAAGGGGACAGATTCTGAAAGAATCTGTTGTACGAAGACTTTTAGATCCAAAGGAACACATGTCTAAAATCCTCAAATTGTAATCCACTACTTTTAGGTTCATGTACTTTGATAAGAGAATATGAAAAGGTGAAATATTAGAGTTATGGTGAAATTAAAATTTTCAACATTCAGGTTTTCGTTCAAAAGGACACAGATCCAAAATTAAGATAGCGATATCTCCTTATTTTTTACACAAACATTTCTTACTCTGGGCCATGATTTGCTGTGATTTTATGCTCAATTCTGTACCCAGAGATTTGATAAAACTATTTCACTCTTACTTTAATTCATTTTTTTCACCTCCTGAAAATTTTTGGAAAATGGATATGTTCCTTTTTGATAAATTAGTCCTCAATTGATACTAGGGATGTGCCGATTGAATGGCCATAATCGACCACTTTGCAGATTACTTATAATCGACGAAATTCTGCCGTTTATTCGGCGGAAAAAATAGTTTGCAAAATATTTTTTAAGCATATCTTCAACAAAAAACTAGGATGAATACATTTATTAACAATAAATAAATGTAATTTTTTACAAACGTTACTATACCAAGGAGTATGGCATACATGTGACATTATGTATGACACATGTAAGTGTACAGAGTAAAAACAAAACAAATATTATACATAAATCTGAATGAAATATTAAAGAATAGCTCTCACAGCATGACACTGTTATGAATAATTAAAATCTAGTACTTTTAAATTACAATGCGGGAAACATGAGAAAGAAAATCCTCCCCTTCCCCTTCTCCAACCACATATTTGCATAAATAAATAGAGTTTTCAATCCATATCGATATCAAATCAATATTTATCCAATACTAGCCCCCCCCCCCCCCCCTCTTCCACTCTTTTCGCATCACCTGCTTTGCAGCTACCTTTTGTTTTTATGTTACTAATGTTATTTCTGTTTGTCTGTTGAAGGACAGAAATAAAGCGAAAAAGAAAAAGCTTCCTAACGCTTTTTTTTTCTTTCATTTCGTTTGATTTTTTTTATATCACATTTTATTATATTTTTTAACCAATTAATGGTTGAAGTTATTATTTTATTTATTTTTTTTTACTTTAAATAAATATACATACAATGTTAGAACATTTTTCATGTACGGATACTTACCTGCTTTAGCATAGTGCTTTTAGATAACCCTATAGTTTTTTTTAAATAATAAACGTTTTGGATTAAATAGATGCTAATAATTAAAAAATAAATTTAAATTAAAAGTGCTTCTAAATTGGCTTGCGAATCATAGGCTACCCCTTAATATGTTATACATTTTATGTCCAGTTAATAAAATTTTATTTACAATAAGATGAAAATTGGCTCAAAGAAATTGGACGAAATTTAGAAATTATTTTGTAAAAAGTAAGAGAGTGGAGAAAAATAAATCGTCTATGAAAAAGAAAGTATTAATTATTTCTAAAGTCGAAATAATAATTTAAAAAAATGACGTAGAAATTGGTTGTATCAAAAACGTTCATTATGATAATTAATCGGCTCAGCCGATTAATCCGCTGATTGTCAGCAGCTGGTTAACCGGTAATCAGCCAGTTCGCTAATCGGTACCTTCAGTAATTGATCCCATTCAAAATTCATCTTATTTTCCCGTAACCTTCCAGTAATCAATCATTTAAGACATAGGTACCATTATTGTTTGAAGTGATTTTTATCATCAAAACTAGAAGAACAACATCAACATCTTTTTATCTCAATTACGAGAAGCATTGAAAGACGAGAGAAAATAACGCTTCATTAGTTAAATGGTTTTGTACAACAACGAAATTTTCGTATCGTGCAGCGATAATGATTATTATTATTTTTATTTTATTTATTTATTTATTTTTTTATTTATTTATTTATTTTTTGAATATTATTTGTGTATTTTACTGTACTTTTCATAAGAAAAGCTATTAAGAATATTGGTAAATCTTCAACAAGTTAGGAAAACAAATAGCTTACAGTTTCAATTTTTCAAAGTTTTCTAGCAAGAAAACCATAAGCTCCCTTCTTTTGCATTCAAAATGGCGATTCATCAACGCTGAAACTCGTATATGCAATAATCTGCGAGTTTTGTCCAATAAAACATTGTTATTTTAAATTTTACTTTCCAACAGAACTAGTTCATAAACCTTATAGATAAGGCTAGAGATAATTTAGACGACAGATAGACCTATCCGTCCATATAACTCCATGCCACTATGCCATTTAAAAATGTTTTCCTTGATAATAAAGAATTGAAAACAACATTTTTGCAGAGCAAATTCGCAACTAAATTGTTGACACGTTTCGGGGTTTCAAGGAACCGTTTTTGATAGCTTTACATCCAAAAGCTCACATTTTTACATTGAAAAGGGGTTAATTGAAACTCCGAAACACGTGACTGCAATTTACTTGATAATTTGGGCTGTATAAACGTTGTGGATCCAATCTTGGCATTGTTGCACAAAGGATTTATTTGTTTAAGTTTTCTTCAGACCTTAGGGATCGTGATTTAAGGCGATACGGGGGTTTCAATTTTTCTAAAGTAATTTTCAATGAATTTTTTTGAAATTTTCAGCGGAGTTACATGATGCTAATACCAACTCAAATATAAAATTTCATTAAATTATTTCAAAGTGTAATTTTTTTTTAATTGCCACTAAATACGTCTTTTTGACAGATTCGCAAAGTGCTGGAGAGTAAATCACTTGGAATCAGTCATTAGTCTCCTTAATCCATGCATAATTTAGTCTTAATCATAAAGATTTCTCCTCTAATCTTTAAAATGTATGCTTCAGATACGGGAATTCTTACTTAGGATGGCTTTCAGGAATGTTTAAAATATTATATGCATAAAACATTGTTCGAAAAACCATCTTAAAATTTATTACCAAACTTTATATACGCTTCACACCTTTCGGCAGGATAAATTTTTGCTGCTTGCAATATATAACATAAATATACGTGTATTTATTTCCAATTCCTATTTGTGCCTATTTACTATGGTTTTCCATACTTCATAGTAAGTGAAAAGGTGAATACTTTAAAATCTGCGTGTTTATCCTTAATCTTTATATAGGGTAGACCGGGGCAGGTTTACGCGGATTTTTTTCAATGAATTTTCTTAATTTTATGTTTTAATCTAGGAAGTTGTTGACATTGCGGTTCGATGAAGCAGTTAATGGAGTCAAAATTGGTATATTCAGTTGCTGTTCAGTTTGCATTTTCAACCGTTAAAAAAGTTATTTTTGAATCCAAGTCAGTTGTGTTACCGTAGTTAAAATTACAGACAGAATAGTGTATAAAGTAAAAGCTGAACGGGCATGAAGACAACACTACAATATTGTAAGCTATAAGGTACGAATTGTCACTCAATTAAAAATTAAATGGTGATTTTCAAAACTAAATAGCCAGAAAATACTAAAACTTTTTGAGACAGTTCGGAGCAAAAAAAAACATGAAGGCAAGTTTAGAAGTAAGACACAGTAAGAACGTGCATATAAAAGTTCTCCGACGTCAACGCATAAACTTTCCCCGTCGGCAAGTTTGGATTTATTTTTAATGTGTAGAAAAATTTAATAACATTTCAGTTCACACAAAGTTCTCAAGAAAGGATAAAATTCTGCTGATTTTTATATATTTGTTATTTCTTAACTAAGTAATATTTATTCACAATAAGCTTCAAAACGTTCAACTCAAAATTTACTCGACCAAGTAGAAAACAGATTATTCTTTCTGCATGCTAAACCGAAGCTCGACTGATGCTTAAAAACCTGTTAATATATTTGCTAGGGAGCAGCATCAATCTGTTATGACTGTTGGCTCTCCAGTTATAATTCGTTTTGAAAAAAGGACACTGCGTAAACGTGCCCCGGTACACCCTACCTTATACCAGGGATTCCCAATTTTTCCGATTCGCGGCAATTAAAGTGTTAGAGTTTTCTGACGGCACCCTAGCAAAAATCTTTATTATGTAATATGTTACTGTGTATGTTCGAAGTCTGTAACCTTCTAATGTCTTTGTAATTACTTTCATCTTGAAATTTTTAACTCTTAATCAATCTCAAGTTTCCTTTTTCTCAGTGCAGTACAACGAACCTTTTTACTTTCTGCTTTATTCACCATTTTTCTTTAACTGTTGCAGTTCATTTGCAATTTGTCAATGTATCCATTAGTAATGTTTTGTGTAACTGGTTTTCCTACTAACAAAATGTTTGGACTTTCCATTTCCTGTCCACGTACCTGCTAAAATCCTTTTCACGCTTTCTGTCTCCAAAATTATTTCTAAAAATACCTTTGATCACTTTTCTGGCGATCCTTTTGTCTTCCTTAACATCCCTCTTATCAACTACCATCTATATTCATTTGGCTTTATTTTTAACTTGGCGACTTGCAAGTGGCTTATTTTACATTCAATATCCAGTGATTTTTAATAAGAATTTTTACTGTCTAATTTTTCCCGCATTTGAAAAAGTGTTGCTTTTTTATGTTTCATTGGTACTGTAGAATAATGTTGAAGCTCCCTAATATTTAGGTGAGTCTTTTTTCCTTTTAAATTAAGTTATCCGGTACTCCAGCTGAGCTACTGATACATTTGTTGTTATGGGAAAAGGAGGTTAGTGTTGGACAAGAGGTTAATGTGGACATCTGAAGTAATTATGTTATTTATTTTTCACATTTTCTCTGTTAATTTATGCATAATGCCAACACCAACATAAACTTCCATGTGAATTTTCATGATAACACACTTGATAGTTCAGTAGCAATTTATTTACAAAAGAAGGTTTTCATGGAGAAAAGTGAATTTCGGATTTTCTTTCAATTATTATATTAGACTATTTTAACTTATTATTTCGAGTAAAAGGAGATAATATATCATAAAAAATGCATTAAAAATATATTTTGATATTCAGTTTTGATGTGAATATATTTTTAAAGCCATAATTAATAATTAAAAGGCTTTAAAAATATGGTTCCTTGGGGGTTAGAGTGGACACATGGTGATAGGTCTATTGTGGACACATGCCCACACTAATCCCTTGCAGCTTTGAATTTAAAAAAAAATAGAGTAAGTTATAATGTATTTTATGTTATTTTCCTGATAAGATTAATTTTGATAAGTATGCATTCAATTACAAAGAATTTTATGTTCCGTTTCTTTAACATTTTAGGTTTCACTTACAAAATAAGATTGATTCTTGCAAATTGATGACTTCTATTGCGAATCATATTATTTATTTATTTTTCACATTAAAATTTGAGCTTTACTCTTTTTAATCTATATATATAAAAATGAATGTTTGTCTGTATGTCATCCATGAACTCAAAAACTACCCGGCAAATTTGACTGAAACTTTCACTGTTTGTTATTTTTGGTACTGGGAATGTTTACAGACCAGTTCGAAAAAAATCCGATCGATAGTTCCTTTTTTATTCCAATTTAAGTCACAATCCATTGGATAAATACGAATAAAATTATCTGCTGCAGAAATTAATTCGCGTGAAAGATCTCATTGATAAGAAGTTAGCTGCTGCCATTTTTCTTGAGTTTGAACAAATAAATTCTTTCTTTATTGTTTTATGGCTTTTCATGCAACGGGGGGATTTAAAACTTTTTCTATTTGATATTTTTAGCGATTGATTGATTTTGCAAACTGCGTGAGTACAAAATTTGAGTATAGTCACGGCTTCACTTGATACCTGGACCGATTATTATGAAAATTGCTATATATATGTATTTTTCCACGGAGAAGGTGCATAATATGCTCATTGAAGCCACTCGCCACCAGGTGGCACTGCAGAGTAGCAACTTCTGCCCCGTTCAACCGATTGTCGTGAAAATCAGTATAATGATGTATTTTTTTGTTGGCGTAGCAACGCGCGTCAGGTACAGCTAGTTGCTTTATAAAATGATGGATACATTAAGAAAGGATTAGGATACTGTGATTTTTTGCACATTTTTATGCCATTTTTTTTCTGTTTTACTAGTTTTGAAAAGTGATAAATAAATTTACAAAAAAAAAAAAAAAAATCTATCTCTTTCACATATTTTTTTTTTTTTTAAATTCAAATTACCAATGACATACGCCTTAATGGCTTTTTGGTTTGGTGGTCAAATTTGGTGGAAAAAAAGTGTTTTGCACCATGTTGGACGAGTGGAAGCCGTATATGGATCAACTGATTTCAATACACATTTCTTAAGGAAAAAAGACGGACGAAGCAGTTCTTTGAAGCGCAGCAAATCGTTCTTTTTCTCCAATGTAAAAGCTATGTTCCAAATATCGTGAAGTGAAATTGTAGCGAAACTATCGTCACCAGATGTTCCCGGTAGCATGTTCCACTCTGCATCTCACATAACATTTAATGTTGATTTCTTTAATTAAAATGTAAAGTAGAAAAAAATCCTCTGCATTGAAATAGCCTTTTTTTCAGCTAGTGAATAGCTTTTCAAAGGTGTTAATTTGTCTTTGAAACAGTTTCCTTGTTATAAGACAATTGATAGCTGCAAATTAATATCTTTAATTTTTTTATTAATTAATATATGTTGTATTAAGGTTAACATTGGCTAAGAAATATATGGCTAAGAAATTTATATATGGTTAAAATTGGTTTATTATATGTTTTTAAATCCATTGTTTGCATTGTTTAATTAGTATTCCAGCTTGTCCACACTATGACATGGGGCTAGTGTGGACAAAAAAGAAATTTTTTAAAAACATTTTTATTAAATAACTATTCCGCCAAATGTTCTAATATATCAAGTAAAACAAGGACAAAAGGGCAAATTATTGTAAAAAAATACCAGAAATATTAAAAACAGTATTTAGTATATTTTTCCCCAAAAATGTAAAATTTGTCCACACTAGCTCCCTTTTCCCCTACCTTTTTTTCGTTATACGTGGTCTATTGATAATACTATATATATGTATACAGTGTAGTAACTGAAAAAAAAAATATATTTTAAAGAATGCACCTATTTCTTTTGGGTAGATGTCATGGTTAAGCAATGTTTGTATGAGGTCAAAAAAAGTCAGTTTCGACGACTTACGCCAGTTTTTAATTAAAAAGCAGACATCTTATTGTTATAATATTTTTGTTAAGAAGTTTATGTATAATTAACCCCCATACATTGTTTTGATAAACATTTCTTTACTCTCGTGTTTTCGTGTTTTAGATTATAACCATTTTCTTTCTTTCTTTTTTTTCTGTTTTATTTATATTTTGTGATTTGCATTTTTGATGCAACCTGATTCAAAATTATTTTGTGTTTATTTTCACCTGAGACTATACTACACTTAGAGATATGATTCTTCTATTTAGAACTAGTGCACCATTTCACGTAAGTTCATTTTGCAAATTTTTTTAACGTCACATTTTTTTTTTTAATTTAATAACTTAATTTTGTGAAATGCTGAAATGGAACCTGCGATTTTTGGAATGGAAAACATATCTTACCGTTCGGCAACTGAGAAATATCTTACAAAATGTGTGAACTGCTACCGCTTTATACGTCTATACCTAAATACAGGCTTTTTTTAATTCATTTTTCATAGGCATATTTTTCTTACTTTTAGATGATTTTAGTAATTTTTTCTTCAAATAATATGACCGATTTAATGAAACATTTCGATTGTACGTGAGAATGTCGTGCACAGAGATCACCTGCAACTTTTTTGAATAAACGAAGCAAGGCCGTATCCAGAAATTTTTTTCGGGAGGGGCCCGGATTAGCACATTGCCCTAACACACACACACATATAGGTGTGTATTTGGTGTGTCTATATATAGACACACCAAACGCATAAAAATATAAACATAGAAGACTTTGTCTCGATTTTTAATGATTCCACTGTTTGGACTGTTGTTACTTTAATTTCTTATTATTTTTTTTATTCACCTTGTAGTGGTAAGGATAACAAGA
Organism: Uloborus diversus; assembly: GCF_026930045.1. Lineage (NCBI taxonomy): Eukaryota > Metazoa > Arthropoda > Arachnida > Araneae > Uloboridae > Uloborus > Uloborus diversus. Next base: position 149,618,166 of record NC_072731.1, on the reverse strand, counting down.
TAGTGTCCCTTTAAGTCGGATGTAGAACATCCATAATTTCAGGGGGTCGGGGGTTTTCCCCCGAGAAATTTTCGAAAAAAAGCTGTATTTTGTGGCCTTATATTAGGTAATTGTGACTACAAAAATATGAAAAAAAAAAAAAGGCAAACAAAGTCTTTTAAAAGTTATACATTCTTTTGCAAATCAAGATCAAACAAAATAAAAATTGCTTGCTCAACAAATCATGGAACTTAATGGACAGAGAGGAAAAACGAGAGAGGAGAAAAGAGAAGCACTTCGTCATCTGCTCATATCGGCTTTTAGTGAAGTTTGTTTTTGATCACTCCCCCTACCCCATTTTTTTTTTCATTAAATGCCCTACAGTATGAAAATGGTACAAAATAGTTTAAAAGAAATGATGTAGACATTCAGAAAATAAGAACGGAAGAGTAATATTCTGGCCATTTGGACAATTCATACTTTATTTTCTTAATAAGATACAAAATTGAAGAACTTTTCAAGGAATTTCGAAAACTTAAATAATTTTCAAAGACTCTCGAACAGTTGAAATTATTTGAAGCTCTTTATTTACACTTTTCAGAAGTTGATTGCCCAGTCTTACAAAATTATTATAACTTTGTAAGACACACCCGTTTTAAGTTAAAAATAAATGCAACGAAACATTTCTCGAAACAAACTTTTTTTTTCAATCACAAGTAGTGCAGAAAATGAAAGAGAGTAGAGTAAGTGTTATTTTTTTTTCTCATACTAAAGATATTAACAGTATGCAGTAGCAGTAAGAAAAAAAATGTAAAAAAAAACAAGCAATAACAAAAAAACTTCCATGATACTGAATTCGGCATTAAATAAATGCAAGACAAGAAACACATCAGTCACAAAAATGATCTTGAAAGTTGTGCTACAAAAACGCGAGAATCGTGATTTTTGCATTTTTTACTCATGATGTATCAAGGAGCTGAATTTGTAATATCTTGGTAACAAGATACTCGCCTAATCGGAAACTAGGGGCCCAGCCTTTGGGGAGTCCCCGGCTCGAAATCAGTACAGTGTAAGTTTTATAAATGTTTTAGGGAGAGGAGGGCAGGGTCGTGCACAGAGGGGAGAAGGGACACCTGTTGGCCCGGGCTCGAGCTTAAATGGGGCCCAATATTTTTAAACCTAGGGTTGAAAATATGGGTAAGCAATATGGAGGGGGTCCAAAAAAAAAAAAAACATTTGTGACAGCCCCAAAATTTCTGTACACACCCCTGGAGGAGGAAGTGCACAGAAGTCAGTTTGGTAGACTTGAAAAATCTACCGAAATGACAAAGGGCCTGCCTTAACCCTGGACTGCCCTGAATTGAATTGGGAAAGAGAGCAGGAAATCCTAATTAAAGGTCTAAATTTCAAGTGTGCCTTGCAGCTAATGAGAACTAGAACTGCTTTTTCTGTATTTCTTCAAAATATTATAAATTTTGAATAGTAGCAAAATTAAGAATTAAAAAAAATGAACATTGTTATTTTCCTTTTCTGACATTAGGAATTTAAAAAAAAAAACCTTCTGTTTTACGCTGCAAAACATTTCGGGTTTCGGGGGGGGGGGCCGTCAGGCCCCCCCCCCCCCCCTCTGGATACGGCCCTGAAACGAAGTTGTTCAAATGAACGAGTTGAATGAACAGATAAAAAGAATGAACGATCCTCTGATGAACGGATCATTAAAAAGAATGACACTGCCCACCTTTAATTTTAACTGATTACCTAAACACACAGTTGATTCCAATCAAAAATTAACTACCTCTATAGATCAAGGATATACATCTATATATCATTTCCAAAATTTTTAAGTCATAAGTATTTTAGGGTTAATCAAAAATATTTTTTGAGATAAACCTTTTGCAATCAACATTTTAAATATTAATTTAAGTCTACTGGTACCCTGTGGAGATATTTTTTAGCCAATTTTAGGCATGTTTTGATTTTAAATGCTTTGTAGAATTTGTAAAGTGCACGTGGGGCAAAGTGAAACAGTTCATTTCGTTTGCTTATTCATTCATTTGTTAAAAATCACTAACGTATTCATTCATTTATTCATAAATTCACTTATTTTCTTATTCATTCACTATTTTATTTACTCTATTTTTCACTCAGAAATTAATTAATTCGTTCCATTATTGTTTCGGTTTTTTTTTCTTTTTTCCCCTTAATTCGTTTATTTGTTCATTAATTTGAGGAAAATAGTTTTAACAATAAAAAAAAGTATTTCATTTTTTGCCTCAAGCAAAAAAGTGAAAATTTTCCTCTCCTTGTTCACGTACAAATTTCCTTGCCATAAATAAAAAGTATTTTTTTCAATGGAAGTTTTATTATAAAATATATTTATCTTTGTTTATCTACGGTAATTTTCAAAACAAATTTCTGATTTGTTCATTTTGAAAAAGGTAAGTAAAGTAATTTTTTTTTATATCACATATCATTTTTCTATATTTTGCTTGCTTGTTAACAATTCATTGATTAAATTTTTTAAGTGTGTATAAATTAAATTTATCACTTTCAAAATACAAGTGATAAAGAAGTATTATAAGAAGTTTATTCAAACTTCTTCTTTTTCCATGTGTTTTTCAACTTATCGGAAGTACATTATTTTAAAACTACTCATAAAATTATTTTAAATACATTCTTACTAATTTTGTAAATATTTTTTCTCTACGGGATCCTCAAGTTGTCAGATGCAATTTGTGCTTTAAAAACTGACTACTAATTTTTATGTTTAGGAATGTTCAAAAAATTAAACGATAAGTCATGTAAAAAATATTTGTGAAACAATTCATTCTAGATACATTTTTTAAATGTTCCTAATCCCACCACCAAGCTTCAAAATTTTGGGGTTAAGATCAAAAATAATTTTTTTCCTTATTGTAAATTCTATCCACGAAATGAAAGTCTTAACTACAGGTATTCTTTTGATTAGTAACTTAACTAACTGTATCATGTTCTATGTATCAATTCCGCGAAATAATATTCTGAATTGTAAAACTAAAAGAAAAATTTTGTATTAGAATTAATAATGATGATTAAAATTTGTGTATTCTCTGCTTTGAAATGATATCAAAAGAGTTTTGAAAGGTTCTAGTATTGAATTAGAAAAGTAAAATACATATTCAAAAAAAATCCCGCTTTGTTTATCACTATTAGACTGAAATTCACATTGAAAATATTTCCATAAAACAGACTTTTTAAATTTCTGAAATCAAATGTTGCGTCTTTTAATTGACTATGTAAATGGTAATAGGATATTAAAAATGAAACTAATAAAAAAACAATAACATAAGATTATTTTCGGCTTATTGTTACTCTAATAATTTGAGTCTTTTTCCATTGTTATAATAACTGTTACGTAATTTAAAGTTTATTTTTGGAAACACATTTAACAGATAAAGTGCATTCAAATCGAAATCTCCACACTTACTGTTTCTAACTTTCCTTAAGTTAATAGAAAATGAGTTCAAATTAATCAAAGAAATTCTTTTTGTTCAAAATCAATTTCCACTATCGGAAAATCTGTCTTAAAATTTCGAAATGCACAGAGACGAACTTAATCCGATCAACAGCTTGACAGGTGGGTAAAAAATAGAGGGAGGGTCCCGCGGAGACCAGCGATTGGTTTCCTCCTCTTCAATGGATCGTTTGCTCTTGCTGTTCTCAGCATCTGGCAACGGCTCTGTGAGAAGAGGAGCAAATGTTTCCGAACTGCGACCGTGGAATGACATGAACTTCTTTGAAAATGGATCACTGATCAACATTTGCATTTTATCTTCTTAAGGAAAAGTTAAATTTTACAAAAAAATGTCTTATGGAAACTTTACAGGAATAACATGCATGCCGTGGAGAGATTTGCAAGTAAGTAAATTATTTATATATTAGAATTTTAAAAACTGCTTTAAAATTCAAAGTTTCATCTCATTTAAAAATTATATTTCAAAAAATGTATTCGAACAATAAATCAGTTAAAAAATCTTAAATTTTATTTTTTTGGAAATCCAAAGGATTTGTGCACTTTTATGCTTTAACAAAATGGTAACATCAAAAATAAAAATTTCACTTAGTCGTGTTACCCCATTGTTCGGTTGTTAAATATATATTTTAAGCATCAGTTAAACAATAATCTAACGAATCAACTGAATACTAAGAAGGAATTAATCTATATAAAAAAAAACTTGTTTCTAAGTGATTTTCGAAGCAACTACGCATCGCAATGTATATTATATTTTACGCATTACGTTTAAGTAAAAGTAGAATTGTTTGTTTGAAGCTATTGGATACACACACACACACACACACACACACACATGTGGTTAAAATGAATCAATCTTTTAGAGTTAACTTCAAAAATGTCATTTATTTATAAAAACAAAAAAAAAAACTGATAAGTTTTAAAATTACGAAACTATCTGTGTTTTTAAAAATAGGTTATACAGGGTGTCCGAAAGTTCTTGATGCAGTATAAAATTCACAGGAAAGCAAAAGATTGTCGTATGAATATGTGACTTTTTCCATAATACTTTTTACGTTCAAGAATTGTTTACGACATTGTAAAAAGAGGAAAAAAGAAAAAAAAAAGGGTGGGACTAATACGTATGGCTGTAAAACCAGAGTAAGAAAAACATGCCTCATGTGAGGTGTTTAATCATTTTGTTAAACAAAACCAGAATTCAATGTGCGTACCGTATGTTGATTGAACCACATCGGAGTGCGGTAATCAAGTTCATCCCATATCCACAAACGGTACAGAAATAGAATTCTGATGATGAAAGGTAGGGCTTTAACTTTGATGGCTAATAATTTTGATGGTTAATAACTTTGATGGTTTTTATGGGGGTATAGTTTCCATTTCCTTAATAGAACAATACTGAGATTTGCAAAAGTATGTGACCAGATTACCCGAACTTTTTGCTTGGTTTGGTGGAAATGTTCATGCAATATTAAAGGTGATTTAAGCTTAAAAAAAGACGGTTACGTACTCATTACAAAATCAATGTACAAAAATATTAACTGTAAGCAAACTCATAAGAAAATAAAGTCATATTATTTTTAGACAAAGTAAATCTTGCATTATTACTTGATCATTTTTGAAATTTTCAATTGAATACATGGACTTTTTTAGCATTGTATTTATATAGTTATGAATTTCAAACCATCGATGAGCATAACCGGAACATTGTTGCAGATCCTGTTTAAATTTTTGAACTGTTTCTTGATAATGTGCTGAACATATTCCACACAATAAAGTTTTATCTAATATTGCAAAACCTTCTATGTTGATTTAACAAAATCACATCCTTCTCTAACTTTCATAGCTTCAGCCATTAAGTGAAATATTCTTCAATTAAGTGGGCAATAAATATCTGAGGACAGGTGATATAATTGATTATATTTTGTTTCCACTTCTATGGGTTTATCAGAGCTTAAAACCCCAATATGTAGCAAAAATAACCTTACTGAATCGACTTTTCCTATGCTCATATTATAAACCATGTGGTTTAAGGCGATCCAGTCTTTATTATAAAACGTTTTGTCATACATTAAATTGACTATACTATATGTTACTTCGAAGTAGCACTGTTGCCAGTTGAATATCTTTTTTGTAACACATCAAAGTTTAATAAAATAATTAAACACTTCACATGACGTTTGTCTATCTTACTGTGACTAAACAGCCGTCACAGGAGTTACGCGTAATTACACCATTTTCTTTTTTCGTTTTTTTTTTTTCCTTGTTCTCTTTTTCGTTTCTTTTTTTTTTTCTTTTCTTCTTTTTTTTTATGATATCATAAAACATTCTTGAACTTGTGAAGCATTATGGCGCAAACCCAATATTGATACGACAATTTCTTACTTTTCTACGAATTTTTAAAATGTGTCCCGGACTTTTTCGGAAGCTACGACTGGTTAAACACAAATATTTTCCAGAAAAATATATCTGTATGCTGTTTTGGAATCAAAAGAGAAGCTAAGAAATTAGTTCCAAACTAAAAAAACATAAATAGCTTTAAAAAAACTTTGAAAATAAATATTTATACTGTTCAAATTTAAATTACCGCTTCCTTCAATTTTCCTTCTCACCCCCTTCCCCCTTTTTCAAAAAAAAATTTCTTATGTTTTATTTATTTATTTTTCATTTTTCATGTAAGTCGAGCAAAACTTCATAGCTTGCTCGACGATATCTTCGTGAAGTGTCAAAATAGCCACTAGTCTTGACAAAATAGATATGAATATTTATTTCTTTAACAAAAACTAATAAAAAATGACTTGTGTAGAATGTTTTACGTCTTTTACTCTTAATAATCTATTCTAGTTTACTTTCCGTAAAATATCAATTGGTGAAACACTTAAAAACTAATTGCTAAAAGAACAATTTCATGAATTATTTATGATTCGTGTAGTGCACAGAAACAACTTAGCTTTTTTTTTTTTTAATCAGCGCTTTCTGTTATTCAATTTTCTTGTGCCATTCCTACAGAATCAGTATTTTAGAACGATTCTTTCTTGCGATTAACTGTTCACGTATGGAGAAGTGAAAAAAAAAAAGAAAAAAAAACTTAGATTAATTTGATGTTGGCAAGTCATAATGACAGCCACTGCATGTGAGCTCACGTTCTCTAAAAAGTCACTTTCAACGTTTTTAAACGTGACATTACAATCGTGCATGTAATATCTCATCAGTATCGAATTATCACGACTGTGAACGAGAGGTGACAAGAATAAATAGCAAAATAAATTTTAAAAAGCTTCCAAAATCGTATGAATCAAATATTAAAAAATGTGATAACACGTCCGTGACGATTTAAAGTTTAGTTACTGAAATTAATTACATTTGATCAGCGAATTCAACCTTTTACACTTTGAAAAACCCTTTGAGCTTACCTGTTTCTTTTCTTTCTTTTTTTTAAAAAAAGAACCTCTAGATAGATCAAACAGCAGAAAAAAATAGGATATCAAAACTTAATCCATTCAAATTTACAAAACTGTAGTGTATCTTGATAGTATCACAATACAAATATCTTAATCAGAGAATAAACGGTAAGGACTTTTTTTTTTTTAAAGGGGTGTCTAAAATATATTCTGCAAACAATTAAAAAAACAACAATATATTAAAATTGTAAAAAATGTACATAAAAAGGAATTGTTCTTAATGATATGGATGTGATTGTTTCTTATTGCTATGTTGTTTTTTTTTTTTTTCGCCTGGAAACCTGTGACCAAATGCGATCTTCAGCATATCCAATCTTTTACTGTATTTTGTTATTGTTGCAGCATAAAATGGAAAATATTTTTCACCGAAATAAGTTAAAAGAAAAAACATTAGGGTCAGGTGGGGTAAAATGGGTATAAAATAGCCTACTTTTGGATTTTCACTCAAGTATTTTTGTCAAAATATTTCGTTTCTAATATTTTTTTTGTTTTATGTATACATTACATATGTTGAGAGTAGAATTAAATGATTTTCACACATAATTTGATACAAATTTATTTTTGAGAGGAGTGTTTATGACTATATGTTTTGTATACCCATTTTACCCCACGCAGGTGAAAATGGGTAGCCTATGGGGTAAAGTGGGTATTAAAGTCTAAGAAGTGATGAAAAAGCATACTATTTGTTCAATGAAGTGTGATAGTAAAGGCATAAGAGTCAGTTATCAAAGTTTAAATATTTAATTAAAAAAATAGTGCAAAGAGTAAATTTGATAAAATATTAATAAGGTTTCTTTGAACACATGATATCCATACTTGTCTTTCTTTTAAGAAAGTAATGGCCTATTGTTACTTTGTGGCGCATTAAAATGTTTTATTATTTGATGTTCTTCAATGAAATCCATGTCGTCTACATCAGGAAAAATAAAAAAAAATCCCTCATCTTGGATTTTTTAAAAGTATTTCACCTCATAAAATTTTCCTCAACAGCCACATATTTGCCAATGAATTCTTTCTTGCTTGTTTCCTTAAAGTATAATACTTATACCTTTGCACCTGTGGTTAAACTTTGCTTCATAAGCATATTTTCAGCAGTTTCTATTCCAGATACTTCCTCTGAATGGAGACTTTCTTTTTCATCTATTTTTTATTTTCTTGTTTTTAAATTCCTTACGTTTTTCACTTTCAACTCTTAGCCTTTCTAAAACATCTTTGTCATTTATTTCCTGTATTTGCCAGCACCTGTTTAAATTGTTTTAAATAAATCATGCAGGTAGTTGTCAAATCTGAAACACTTGTTAAAATTGCTGACAATGTTGCACTTTTCAAATCTTTATAAGGTGAGGAAATTGTGCTTTGTGACGCATACTTTTCGGATTGAAACGAGGATGTGTTCCGAGAAATTAAAGGTACATTAGAGTACATCAGAGAAATTGATAGAATCTGATTGCAATCAAATAAAAATGTGACGAGCAGCAGGCTGGGCCAGCATATTCTGAGGAAATTGTTATTTTATGCGCAAGTGCACACAAACACTAGAATAAGTAATAAAATCATGGCATTGTGCATATTTTTATGTTTCAATCATTTTGAATCAACCGCAAATGAATTAATATTCATTTAAAGGAAAATATGCTGTACCTTTTAAAACAACTTGCTGGAATTGTAAGCCTAACCATATATACCCATTTTACCCCATTTTCAAAATATGAGATTAAAAATAGAAAAATTATTTTTTTTCTTCCCTGTAAGTTGAAACAGCAATAAAAATGTCTAACTAAAGATATTATGACATAGTAATAAAAATTCCTCAAAAATCAGGAGCTGGAGATAGAAGTTTAAGCAGACAACATGCGGCTTGAATTTATCGACTTCAATTTAAAGTGTTGCCACTCACTAAAAAATAATCTATTGAAAAAATATATTTTGTGGTATATAATTCAGAACAGCCAAGTATAATAACCAACTCAAAAAAATGCAAATTTAATTTAAAAAAACTGACTTTTTAAACCATATATTCTGACTACCCATTTTACCCCACTACCCATTTTACCCCACCTGACCCTAGATGTTTCACAGATCGTTTGACCATTTCAGGATTTCCATACGAAATTTAAGATTTTATCTTGTCCATAAAATAGGGTCTGGTGGGGGAAAGTGATCAATGGGGTAAAGTGGTCATACGTCAAATAAATGGCTATAGCTTGGAAATAAACGTTCGAATGAATGTGAAACTTTTATTTTAGAGTAAAGCAGTTAGAAACTACATTTTGAGTACAAAATTTTACAACTGGCAAAATTTTATTTGGTTAAAAAAAAAATTTGCGTGAACATGAAAAATTTTAAAATCTAAACACCTATTTTAACATTCTTGAGAAATTTTGTTTGTTAGAATTAGGAACAGATTGACTGTACACTGTTAAAACCAGAAGTGCCACAGGGGTAAAGAATTTCACCCTAGGGTGAAAAAACGGTGACTCAGGGTGCAACAGAGGCTAGGAAGTGTCGTTAAGGTGATTTTGGTTCCTCAGTGGGTGAACAACGTTAACTCAAGTGCTAAAAGACCATTCGATAGGAGAGCGACTCGTTGTGCATGCGCTTTGACAACAACTCCAACGACAACTTCAGTTTGAATGGCGAACGAAGGAAGTTGCAACGAAATTTACTTTCACATTGAATGAAGTACAAAACTGAAAATTTCGTGGATTAATCTTCGAAACCTCGCGTAAGTAAAGGCATTTGATCATATTGTATCTCTTAGAGCTTTCGAACATATTTAAAGTGTTTAAAGTATGTTGACCACTGCTTATTGTTCCGTTTACCTTATTAAATATTTAATATCTTGCTATTTATATCCTGCAAAACTGTTACCTAAAACTATCTATCAGAACTATCTTGAACAACAACAACATTAAAATAAAAACTTTAAATCAGCTGATAATTGAATAGTTAATTCCGGAATAAAAATGCATCGACACGACGTGAGCAGCCTATATACCAATGTATATTTCTTCTCAATGAAATAACTACGTAGTAAAAACGAACAGAGCAGCAAAGGCGGAGGGAAAAAAAAACCGCGTAAAAAGAAATCTCTCTCACTCAGTGTGACTCATGAGTTTCACATCGTGTTTTGGTTAACGTATCTTTCTTAGGCATTATTGCATAAAGCGAATGTAGTTATCTACTCGTTTTTATTTTTAATCTGACGGAAAACTTGACATTGGAAAGAAGGGCTTTTAAATTAGTATTTATCTTGTACGCATAGGGATACTCAAATATCGAATCTTATAATAAGTATTGATATGTTACGCTCGATTAAAATTTTAAGCGTTAATGAAACGCTTTTATTTTCCCATGATTCTAATATAATGTTACCTAAAATTTTTGGTTGTTCCGGCAAATGATTGATAAATACCTTCCCTGTTCATTTTCAGTACGGATCATGCAGTAAAAGTTGTCAACAACATATTAATTACTGAGCAATCCAAGTGTGAATGCAAGAAAGTTAGTGCACGAACAGACAAATTAAAGTCATGAACACTTCTAAACTATGTCCGAAAGTTGAAATGTGATCAAATGCCTTCGTATATATAAATCAAAATAAATAAAACACAATTGTGTTCCAAAACTCACACAACACGGGGGGGGGGGGAATCTCTATAGGGAAGCAATAAAGGTGCCATTTTTCTCACCTAGGGTACCATCTTTCACCTACGGTGCACGTTAGGTGAAGGGAGCCAGTTTTTCACCCTTGCTAAAGGTGCAATTTCGGCTCTCTTTCGGGTGTCGCTGGTGAACAAGCGTTTCACCCCTGAAAGGTGCCAAACGCAACCTGTAGTTTTAACAGTGTACAGGAAGCTACCTACATTTCTCAAGAACTCTTACTCATTAGCAGTTAACGGAATCTATTTTAGATAATTTTTTAGAACAATTTAAGTAAGATGGGGTAAAGTGGTCATAATATTAGGCTTAACGAATATTGTTCTTTGAGTGTCACTTAAGCTTTAGGTATAAGGCAGATACAAATTAAATATTAATTTTACTCAATATGTATTGTTTTTACAGTAAACGGGGTTAAATATACGAGTATATGCGTATATATACGCATATATACTCGTGTAGACATGTACATAGACGTATTCACATAAATGCGCCAATAAATACATATATGGGTATCTGCAAGTATTTTTTATCCATACAGCTATACATTCTACTATACACGTATATGCTCGCTTATACTCGTATATATAAGAACACTTATATACTCAGCTAGACACGTATATACGCGTACGTACTCGAGTAGACACTTACATACAAGCATATGATGTAAAAGTATACAGGGTGAGCTTACATTCTTGAGTAAATTAATAAAAGGTGTTAGAGAAGAGGAGAAGAAGTAAGAGTTAATAAGGAACATATGGTCACAAACACAATGCTGAGGCGCTACATGCACGCAAAGTGAGAAATTGATGGATGCAAAAAAAGTCACAAATTTCTATATATATATATATATATATATATATATATATATATATTACACAAATACAATTTTACACATTTTAGGACTTAAGAAAGTTTTAAAGCGATTGATGAAATTTACGGCCTTTAGCTGTAATACATGCGTCGCATTCACAGATCCCTCTCTGTTGCAATAACGAGACTTTTGAAAAACTTTCATCATCCGCTGCGCCTTTGATGCGACGCGTGTATTAGAGCTACTACAGACCGTAACTTTCAACAACTGCTCTAAATATTTCTTAGCAACTAAAATGTTAGATAAAATCATCTTTGTGCAACAAATTTGTGCCCTGCTTTGCCTCCTGGCTTTGTGTGCATGTAGCCCGTCAGTGATTATAACTTCCTTATGATTCTTTGCTTCTTATCCTCCCCTCTCACACCCCTTTGATTTTTGCCCAAGAGCTTAGATTCACTCTGTAGGCCGACATGTATATAAGCGTATATTCTCGTGTATACATACATGTACTTTTCTCCGCACACACCCCACCTCTTAGCCGTAGGCCTTAGGTTCCACCGCCCGGGGGGTCCGCGTAGCGGGGCCCCCGCACGTCTGGGTGCGGCGGTCGATAGTCGTATCATGCTACGGACGCGCTTGATGCTTATTGCGCCGGGGAAGGTCCCCGTGCTGGGCGTCAGCCCACCTGGGAGTTTACCCCTTAATGTGTGGGTCTTGGTGTATACACGTTAATGTACGTATATACGTCTATACAGGTATATAATCGTGTGTACACGTATACATGTGTATATACTCGTGCTTCCATATTATATATACGTGAGTAGACACGTACAAAGACGCACTGGATGTATCCACGAATTAACTCGTGTATACCCGTATATGTATGCATGTACACTTATATATGCGTATATACGTCTACTATACACATATATACTCAAGTATGCACGTATTTTCTCGAGATACAAGTACATGCGTGCATATGATGTTCGTTTATACTCGTAATTACTCGTATATACACGTGACACGTACATATACGTGACACGTATATACATGTGACACGTATGTAGACACGTATACACACCTGTAGGTAATCAGGTATACATGCTTATATACTCGTATATACACGTATATACTTGAGTAGGCACGTGCATGCATGTATCTGATGTATACATGTATCTACTCATATATGAACGTGTTTACTCGTGTATAACATGACACGTATATATTCGTGTATACAGGCATGTACTCGTGAATATACTTGTAATTATAAAAACAACTGAAATATACAATTATTAGGGTTCTTTATAATGGTTTTGCTACTATTTTTAACTATGACCACTTTACCCCATGCTATGACCACTTTCCCCCCACCCCATGGGTTAAAGTGGTCATAAAAACATAGGGAAACGAAAGTTCTATAAAACTACGAAAATCAATATTTTTCTTCTTAAAATTCAATGTACCATGTTCTTTAATAATGCAATGTAAAATAACAACAAAAAAAGTTGAACTGTTTAAAGAATTTGTTGCATTTATTATCCACCTAAGTTGAAAACCTACGATTTTATGACCACTTTACCCCACCAGACCCTATTTATTATTTATTTTTTGCAAGCAACCGCCTTTAACTGCTCGATATTTAATGAATACAGAAATTTTGGCGCTTTTATTAAGTAAATAGTGATCACTTTGGAACCCCTGGAACAAAGGTTGCAGACATCCGCACTTTATGGTTTAATAACGATGTAATGAGGGATACAACCAATATTTTTACATTTTTTTTCCAACATTTTTTAAAGAGTTATACCTATTGTTTGACATTTTTTAACTGTAAACTTACTTTTCCGTCGTTTATAACACCCCAAGTCACAATTAATAAATGAATCAATCACTACAGCGTATTTCTTTTCATTATTATTGAAGTCAAATTATAGAATTAAATGGAATTTGAAAATTGTTTGTCAATTGATTTGTCATGATAGCCTTTATTTTCCTGGGTTTTTAGTGTTTCCCTGAGTAATGTCCTAGGTTGAAAAAATGTCCCAAATTTTAGCACTTTAAATGCCAGGAAATACTTTTGTTTTTCAACTTTAGACTTATTGTGTTGTTTTATCACCACCAATGTTTCAACATTAGTTCAGTTTGCGATACATTTGCCAGACTTTGCAAACTGAACATCTGCTCCAATCAGGAGATTTTTTTTTTCAGTATTATCATATATGGACTTTAGGAAAAGAAGACGTTCGGCACGTGTTGCTAAAATTTTCTTGAAAGTAAAAATTAGTGTAAGTAGTTAATCATCCATGTTGTTAAGTTTTCATAAAATTTTGAAAATAAATCACTTTTTCAAAAAAACAAAAACAAATCTAGTGCAAATTACAACTACGTCACTTTTGAATTAAATATTTCACTAAAGTATTGTTTCTTCTACGTAATTTCAGTTCATAAATGTAATTGTAACGCTAGGAAAATTATTATGAGTCTTTAAAAAAAAAAAAAAAAAAAAAAAACTGAATATAGCACTAACGGGCGAAACGTGACACTAACCTATTCAGAACTACGTTATTTATTTTCTAAAACGGGGGCGGGGGTCATAACATGTCTACATGGGCAATTCCATTTTAATAACAGTATAAATTGCTGCGTGAACCACCCTACAAATACTTTAAATGTCCTTGCTTCATTGTGTGAAGTATAAAAAGAACATAGGTTCTCCTACTTGTACAATGTTAAATTGTAAGGAGATTCAGAGTCAATGTTTATTTTTATTTTATTTATTTACTTATTTAGTACGAAGACTCGTTACTGAGCGAAAATTATTATTTAACGTGCGTTATTATGAAACACAAATAAACTTATTTACGGGCGTTTGATGTAACACTTTATCCATCATCTTTTCTTTATGAATTTTAATATTGATCTATTTTAGTTAAGATCAGAGTGCCGTTTTAACAAGCAAACAAAATTGTTCATGCAATATTTCACCATGAAGTCGGTTTTTTTTAACAGAAACAGCGGAGACAGCCGTTCGCTTCGCTCACCACACAAGCAGGGCGCAAACTCATTGCACTCGCTAAACGGGCTGCGCCCGCTTAATGACAGGTGGCTAATCTGAATTTAGCGACCGAATTGCCAATATATTGCTTTGACTATTTCAGTTTTTTTTTTCTTTTGCACGCTTCACATTTTTTTTTTTAGTTTTTATTATGAAAATTTGGGTTGAAATGTGAGGAAATTTTATTTGCGAGTACAATACTTTTTATTTAGTACAAGGAAGAAAAAATGTGTCAATACTTTGTGGTAAAAAATAATAATTACAATTGAAAACAATGCTAACAATGAAAAATTTTCTTTGCCGCGAATGTGAGTTTGGGGGATGAAAAATGTATGAACGAAGTGATTTCGGAGTGAGAAATAAGGATACTTGTTCCAAGACTTCATTTTACTTAAAGTTTTCGCCTTTTCAAAATAAAAATATGTAAACATTTTTATTTCCATTTATTTATTTATTTTATTTCCTTATTTATTTACTTAATTTATTCCCTTATTTATTTCGTTTGGTCTTCTTTTTCTATGCCTTGCTGAACGTTATTTGCAGCGCCGAAACACATGAATGTATTTTAAATTTCAAATGCAAGTTCTCAGAATCGATAAATAAAATTGGTTCTCAAACATAATTACAAAAAAAAAAAAAAAAAAAACCGCGTTTAAATCAAAAGAATAATCAACCCATTTTATTCTGAAGAAAGTTTGACGAAAAAAGGTTTTGATTGGAGTCAACACTTCTCGAAAAGTAGTCACATCAAACAAAAGCGGCATAATAATATTTAAAAGTGCCAATGCTCTGCAAGTCATTCGGGATTGCTTACTTCAGAAACGAAGAATTCATTTCTATCGTACAAACAACTACTACAGATTTCTCATTTCATCGTTTTTCTTTCTTTCTTGTAAACTTTTTCATCTGTCTTAGGATTAAGTTTAGAAGTTTCTTAATTTGAAATATATATGCGATACAAGCTTATAAGAAAGGGATTGAAAATATTATTCAAATTTCTCAAATTCTTGAGGTTTCTTGAAAAACTAATACCTTCCTCGAGTAGAAACAAGATACTGTTATCGTACGCGACTTATTTCTTTTTTAATAAAGTACTAACTTAAAAGGGAGTGAGAAGCACTTCCTCCATAAGTTCCTACCATGCTTAAATATGATGAAATCTTTTAAGTTTCGAAATGTTAAAAGATGAGTAAATAAATAAAAACTTAGAACGAAATTAAATTTTAAATATACTAGGGAGAAAAAGTAAGTTCAAATAGTTTACTATTTCATTTACTTGTGTCAGTAATATATTAAAATATTTCAGTAATATATTAAAATATTTCTATCTCTTCACTGTACAAATAAAAATGAAGTCTTTAAAAGGCGTTTGTAGTTTCAACGCGCAAAATTTGAGAATTACCCGGCCGATTTCGCTGACATTTTCACAGTATCTTTCTTTAGCACCGGAAAGGTTTGCAAACCAGTTCGAAAAATATTCGACTTGTGTTTTTTTTTTTTTTTCAATTTACGTCCAATTTAAACAGAAATTCCCGAATATAGCGGTGAAAAATTACTTTCACATATACTATTAATAATACATATTGTTGGAAAGGTTAGAATTTTTCGCGTTCTCTCAATTTGTTTCAATGATCTAACTTAATTACGGCGGGAGTCATTTGTGTTTTTAGCTCGAATTGTTTTAGGCTTAGCTGAAATTTAGGCACTACTTTCTTCAATAAATCTAATACATATATAAAAATCTCTTGTCGCGGTGTTAGTGTCTGAACTCCTCCGAAACGGTTTGACCGATTTTTATGAAATTTTTTATGTGTATTTGGTAGGTATGACAATAGGTCGGCACTACTTTCTTCAATCTAATTTGTAATCTTTCTTTCTAATTTAAGCACTACTTTCTTCAATAAATCTAATACATACATAAAAATCTCCTGTCGCGGTGCTAGTGTCTGAACTCCTCCGAAACGGTTTGACCTATTTTTATGAAATTTTTTATGTGTATTTGGTAGGTATGACAATAGGTCGTACGACCAATATTCACCGAGATATGAAACGAAGCGTTTTGTGACTTACACCACTTTACACTAACCGTCAATAACATCTTTTGAGGGAAAATATAGCAGTTAACAAGTGTTTAAAATTATGCGTGTGCAGAGTGTAGTTTTTCAAATTGTTTGAGGTTTTGTAGTATGTTTTTGCGTATCACGGCATATCATTCGTATGAATTTTTGAATAGCAATGAAAAATATAAATACTTTTTTTTTTACTTTGACAACCTATCATTCTTCTGAAAGGGCGATAAGTTCCAATCTTATCTTCTGTATGATCCGTTAAAACTTTGAACTGGAATATCTCCTTGAGTTTTGGTCGCTCAAATGTCAAATTTTTTGTGTCAGTTATAGTTTTCAATGGAGATTATTTCTCTAAATATAAGTTAGGGGACCTAGGGTCCGTATAAAAAATTAAATTTTTATTTTTGCTTAACCTTTAATATCTTAAAACTCCGCATCTGATTTTGAACATTTTTACAATTGGAAGTATTCATCTAGGACTAACGGTTGCAAAAATAAAAGTCTTGCAGGTTAAAACGGAACAGTTTACTTGCAACTTGAGTTGCAAGAGTTGTTATCTAATTGTCAGAAAGGTACAAAATACAGATTATCCAAGTTTATGCACCAACACAAATTATACAGATGAAACAGTATATGAATTTTATGAAGATGTAAGCGAGATGAACCGAAAACGAAACTGCTATTTGAAGATTATCATGGGGGACTTCAATGCAAGAATTGGCAAAAAAATAAATGATGAGCAGATGGTTGGTAAATATGGATATGGTCTGAGGAATGACAGGGGAAACAGACTTGTGGAATTTGCAGAGTACGAAAACCTTTACATCATTGACTCAATTTTCAGGAAGAAACCACACAGATAATGGACCTGGAGATCCCCAAAAGGGGGAAAAAGTGAGATTGATTATATTCTGGTAAATCTTAAGCATGCCATCCAAGACTCTGGAGTTGTTAATAAATTTAATACAGGCAGCAATCATAGGTTAGTTAGCTGTAGATTACAAATGAATATCAAAATTGAAAAGATGGAACTTCTTAAGAACAAGCGAACGTCGTTCAATATTGAGAATCTACACAAACAACAAGATAGTTTGGTTATAACTATCAACAAGAAGATTTTCAAATGGAGCTGAAGAACCGTTTTCAAAACTTAATAGATGAAATCGAAGAACAACAGAATATCACTGAAATAAATAGAACACTACTCGACACTCTAAAGTCTAAACGAAGCAGCTTCCAAAATAGCAGGAGAAGCAAAAGTAGAATCAAATAGGAAACTAACTGAAACAACTCGAAAATTGATGGAACAACGCAGAAATTTTAAATTAAAACAAGATGATCACAAAACTAGAATTGAATATACTGAGCTTTGCAAGTATATTCAAGGAAATTTAATTGTAATTTTGCCAGGAAAATCATTGAAGATAATAAGAGACCGAAAATGGCAAAACGCAAGTTATATATTGGACAGAAAAGAATTTTGTCAATGAAAAATAAGGATGGAGGAACTACCAGAAATTCTGCACATTGTTGGAGGGTTCTACAGCAACTTATACAAATCGGAAAATAAAGAAAATAATGCTATGTTTGATGAATATGATGATAAAACATTAGAAACATCCACGATCCCTATACAGAAAGACAAGGTGTGTATTGCTATAAAGTCTTTGAAAAATGGAAAGTGTCCAGGTGAAGATGGAATCTCAATTGATCTCAATCTAGCTAAATTATTTAACATTATCTTGAAAAATCTGATGTGCCAGAAGATTGGAATAATGCAACGATGGTTCTTCTTTTCAAAAAAGGTGACAAAGAAGATTTAAAAATTACAGACCTATAAGCCTCTCACCTGTGATTTATAAGATTTTCACAAAAGTTATAACCAACAGACTGTTGTTATAACCAAAAGTTATAACCAAACTGTCTTAGATGAATCTCAACAAAAAGAACAAGCTGGATTTAGAAGTAATTTTAGCACTATAAACCCATATAGGTAATTAGAGTGTTATATGAACGACACAAAGCATATGAATTATCACTCTGTTTGCCTTCATCTACTTTGAAAAAGCATTCGATTCAATATACACATCTGCAGTAATAAAAGCATTAGAAGCTAATGGAGTGGAGAGAGTACATACTAACATTATAAGGAATATGTACAAGAATGCAACAACGACCATTAGAATAAATAAAAGAAAAGCCAAAATTAAATTGGAAAATGTGGTCAGACAAGGAGACGGAATCTCACCTAAATTATTTACTGCAGTTCTGGAAGAAATTTTCAAGTGCTTGAGTTGGGAGAAAAAAAAGTATAAAAATAAATAGAGACCATCTTATCCATCTTCGTTTTGCTGATGACATTGTAATAATCAGTAAAAATTCAAATGAGTTAGAGCAGATGTTGAGTGAACTTGCAGAAACCAGCCTCCAAGTAGGACTAAAGATGAACTTTCAAAAAACAAAAGTGATCTTCAGTGAATATGCTTCAAAAAAGAAAATAGTTATTAAAGAAAAAGAAATTAAAAATGTACAAAATTTTGTGTATTTAGGACAGGAAATATCAATAGATAACTGCACAATGAATGAGATGAAATGAATAGGAGGATAAGAATAGGACGCAGTACCTTCGGTAGAAACAGTATCATCCCAAAGAGCAGCATGCTTCTTAGTTTAAAAAGAAAAATCTCCAACCAATGTGTTTTGCCTGCAATTTTGAATGGAGTCGAAAGGTGGACACTTACATGCAAGGAAGTACAGAGATTGAGGACAACCCAAAGAAGTACGAAGAGATGCATGCTCGGCATTACGAAAAGAGATGGGAAAAGAAATTCCTGGGTCAGAAGTCAGACGAAAGTTTTTGATATAATAGGAAGAAGTAAGCGCTTGAAATGGCGATGGGCTTGACATGTTGCTAGAAGACAAGAAAACCGATGGACCATTAATGTGTTAGACTGATACCCACGTGATGTGAAACGACCTAAAAAATGTCCGCAAATTAGATGGAATGATGAAATTCGAAAATTGGAAGGCATCAGACTGAAGTCCCAAGAAACAGACAGAAAAAATTGGAAGCAGTTGGAAAAGACCTTCATCCAGCAGTGGATTGACAGTGGTTGAAAGTGATGAAGGTGATTATATTAGTTTGTTGCAAAAAACACGAAATTCAAAAGGTCAGAACAGCTGGCTGTAGAGTAAGGTGTGAACCCACGCCATAAAGAAAAGTTTAAAATTTTAGCACGACCAGATAATTTATTTTGTATCTGAAGATTAGAAGAAAATTCAAGTTATTTGAAAAATTTGTCTCTCTGCGTATTATCCTATGGAACTGAATGGAGCAAAATGGCTCAGTATTAGAAAGTTTTACAATGGGGTCTTTTCCAAAATTTTAAAAGTATTTTTTTCTGAAAGAGCCATGTACTATGCTTAAAGACATAGGTACATTAATTTGACAATAGTTTAAATTACAACAAGTTTAATATATTTTAACAGTCTGCTTGAAAAGGTGTGCAATATTTGACAGATCGGGAGATACCTTTTGCCATCGACGATCAGCTGAAAATTTAACATTTTTGAGAAAAAGTGCATGTTTTAAAATTGCTCTTATTTTAGGTTGTATTAGAGTATAACCTATATGTCGTATTTTTGATGCAAAAATTTTGCATGTCCTTATACTACCCAAAAATTAATTTCATTGTTATCGTTTATCATTGTTTTTCCTTCTGCAACCAGCTCAGTAAGATACGAAAATTTATATAAGTACTGGCATAACCCGAAGTCAGTGCCTAGAGTTTAAAAAAAATCCCTCCGTTAAATGAAAATCTCTCACTCCCTAAAGTAAAATAAACTTCTTTATCTTAAGATTCAAGTGTATTCCGAGAAGTAACAAAAATCCCAGTTAGACTAACGACAGTTGTTCCTCAAAGCAATCTGTTCCTAGAAGAGAAAATAATTTAATTTTGAAAACGTACCACAAAATTAGTGTGGCACGAAGATCCTGCTCGCTCCCCCCCTCCCTCCCCTTTCCGTACCAAAAAGAATTTAAAAAAAAAAGCGGACTGCAATCACTACAAAACAAAAATCCCTTTCTTCCCTCTCTCCACAGTAGAAAAAATAATGAAATTATAAAAAAAAAAAACGTTGCATATACAACAAAACGAAAATCTGACCCTACCCTTATATAAAACAATTTAGTTAAAAAAGCAATAAATGTTGCAAAACAATACGACAGATGCAAATAATCCCCTCCCCCCACACACAAAATAATTAAAAGTGAAAATAAATTTGGTTAGCTATTACTTAAAAAAAAAGCCTAAAGACACCTTTGTTAGTGCAATGAAAAGTTAAATATAAGTTTTCAAATTAAATGTTAAACTTTTTTTTTACAAAATTTACAAATTCAATGATTCAAGAATTTTTGAGTAAGTCTTATTTGAAAATTCTGAAAAATATGTATGATTCTTAGTTTATTCAAAAATTTCAGAGTAATACCATGAAGGGATCAAAAGTTACAGCATTTACTTAAAAAATAAGGCAAAAATTGCAATAAAAAGTAATGTAAACTGTTGATCTTCTCATGGTCTCACTCTGAAAATATTCTTGTACTCGTTGAATAACATTTAAAATAATATATTTCCCAAAATTTTCAGAGGACTTTATCTCAAGATGTTTTGAACTTTTAAATTTTAAAACTTAGGAAAAAAATGGTAGCGTTTAATTAAGTTAAATATCAAGCTAAAATGCCTGCAGTTATCTTCAAAATGAGCTATTGCACAACTCTGTAGTTTCCATAAAACTTGAGTTACCTATAACATTTAAAAGCAAAGTTAGAGCAAAAACGGCTAAATTTTAATTTGGGCAAATCTCAATATTTGCCTAAACTTTTGATCTATTCATGGTCCCACGCTGATCATTTTTAATGTGTCTTGATTAAAATCTTTGGGCTTTTTTTCTTTTCAAAGTTTTTAAAGGACACTTTTTAAATTTATTTTTAATTTTAAATTTTATAAAAAACAAAATTTTTGGAAATTTATTTAAGTTGCATATAATATTAAAGTTCATGTAATTTTCCTTAAAATGAGCTATAGTACAACTCTATAGCTCTCTTAGAAATTGAGTTACAACATTTTAAAACATTGCCGACAAGTGAAAAAATAAATAAACAAGTGCTTTTTAACGAATTAAAAAAATTAATTGCTCATCAGTTATGATTGGCAGATTATATATATATATATATATATATATATATATATATATATATATATATATATATATATATATATATATATATATATATATATATATATATATATATATATATATATATATATATATATATATATATATATATATATATATATATGGTGTCGAAAAGTAAGATTTCTGAAAGTTTCATGAAAATCAGAATTGGTCAATCTGGTGCATTGTTGTCTTGACATGGAACGACCCTTATATATAAGTAGAGATACAACAAAGGTTCCTTGGAAGGGGGTTAAGGTGGAACTCACTGTCTGTTTTCCTTCTTCCATCAAGTTATGAGGGAACAAAGAGCTGCACAAACTTGAAACTTGTTATACAACTTATAATTTCTCCTGCATTTAGAAAAAATTTTGAGTTGTCATTCAAGTATTAACGAAAGTGCTTTAAGGGGACCGTGGACCATCCAAATAGCTCAAATCGGTCAAAAATATGATTTTTTTTATTCCGTGGAAGTAACAATATATGAAGTGTGCTGAATCGTATGAAAAAAAACCTCTTGTTGATCTGATCTTTTATCGCGAAGTTATATGCGTTAAAAAAAAGTAAACAGCGTATTTTCCAATGAAATGACTGTAAAACGTGTAAACAAAGTCGAAAAATTAAGTAAAACTAAGTGTCAAACATGTAAACTAAGTTTCAATAAATTCTTACATTGGTATTAATGTCAAATATTTAGTCATCATGAAAATATCTTTCGGGAGGTATTAAAATACGAAGGACATGAAATGTAAGTGAAATTAGACTTTAACGTCATTTATCTCGGACTGGAAAATTCGATGCGACACAGATTGAAAAAAGTTCCATGCGACTTAATTTTTGTTCGATATGCTTTAAATTTCAGAATATGATACTTTGGTAGTAGTTTGATAAAACTGGGTATGCATTAAGGTTTAAGAGAATTTTATGTTGCTTAAAAATATTAAAGTTTTGATTTTTATGTAATATTCGCAACAAAAACTATTGCTTTACGCGAAAAAAAATACTGTGCAGTTAATAATGGACTAATCCTTAAATGGATACCCAAAGTTCTTGGCAATGTTGTGTTCTTTGATAAAATGCAAATTGTTTGAGAAAAGAGCAAAATTGAGTCGCATGGAGCATTTTAAAATTTTCTTTTAAATTTCAAAATTTTTAATTTTAATTACATTTTTATATTGTTGCATTTTTTTACTTGATATTTTGCATGCTAATAAACTTACTAACTTTTATGCCCAGTTTCATATTTCAAAATTGATAAACAAAAGAAAAAGCTTTCACGATCCACGGTCCCCTTAAGCAGAATTACGTAGCATTATCAAGACAACCAGGCCCGGCTCCTGGGGCAGGTGACCTAGGCGGCCACCTAGCGGCAAATTTCGAAGTTGAAATATTTTTTTTTTCTCCTAAGTATGAACATTTGTTTCAGTGCCATAAGATTCATTGATTCAATGCTAAAAAAAGAATAATTTAGTGTGCGTACCAGTGCTTGAAAATGCAAAACATAGTTATTAATTTAACTAGAAGTTCAATTTAATTTTAGGGGCGGCTAATTGCGTCATTTAAAAGTCTTTTGAAAATATTAATATATATTTCAGTGCTACTACTTGTTAAAAAAGATGATTTGAAGTTTGTACGAGTGATTGGATGTGCAAAACCCGGTTTAGAATTTAACTAGAAACTTACTTTAATTATTTTTATTTCATTAATATATTATTTTATATTATTATTTTTCAATGGAGGGGGGGGAGCGGCACTTGTCAATATCGCCTAGGGCGCAGAACTACTAAAGCCGGCTCTGAAGATAACTGGCACTGTTTCATATCGTCATTACTCAGTCTATGGAAATAATTTGCCATCATTATAGACGCTATTCTATTTGAAAGTTCCAGAAAACATTGACCAGAAAAAGACATTTCCTCTCACATAAAAATGCTAAATTCTCAGTCGACTGTAGCGTCGGAGGAAAAAGAAATTGACCGATCAGCCTAATTTTGAGCACCTTCGTAAGCAGAATAAAGGCATAACCCAGTAGTTCTCATACTGTGGGGACAGCCACCGTGACCGGTCACGATGCCACCCCCTAGGAGTGCGATAGTACGAGGGGAGGTGTGGGCAAACGAAATATTGTTGAAAAATTGATTGTTTTACTGAAAGTAAAGAAGGCTACAAAATATATTCTGACATGATAAGGTATAAAACATCCATAAATTAATATTTCTTTGCATAAATATCTGAAATTTAATTGATTTTTTATATCAATGATATTATTTTTTTATCGTTATTAGTTGTTCTGAATGTTTTACACAAAGTTTTTTTAGTTTCATTAAGTTGAAATTTAATGCTTCGTTAATAGGGTTTAAGTTATTTACATGAAAGTAGAAAAACTTGGCGGAGAAAAACACCCAATTTTCATGTTTTTGTGTTTAAGAGCATAAAGAATCAATTAGTTATTAATACATCTAAAAGTTTGAATAAAAAAAAAGAAAAACATTCTTCAAATTAAAAAAACAAGTATCCAGTCGCAGTATTCTCTAGAAGATTTTTTAAACTAAAGTATTCCTTGTGAACAAGATTCATTCTAAAAGTACGAAAGGTTTATACTTTGAAAGCATTTTGTTTCGTATTAGTTACCTTTTCAAGTGCTAGAGGATCATGAATTTGACATTAACAACTCCATACAACAAACAAATCAGATTGTTCCAGGACACAATTAAAGCAATTGCGATCAAAGTCGTTTACGCAATTGACGAAGACTAATATGGAACCATCTTGACACGTTATTTACTTAATTTGCCATATCCAAGCGCAAGTGAACACGAGAACAGTAATGAATATCATGTGGAGAACCGAACGACGTCAAGAAGAGTGACCAAACCAATACATCAAGCGGCCCTGTTTCCAAAGAACTGACAAGGGATAGAATGAAGAACTAAGTATTGTGAAATTCAAGACAGAGTTGTTATTGACCTAGACAAATTGCATATGATGATGTTTCTTAGTTTTCTTTTATGTCGAAAGGAAGGTTTTTCATTGGAAAGCATTTTATAATAATTCATCACAGTACTTGTTGCAAGTTTTTGCATAATTTTTGATAATGATCAATAAATTTAAAACGTGTATTTCAAGAAAATATATATATTTTGTTAATCTATCCTATTAAAATCCAACCATACGTATGTATCTATGTAGTATGTATCCACGTTCGTAGAATACTTGATTCTGATTGACTTAGATGGATGACATCAAAGATGTCAGTTGATCTTGCTGGTGGTCACGTAACCTTAATGGCGTTATTCATCAAAGCTCTCACGTGATAGTGAGGACGTCAGGCGGTGAATCTAATCGCTTTAAAGGCAGCTAATTTCGATTAATTACAGGTTTTAAAAAACTGTGTGATAAAACAAGGCTTTTGTCTACCCTCGTAAGGAATTACACTGAAGCACTGGAACTTGGGAGAAAAATATGATGTGGACATCAGACATCTTCTTTGTCCACGTATTGAATGACTGATTTTTTTTCAACAATCAAAAAGACATTTTGTTGGAGACTGAAAGCTAGAATAATCGTGATCATACAACTTATACAACTGTGCACAATAGATTAATAATAAAGTAATAGAAAGTATGAATCGCCTAATGGCGTGAAATATCTAGTACTTAGTTTGTGAGATGGATTGAGTGATATCTTTGAAAAATATCTCGGTGTAATTAGACGATTTGAAATTAACATTGTCCCCACAAAAAAGGGTTCAAGAGCTCTTATG
The DNA here is from genome assembly GCF_026930045.1 of Uloborus diversus. Classification (NCBI taxonomy): domain Eukaryota; kingdom Metazoa; phylum Arthropoda; class Arachnida; order Araneae; family Uloboridae; genus Uloborus; species Uloborus diversus. The sequence continues at coordinate 149,592,622 of NC_072731.1, read as the reverse complement.
ATGGCAACCGCTAGGCTAAAGGAAGTGCAGAGCAGAACTCGGTATTATTCAGGTTCTACAATAGAAATTGCAACCTTCTATGACTGAAAGTTTTAAAGTTATGCGACATGTGTAAATCGTAAGTATGCACAATGTGCATGAATACGCACACACAGACTTCAGGGAAAAAAACATCAAAATGGTCTCGAGGATTGTCGAAAAGGAGATCTCGATCACCTACATGTTCATACATAACTAGAGACGTACAGACGTCAAGAAAAATACTAAACAAAATTGATTAGTAAGTTATTAAAATGGAAAGTTGAAGTTTGAGTAGGGCAACTAAAATTAAGTCGACAACTGTGAAAATGGTGCTGAGCTCTTTCTAATGCTCAAAACTCCTAGCATTGTTTTATGGAGAAACTAGCTTTTACCCGCGGCTTCGCTCACTTTGATGTAGTTTTTTTCAATCGATTCAAGTTAATGGTCAACTCAGGCAAAGGTCAAACAGTTACCAAAAAATGGTTTCTCCCCAGTTTCACCGACATTTCAAACAGCCTCTCCCCATTAATATATCAAAAGGTATGATTGATTAAAACTGAAAATCGAGAGGGGAGAAATTAAATGTCGGCGAAACTGGGAAGACACCCAAAAAATCACACAATATAAATCAGGAAAACGTTCAGGAGTTGTAAAGAAGTTGGTTTGGGTTATTCTCAAAAATTCCAATTCGAGTAAGGTCAACAATTCTTAAATAAAGTCAAACATTTCTCTTATAATCCCGATCCCCATCAAATAACGTCCAGCGCTACACCTGCTATCTAAATTATTTTATAGCTCCTTACCGGAGAAATCGTCCCAAAATAGGGTCAACAGTCACTACAATTCCTGATTCTAATAATGTTCCTTTAGAGTGAGAACATCAAACCTTTAAAATCCCCGTCAGAAAAAAATCAACTGTTTCTAAATAACGTAAACGGTCCTGATTAAAAGACCAAAAAGGTAATAGTAAAAATACCATTAAAATCAGAGCAAGCACAGTAGGTTTTTTTTTAGTTCCCATTTAAATGAGGACAATACTACAAAAAACTTCTCATTTCGGAAAGAAAAACATTCCCTAAAGTCTCTATTAGAAAGGTAATACCAGCGTTTTCAAATAACATCTCCCTCTGAAGATCTCCGTCATGATTAATCCCAAAAATCTTCATCAGCACAGGTCCGATAGCATAAAAAACAAATTAAAAAAACAAAAAAAAAAAAGAATTTTGACATCTTGAATTCAAATTACGTGTTTCGCAATCACGAGTGTGTGTGTGTGTGTGTGTGTGTGTGTAGGATATAGACGCAACTTGGAGACGGTTTTCGCTAGAGCAGCAGCATCGGGGGGTGCCGGTCGACGGTGGTACTGCAAAGGAAGGCTGGGAGAAAATAAAATGAAAAGACACCAAAAACAATCAAATGAGAACAATAGGCAATGTGATTAAAAAAAAAAAAAGAAAGAAAGAAAGAAAGAACAATATTCTAAAATTACAGTAAAAATTATAAATAAATTTTCAAAGTAATAGTAAAAAATAGTGTAAAATAATAAAACCGATATAATGGCAATAAATCTATTATTTATCGCCAAGGAACCACAGTAGTACCATACATTCGCCAGAGACTTGCCAAGTTTTTGAAACTGCGTAAAATGTTTGCTTAATCTATATTCATAAGATATGATTTCAAATTCCGAACCGATGATATGCTATAAAGAAAATGTTTTGCATGTATTATTTGGCCGTTCCTGGAGAAAAATAAATCTTTTTTCGACGGTAACTGGGGATAAGGGGGCAGACTCTATTTAATAACTTTCTTTATTTAGTTACCAGATTATTGTACGATGTACATAGCTGTAATTGAAATAACTCAAAACACACCGCTTTGACATGATTAAAAATCGAGCTTCTTCCTTGCCCATAAAAAATAAAATAGCAATAAGTATGAAGGGTCATTCCATAGTGTCTAACGTAACATTCGCAGCTGATTTTCAAACTCTTTTTACTTACACCGGGAGTAAAAATTAATGTGTTTTGGTTTAATATGCAGATTTAAAATGTACAAGGTGACTATTTTTCATTTCTACCAAGAATTTGAAGCAAAATAAGCGCTGGCAGGTGTTTTTTCACCAAAAAATTCATCGTGACTAACGCAACATTTTTGCAACCCTGAGAAACAATACTTACGTTACGAGGCAAATTTTTCTGAAACTTACTCAGACATTTAAAATTGGCCGATATATTTGTAAGAGGAGAACAATCTATTTTTAAAATCGTACTACAGATTTGTTACAGACGAATCTTTTTTGGCCCTAAATGGTACCTTTCCAAAAAAACTGTGCGTGACTAACGTAACCATCGAATAACAAGCAATGAATGCATATAAAAAACTTTTTATAATTAATTTCTTGCTCTTATATTACTTATACACTTTTTAGGAACCTTCTTTGTGTTCTATTACGGTTCTTTCTTTAGTTTTTTTCTACATTAGTGCAAGAAATTGAATGGAAGGATTCAGTTCAATTAACTCAATTTGAATGTGCGAAAAAAAAATAAACAAATAAAAAAAACTGCTTTTACAAACTGAATAACATTATTCTTGGGCTAATTAAATCCTAAATATCTCTCTTTTAAAAAAATAACTTTTTGCAAGTTGGTAGTTTCACTGAATTCTAGTATTCTGCTGATATACTAGTTATCGTTATAAGAAACTCCGTAGTACTTTCCAATGGCATATTATTTTTTAAGGTTTACTGATTCATCGAACGAATAGTGTTGTGCATCCTTTTGAATTAAAATGTAATATTGAAAAAAAAATAGTTGAACGTTTTTGCAGAAAGCATTTAATTCCAGACATCACCGCAAATGTTTGAATTTCTAAATGATCATTCTTGCATTTTCTGAAATATATGGCAGCAGCGCTTATTATCTCTGTATCATGTAACATCTTCAAATGTTTTCCAACTAGCAGTCGTTACTTCATTTTAATAATAGGTGGAGATGTATTTTCTAAAAAATAGAGACGTTCTCCTTTGTTAAGACTATTTCTATTGTCTTAATTCTTAAGCTTGGATTCTTGTGTTGAATGCACATTCAGCTGAATACTCATTTTGCTTTACTCACATTTTTTTCTTTTTTAATAATTCTTCAGATTGAAAGTATCTTTGTAAAGACCTTTAAAAAAGTATTTTTCTAAGTAAACAGAAGGTCTACGATGTAATATTACTGGTATTTTTTCACTCTTTATATTTTTAATCAATATAGAATGCGTACACATTCAAAATTGTTCATGAAAATTTACATTAAATTAAATGTTTTAAATATTAGCAGTCGTTTTTAAAATGTTACGTTAGTCACATGCAAACTATTACGTTAGTCACAGCTCAAATGTTACGTTAGTCACACTAATTATTTTATACCTACTGATACTAAAACAAATATTTTGCTCTTTTTAGCTAGATATGACACAGATGTAAGAAAATAAAAAGTGCTGTTTGTTTCAATCATTTGGTTTAGTTTTTAAGCAGAAAGTAGTACATTTTCGTGACTAACGTAACGTAAATATTTTCAGTGAAATAACCAAACTAATTAAAAGACTTACCTTATTATGTATGCAAAAAGAAAAGTCAATTTTATTGGGCCAACATCTATTCATTTAGAATAAACATAGTCCTTTTAAAAATATGCAAAAAGTTTTACATTACACAAGAAAACGTAGACGCATGTTTTTTGCACATGCTAAGCCTTTTCTACAACCACGCACGTTTAGAGCCAGAAGAAAAACACCGAATGAAATTTTTGCAAACTGTTATTGGACTTATGTACTAGAATGTATGCTGAATGAAATGATAGGCCACAATTAAGGCTTTGTGGGAAAAAAAATTCTGAGGTTGAGGTTGACATTTCTATGGAATGACCCTGAAGAACAAAATAGAAACGAAAAAACGACATTTAAGCATATACTACGTACAAATTTGAGGAATTTCCAAAATATGAAATCAAACTTCACTTGTTTAAAAAAGATTTATCTTTTTTTTTTTCTTTTTTTGAATATAGTCTAAAATCTTCTCTATATTGCTATTGAAGTACAAACTTTTAAAAAATGTATCCGCCCGTAATCTTTTACTGCGATTTAAAATGTTATCAAATTTGTGGTAATCGTTTTGTTATACCTTGGATAAGGCTCCAATTCCCTGCTTTGTAAAACTGTGTGTTAATAATTTTCTGGTATAATTTTCTAATAGTAATAAGACAGAATCTTGAAGTTCACAGGCATCAGTGGTCGAAGTTATTCAAAAGGAAGACTTGTGCTAAAGTCATGAAAGTCACAATAAAAACAAAGAGATTAGCACTTAGTTTCTAGAATTCAATTCAATTATTTAAAGAATCAAGATTTCCATTGTTTCCGAGTTTTCACAATAATATCATCACAATCTTAGCATCCATACAATGTTCCAGAATACTGATATTTTAATTGGTATTGTATAGAGCCGTGGGTAGGTAAACGGTAGTATCTGCAGAAATGAGTTTTCGAGATATTTGAAGAAATGTGTGTTGGAATCAATGCAAACAATAGGGAAGTGTTGGAATTAGACGTTCTTTTTCGCGCCTTTTTTTCAGCGGAAACCAAATAAGCAATCTTGCACAATAAAGCTAGCGTACAATAGATGACTAAATTGCAAAAAAAAAAGAGAATTAGTTTGAATTCTGAAGTTTTGAATTCAAATTATGTGTTTTGCAATCACGAATTGCGACAGGACCCTACTCGTTGGAGTTATTGTTTCTAAAAAAGGCTCCTATCCGTTATTGTTTCTAGAAATGGCTCCTCTCCCCTCAAGCCTGCCCCTCCTCCAGGGCGGTTACGTGTGCATAGTTGTGTGTGTGTAGACTTGTGTGTGTACGTAGACCTGTGTGTATGCACGTAGGCGTGTGTGAGTGTATGTATGTGAAGTTTTGTGTGTGTATGTATGTGAGTGTGCGTGTGTGTAGGACAAGGATACTTCCGACCAGGAGAAGCGGATAACTCAGGACCGGAGGAGCCACGCTTGCAGAGGACGGTGGGCGGTGGTGCTGCAGAGGCCCCCGGTCCAAGTTGAAAAAGGAACCGGACATCAAAGACGGTTCAGTGAGGACAATAAGCAATCGTGATTGCTCAAAAAAAAGAAGAAAAATTTGCCGCTACTGCTCTTTATCTGCCCACGACAGTATACTGTAGTAACCTTCCAGATCTATCAAAGTCATAGTATTGCTGATGGCTAAGTCTCCCTTTTAGGAAGATAATAGTTTACATTTTGTTTCGGTGGTGCTGCGCTTTAAGAGAACTCAGTACCTCTAGGGGTGCTGAATTAATAGTCACTGGGCTCGTCTGGAACAAAAGAACCTAGATTTATTTAGGGTACCGTCCAATAAGTAAATCACCTTTATGTTAGGTACGGGAAACTTTGGGCTGTCACAGTTCAAGTGTACATAAAAAGATCTAAGATCCTACCCACACAGCTAACACTGTTCAGAACTGGCATTATGTGCACTAAGTGAAATTTCATCACATTTACCATGTCATCATATAGCAAGATGATCAATCACTTTGAACGTGTATTGTAGACATAGTCTATCAAGCCATCAAATATCAGAAATTGCCAAGATTTGCCAATGATGGTGCAATATTTCCCTGAAATCCAGACAGGACATTTATTTACTTGCTAGAAAAACGCCCGTCGAGTTACGACGGCTGAAAATTGCTTCTACATTTGAACGAAGCAATTGCCTGATATTTTAATAGTTGAAATTTTTAACCCTAACTCCAGTGGATTAACGCTAAACTCCAGTAAATAGCGTTAATTGTTGACCACTTTTTCTTTTTTTTACTCTCCTAAAATTAGTCTTAACCAGTAAAACAGTAAAACTTCCGGATCCAGTACAGCCTTGTCAAAATAAATCCTTTCCCTTCATGTCAAACATTACCAAAAATATTATCAAATTATCATGCTCTGGCGCGTGTTCGATTGTTGATGACGTCAGAGCGTTACTCGATCAGTGGATTATCTATTACGTATATGAGGAGGGCATGACTTCAAACGATTCAGCATGCTGAATGTGGTTGTGGGCTGTGCTGGGGAAGGAAATATGCAGTTTTTCTAATTTTTTATATTTTTTCACTCTGCGGCAAATGCTTCCACTGTCGTTTATGTAATTCTTTTTTGACGATTTTCATTTTAAATATATCTATTCAATCTGCATGGTCATGGTGTATTTTTTTGCCTTAAACTCTTAAATTAATGAGAAAATCTTTATTGAAATTATTCGGCAGTCCTTGACGAAAATGCATTTCCATTATGCATCATAATGTCCTTGCTTTCCGTCTGAAGAAAAAACAATGTGCACTGTGCAGTTAGTAAACTCTTTTCGCTTTCAAGTGCTACTTTTATGCTGACATTTCTCACCTTAAATCGCTGATTTACCAAAACGCATCTAGAAAGGAAGAAAAAGTTGAAAATGTTGGCAATAGGGAAGTTGCAACCTATTAAATGCTCATATTTTGGCTATTGGATATTGTTAATTGACCCCTAAAACTAAAAAATTCACCATCGCCGAATTTTAAAACACCCTGGTTGCTTTTTAATGAATTTTTAAAAATCCACGCGCAAAAGTGCGCGCTTCTGAAACATCACGAGCCTACGTCACAGGGCGCGAATGGACAGCCTTCCGTCGAAGATCCCTTGTTTTCGCTAGGAACATCTTGAGCGCGCTGATATTTTTATTTTTTAGAAATTCAATAATCCTTTTGAACACACTATGGAGGCCGGATTCGTTAAAGCACAATCTAAATAATCTTCCTCAAGTAACACCAATGAGATATTCGAATATTTTCGAGAGGATGAGAGGTTCAATGTTCCAGAAACGCGAGGAGTTAAATGCGAGGAGAAAACCTTTTACGTTAAAACGAAAAAAACTCATACTTCTTGTTAACTAATCTGCTGTCATCGTTCATCGCTAACATAATACTTTCCTAACGGCTTTATTTGAATACATAATTAAATTACGCTGGTTGATTGCTTCATCGAATACAGCTAAGCAAATGATTCGGAAATAGAAAAGAAATCCATTCGCCTCGTTAATTTAAGATTTTAATTACCTACCTTACTTACCCTACACAATGAAATATCAGGAGCTTAATTCGATCCCTGAAAATGCACAAGTTAGTTTAAGGTGCTTAATTATTACTTTGAGCTTCAAAATTCATTCATGTACACAAAGACTTTATAATGCATGTTTAAATTTTTTTTTTTTTGCTTCCTTTTACAAAAATGGAAGTATTGTATTCGCGAAAAAATTTTCACTAAAAAATCGGCCTTAATTTCCATTTTTCTCACCCAAGAATGAATGTTAAGTTTTTTTTTTTTTTCGACCCGACCACACGTGGATATATGCCTAGGAACCTACAGACACCCGAAATATCCATTTTATTGACCCCCGAGTTAATTACAACGAATTTTCTCGTGACGTCTGTATGTACGTATGTATGTGCGTATGAGCGTATGTGTGTATGTATCTCGCATAACTCGAAAACGGTATGCCCTAGAAAGTTGAAATTGTGTACGTAGATTCCTAGTGGGATCTGGTAGTGCACCTTCAATTTTGGTTGCATTCGGATGTTCCTAAGGGGGTCTTTTGCCCCTTTTTGGGGGGAAATCATTATTAATTTCGATGTAAACTCAAGTGGTGTTATAATTTGTCGGACACTTGGCGATACATCGCCAGTCTTTTGGCCGCCAAGTTTTGTCACCAACTTGATGACAAAATGTGCGATGTATTTTTTTTTTTATTTTTTTAATATCTTTTTTTTTTAATTTTTTATTTTTTTTTTTCAATATGGCCACTGTGGGTGAAATTTAGAGAGTAAACAATTGAATCACATTAAAATTTCCAATAATGAGGAAGTAACATTAAATTGGAGTAAGAGGAAGTCATGTGATGCACACCTCATTTCGACTTGTAAAAACGTAACTGAATGTAAAAAAGAGAGATATGTTCATAAATAGGTTTTTAGTATAGTATAGGCAAAAATTGAGACACGATGAAAGATTTTTACTTCCTTTTACAAAAAAGGAAGTATTGTATTCGCGAAAAAATTTTCACCCAAAAATCGGCCTTAATTTTCATTTTGCTCAACCCCAAATGAAAGTTGAGTTTTTTTTTCAACCCGACCACACGTGGACATGTGCCTAGGAACGTACAGACACTCGAAATATCCATTTTGATGATCCCCGAGTTAATTACAACGAGTTTTCTCGTGACGTCTGTATGTACGTATGTATGTGCGTATGTGCGTATGTGTGTATGTATGTCGCATAACTCAAGAACGGAATGTCCTAGAAAGTTAAAATTTGGTACTCCTAGTGTGGTCTAGTTGTGCACCTTCCTTTTTGGTTGCATTCGTATGCTCCAAAGGGGGCCTTATGCCCCTTTTTGTGGGGAAATCATTGTTAATTTCGATGTAAACTCAAGTGGTGTTATAATTTGGCGGACACTTAACGATATATCGCCAGTCTTTTGGTCGCCAAGTTTTGTCGCCAACTTGGCGACAAATTTGGCGATTTTTTTATAAAAAATATTTCTTCAATGTGGTTTTAAATTGGCCACTGTTGGTGATATTTAGAGAGTAAACTATTGAATCATATTAAAACTTACAATAATGAGAAAATGACATTAAATTGGAGTAAAAGGAAGTCATGCGATGCACACATCAGCTCGTTTTTTGAAATGTATATGGATAGATTTTCAACTATGCATATAGCATCTACAGCAACGGAATAGTTCAAAAGTTAGAAAAATAAAAAGACAAAAAACATTTATATATATTAAGATTGTAACGAGACTTTTGTTTCGGGGACGGTTTTACAAAACATTTCACGTGAAATCTATATGATCGACTAAATTTTATTTCATTTATACATTCTATTGATTTTTCGTTACAATAAGTTATTTACAACAAATGGCAAAGACGACGGATCTTTTTAATGAACAAAATCTAATATTTGCATTACATAACTTCCTTGCAATCCTACTTAAAAAAATCAATTTTCATTAATACTAAAGAATACACACGTATTCGAAATAATACTTTTCCTTTAACATAAGAAAAATAGGTTAGAGATTGGCCCTTTCAAATTTAAAAAAAATTGCAGGTACAGCAATGAGCTCTTGTACAATTTTTCATTAACAAAAATTTCGCTTTTTAAATGAAATTTAACTTTATTTTTTTTTCAATTGTGTTTTGTTTTACTATTAAAGGAGAAAAACGCATCAAAAATAGTTTTATTTGAATCAAGATTTAATCAATAAGAATAAATATTGTTTTCTAGTAATAAGAGCCATATAATGGTATCACTGCACTTTTTTGAAGTAGGCTTTTTTCAAGCGTATTTGTTATGAAAACTAAAATGCGTCATTAAAATACTACTTTTCAGTAGACGGAAAAATTTTGTTACTGCTTCAGAATCTAAAAATTTGACCAAAAGATAACCAAAACGATTGTTGCAAAATGAAAGAAAAATTGTGTGTAAGTGATTGCACATAACTACACTTACGTTAATGTATTCGGTTTCATATTTTAATAAAACTAGAAAGGTATTTGTCACCAAAACGATTACAGTAGAGCCTCTTTAATCGGAACTAAGTGATACTGGAGAAAGTAGGGACTATCAAATCGTTCGGATTATAGAGCAAGTTATGTTTTTCACGTTTCCTGTACAATTTACATAACAGCAGCTGGAACGTAGCTAAAATGGACCAAAAGAGTTACAGAAGAGTGAGAAATGATTTGCAGTAGGGATGCACCGATAAGAAGATTGGCCAATTACCAATTAATCGGCAGTTGATAATCTGCCGATTAATCTGCTTAGTTAACATAATGATTATTTTTAATGCTACCACATGCTCGATTATATTTTTTGTATATAATTTCGACTTTAGATATACTGAATAATTTATTTCTGCAAGACGATTTATTTTTCTCCACTTTCTTATTTTTGAAAAATAATTTGAAAACTTCATTCAATTTCTTTGAGCCAATTTTTCATTATTGATAATAAAATTACATTATGTTAACTAGACATGAAAATTTAAAAATATTAGGGGGGCAGCGTGTGGTCAGAAGACTGATGTAGGAGCAATTTTAATTTTAATTTGTTTTTTAATTATTACTCGCCATTGAGTCATTGGATTTTTATTCTTTTTACTTTCTTCTATATCCAATATATAGAAGAAAGTATTGGATTCGTGCAAATTTTCGAATTTCGAATTTTGACGGATTCGAACGTTTTGAGGTGTGCTGAGTCCATTTCGACCATTTTTGGAAAATGTCTGTTTGTCTGTATCACACATGTGTTTGACCAGTTTTTTGTGGCCACTCTACAGCAAAAACTACCGCATGAAATCAAACGAAATTGGGTGCACATATGTGCCCCTATGTGTGAACTTGTGCCCATTGGTTTTTGGCGCGAATTCCTCCAAGGGGGTGGAGCAATAGGACATTTTTTGAGTTATGCGTACCTGCTATTCCCAAAGAAGTAACCGGCGGAACCAAACAAAATTTGGTTCATACAATAACCCTAACAGGTACAGGTGCTGATTCAATTTTGGTGTCAATAGCTCAAACGGGTTTGAGCTATTGAACGTTTTTTGTCGTCAATTGTGATAGCTGTATCTCAAGAAATATTGAACGCAATCAAACAAAAAATTTTCGACAAGTAGCCCTTATAGTCCAGTTGCATACTTAGGGTAAAAGACCCTCCGTGGAAATTTCGTGAGGAAATTGTGAGACCTATTCTAATGCATTCCTCATGGTCTATATGACTATGCCTCGCCGGGTGTTTTGCTTGAATTTGTGTCAGACGGCCTGTGTGACGTCATTAATCCAAGATGGCGGCTGCACTAGATATTGATGAAAATTTTCGGTTTTGATTTATTTTTAAGGCATATTATGAAATGTTTTCAATTTTTATTATATATTTAATATTTTAATACTATTATATTTCAAATTTAAAAACAAATTATCTGTATAAAATAAATTAATTATTCTGTTATTTTTGATTTTCGATACAGATTTTATGAACTTTTTTAGTAAACAATAGCAAAGTAAAAAATATTTTGGAAAGCTTGTACGATAAAAATCAAATTTATTCTTCCAAAAAACCTGTAAAGTTATTTGCATACACGTATTTTTGGGGTTATAAGAAGCATTTTTTTTTTTTTATGTAGAAAAAACTTACAACTTCCGTTACTTTATATCGGAAGCAATGACAATTTTATTATTTACATTTTTTATGCTCTAAGTAATAAATAAATTATTTAAACTCTTATTTTAATTTAAAAATATAGATTTAAAAGTAAACAAACAGGTCTTACTTAAAGTGTTATCAATAACGCTTTGTTGGCTGTGCTTTTCACGTAAGTGCTCATCACCTCCACGCATACAAAGTTCAGCGCATGCAATGTTTTAAAATTTGCATTTGCATGAAACAATGCATTTGCCTTTTATGCTGCTGCATCGAATTAATTTCAAGATGGATTCAGGTGCACAAGGAAGTACACATAACTGAAGCATAGAAGTTGTCTTTCTTTTCCCATCGGAAGTCTAACGGTGATGGTGAATTCAGGTGCTGCTGGTCAGTAAGACGCCACTCTAATACCTGATAATGCACTCTTAAAATATATGGGGACAAAGATGCTCTTGTAGGAGGCAAAATTTCATTTTGAGCCTACTGCTTGGAAAACATGAACCAACGAAGTTCTCCAATATCTGAAATCTTGGTCAGCTGCATTATACAAGGGACAAATAAGTCCTTCAATAGCAACTTTATCATTTGCATTAAATTCTTCGGTTGACCCCAGATGACTCAGAGCATCAAGAGTATTTTTGTCTGCCGTCTTATAATTTTTCAAAAAGATGGTTTCCCTTCTTAGCAAGTGAACCTGTTGTATCACATCCTGATAGAGCATGGAGTCCTAATATTCCTTGAGTTTTCTTATAGTGCTAATGCTATCATAATGCATTTAATATCTCTCTTTGTGTTTTCTTATCTTTTAATGCTTCCCCATATGGTGAACATTTGGGCTTACTTGTCTTTGCAATTTTATAGGACGTTATTTCAGTCAGGGACTCAGATACTGTTGAAAGAGAACGGAATGCTGAAGGTATGGTAAGAGAAAGTGGAATTTGTCTATCCGAGTCTTTTTTTCTGTTGATAAAGTACGATTATAATGCCATGCAAAGTACCCTTCCCATAAGATGTGTTTTCAAGGAAATCAATGTTATCTGCAGCACAAAATGAAAATCTTGCCTTTTTCAAATCTGGAGGGATATACATCCCGTCACTATCATCCATGCGCCTTATTAACCTATTTGCTATCTATGTTTCAAAACATAGAACTTTAGCATAATCAATCGAAACACCTAGTTTATATAAAAAATCAATTATATATTTGCTTCGGGTAACAGAGTATATAGTAAGGCCAACACCAACTTGCAAAGGCATATCTGGGGCGTGTCGATGAACAGTTTCTCTCGAAGCTTGGTACGGAGACAGTATTTTATACATGAATATGTGTGAGTCTTTTAGCTTTATTCAGCACGATATTGTCCTGCACCGCAGAAATAGAATTAATTTCGAATTTTCCGTTGCAGCACCATTTAAAAAACTGATCAACTTCGATTGGAACGGCATCAACTGATTCCTTTCAAAAGATCCTGTAAATGTCCATTTCTGATCAAATAAAACTGCTTTGCATAAAATGTTTGCAACTTCAAAGATAGTTATGTTTTTTCCAATGTCTATAAAATAATCTTCTGCATTAGATAGGGTAATATCTGCAGTTTCCTTTAAAGATACGCGTTGCGACTCATTTGCACTTTTTGGATTACTAAATATAGCTTCATCAATTTCTTCTTGAATGAGATTTTTAATTTCTTTTTGCGTTTTATTTTTTCCTAAATTTTTATTTGCAATTGACTGATAATTCATTTCAAGGTCTGTCATTGTAGTAACATTTCCCTGAACAAGAAACTCATTTAATGCACACAGGAATTCTACGTCTGTTGCTTTATTAGAAAAAGTCTTGTGACTTTGTTACTACATCAGGATCGCATTTTTTTCGTAAAACATTAAATACATGTTTTGCCCAGCAATATTTATGATGTAAAATGTTCTTCGCATGAGGGTCTCCTGGATCTGTACAGTCACTGAGTTTGATTTTGAAAGTTTCATTTTTGGAAATTTCAATGGCTTTTTTTAATTGCTGACCTGCAGAATCTGTTTTTATCGCCACCAATGGTTTTCTTACACCGCCTTTTCCCGAGGCAGAAAAACCACTAATTTTTGTCACCAACGACAATTTTGGATCTCGTTGTGTGTAGCCTACAACATTGTCTTCCTGAATGGAAGTAGAACAATATAGTTTATTCTTATCCATTTCGTGAAATCTCTTACTTCTGTCCATGCTTGCTTTATGAGTGCATATTAGCATCCTGCATACCATGATGCGGTTTTCATTTTTCAATTCTTCTACCGTCACATTCGTTAATTCGTTCAGTAAGTAATTTATATACTCTTTTTCATTCCATTCTACTCTCTTCTTGATACATTCTAACACTTTATCATAACCAATGGGTTTAACTAATGGGCACTGTTAATCTGACAAACAAAATACATAGTTTGTAATTAATTTGTAGCTTTGCTTTTTTCAAAGATGGAGGCAAAAAAACTTGTAAATGAGTTTCTAGGAGAGAAGACATCGTGAATAAAATAGCAGTGATAAGTTAAGGAAAAAATAACCGTACTTGAAGATTTGCAGACTATTCACCAACAAACCAACAAACAATACTTTCTCTACGCAGAAGTTTTCTCTTCTACTCTCCCTACAAAGTCCTTAAGAACACCCCCAATGTACGATATTCATATCCGGTCAAAGAGTTTAGGGGGTCAGAGGGTATACAGGTTATTAGAATTCTGTGAAAAGATTATACAGTCAAACCTTGTTAAAACGAACTCAAAGGGACCTTCAAAGTGAATTTGTCTCAACAGTAGCTCGTTTTATCCGAAAAACAATAGTGTTAGGTGTGTTAAGTGATTTTCAACAAAAGGACGGGGATCGTAAATGTAGTTCGCTTTAGCAGTAGTTCGTTATAATCGTATTCGAATTAACGAGGTTCGACTGTACTAATGTTTAGTGATCTTAACCTGAAAATTAAAAGTATTTTTAACTGCGAAAGTTCACCCGAGGTACGTTTAAAACAGCTAATTCTGAGAGCCAAAGTGAAAAAAAAAAGATTTATCAGAACTTTTCTTTTAAATGAGTTAATAAACAAAAAAAATAAATATTTTGTTTTTAATTCATAATAAGAAGATTAATAGAATACTAATCAAGTAAATTCACCAGAAAATTATCACAAAATACCCAAAAATTAACTCATAATTGCAAAAACTCATTAAAGCCGCCATCTTGGATTGATGACGCCATACAGGCCGTCTGACATAAATTCAAGCAAAACACCCGGTGAGGCATAGTTACACAGACCATAAGGAATATATTAAAGTTGGTCTCACAATTTCCTCACGAAATTTCCCACGGAATGTAGTATGCCCCCCTACTACTTAGAGAGTATAAGAGCTGATTCTATTTTGGTGTCAACAGTTGAAAAGAGGGTGGCGCGATCGAAAGTTTTTTTCCATTGTGAGTGCCATATCTCAAGAAGTAATGCTACGTTCTGGATGAAATTTGGAAAATTGGAGTGTGAATCCATATGTAAACAAGCACTGGTTTGATTTTGGCGCCAAAAGCTCCAAAAAATGCTAATTTTCTTTTCTTTTCTTTTCCTTTTTTTTTTTTTTTTTTGCGAATAAAAATAGCTTTATTAATGCAACAATAAGAAAGATAAATCATAATAGATTGTCGTCCGCGTATTTCTCGTGATTTTAATTGAATGGAAATGATCAGAAATATTATCTCAATGATTTAAAATTTTTAACTGTTGCCATCTTATGTTAGTTAAAAATAAAATATTTGTAATTAATTCAAGCAAAGCTTTAAAAATAACTTTCAATTTTCACTCTTTGCTTTACTTTCGCGATAATTCAGACATTGGGATGGTCGTCAAGTTTTTTAAAGGGATAGGGAGATATCAGAATTATAAGAAAGATATAGAAAAACGTTTCGTGATGACCACAACATACTAGTTTCAAATAGTTCAAGTTGAGCTAATCTAAAAGCGCTCTGCAGTAGGAGAAAAGTATCGCCATTTGAAAATTGCTGCAATGTTGTATACATGTGCATATTTATTCAAAATAGAAAAGATAAAGATTAAAAAGTAACATTACTTCAACCATCAGTTTATGAAAATAATAATAATAACGAAATGTATACATAATTTCTTTAACCAAATAATTATATTTAATAATAGTTTATTTTTATTTGAATCAAAAATTAATAATTTAAAGAGTAAGTAATAAAATGTATGATGTAATCATACGTATAGTTAGAACAAAATAACTGAAAAAAGAAAAATGTTGTGTCATCAAAAAATGGGGTTAGGGTATCATAAGATAAAATTAGGAAATGATCATATTTCATTCAGTTTTACGCACTTTCTACACTATTTGTTTTGTTTTTACCCTGTACACTTTCATACTACATGTTACAGTAATGTTTAAAGAAAATTTCATTTATTTATTGTCAACAAATGTATTCATCATAGTTTCTTGTTGAAAGTTTGCAGTAAGAAAATTATTTTGAAAAGTATTTTTTTCCATCGATTAATCGTCAAAATTTGGCCAATTATAAATAATCGACCAAGTTGCCGATTATGGCTGATTATTCGGTTTTTCTGATTAAGTGGTGCATTCTTATTTTGCAGTATCTGTACAGTAATTATTTTTATTTCTGTTATACAATATGCGTACAATACAGTGTTTTCTTTCAATTTTGAATACCTGACGCTGACAAAAACATCATAATTCATCAAAGTTAAAAGTGCAAAAAAGCAAAACTTAACACATTTCATAAGCATCACAAAATAGGAATTTAATGAGAGTTACTTCGCATGCGAATATATGATACACATATCTATTATTTTGATTTCTTAAAAAGACATCGAGTATTTAACAGAAGTGAAGTAGTAATATTCAGTACACAACAGATTATTTTCCCTTCATTTAATAGGTACATCGTCTTTTACATTTATTTGTTCATGTTAATGCCTTTAATGCAGCACTCCATCATTTAAAAAACTATTATAACAAAAATCATTACGTACAATATGCAAATGAAATCAAATTTTATTGATCGTGTAGATTTATAGATTTTATGAGAAATGTGTTTTGTAAAAACTTCCTCGAAACGGAAGGTCCTGAAACTAATTTCATTTATAGTATATGCGTTTGGTCCAGTAGAGTTACTAGGTTGGCAGGAGCGCCTCTCGCCAGGGGGTAGCAGAAAAAAAATTAAAAAATCAATTGAAATGTCGCTAGGGGGGCGACATTTCAATTGATTTTTTTTTTTTTTTTAAATCATAAATTTGAAAAATGCTTTAAATAATGGAAAAAAAAAACTCTCGCAAGAAAAATTGCTAGAGACACATGCGTAACATCTACTGAGAAGGAATATTGGGCATCATTGAAAACAATTTTAAAAAAGAAAATAAGAAAAAAAAATTACAATGCTGCCTCCAATTTTAGTACAGTAAAATTAGGCCAAAAAATGGCCAAACCCAAACATCCAAAAAAAAAAGTGAAACCTGTTGCAAATTACTTCTTACCCTTCCAGCAAGAAGGGGTAAAAAGTCCCAGCACTTTGCGCGTCGGGTTTTGGGGGGAAGGGGGGGGAGACGAAATAATCCTCTATTTAAATAAAAATAATTTCTATTACTTAAAAAAAATTCTGAAACCTCGCAGAAACCACTCTATAATAGTAAAACAATAAACTCTCACATAAAAAAATTCTAATTAACCGGGGTGTACAGGCGGGGGGGATGGGGGGGTGTCCATGGAGCAGCTTTGCGTCTTTGGAATTTTTAAGGCAGTTTTTTCAAGGGGCATTTCTTTCTTTATTGAGGACTTTTATTCTTGATGGGTACTCCGTCACACTTAAGGGGTGCGCCATCGCTTTGAGGGGGGGGACCCTGAATTTACATTCCAAAATCACAGTGAGTGCACATTTGCAGTGAAGTTCACGGAAAAATTTCCCTGACTTAAACTTTTCCGAAGTACAAAATGCCTCACAATGATATGGTAATGTCAGAATGATAATTCTAAAAGATCTAAGCGAGCTCAGTAACCAAATTATTTGTGACTGGAGTTATTAAACTGTTTAGAGCGCTGGAAAAAAAAAATTCCTGTGCAGCATAAAAAAAGTCCAAATTGACCAAAGTTTCCCTACTTCTTCTTGATTAACTTACTTCAACTTTTCTACAATCTTTTGCCATCACCGTAAGGGTGGGACAAACCGGAATTGCCAATAGTGAGACGGGCAATGCTGCAATTCTGCACCCTCTAAGTCGGTGGGGGTTCTCATTTGCAAACACCAAGCTACCTCTCTTTTACGCAGCTGGTTATGTGAATTATGCTAAATATGCGGACATATACTTGCAACTCTATCTGAAACTTTTGAGTACATTATGCGATAAAAAAAATTTGATCATATCAAACATCAGCTATCCATCGATCTAACGCAGTGACAAATTCAGGTGGTCTAGAACCTGTAGTGATTCAACGATAGAACAAGTCTTGATGAGAGCAATGAGCAATACATCAATAGAATGCTAAATATTTACACCTTTTTGTCTCCCAGTTTGGAAATCTCAATCCGTTTCTAAAGCCCCAGAAGTTTTTATCCCTCTCAAGTTGGTATGGGTATTGCTCGCTGATGATAAGGTGAATTGCGATAAGACCTTTAACGTTCGGGTAGTAACATCAAATCATATTGAAGTCAAACAATTTTGTGGCATTTCTTTGTAAAGGAGGTAAGCAGTTATGTCTTTAGCTTCTGTTACGAGAATAGTTACTATCTGTAAAGATGTGTAAGTCCAAACCATCTTTTACACCGAATGGTATGAACAGTAAAGATGGAATAACAAATTGCTAAAAACTTCTGGTACGAGTTATGCTCTGATCCTCCATCAGTATTCGATGAATCTGGTTTCAGAAGGAAAGAAATCCTGTATCGTTAAAGTACTATTATCTGAAGCAAAAGTTTCATCCAAAATCACAGAACGAGCAGCTGGTGTCATATATGAGGCAGTGAGAAGCAAAGGGATGTAAGTGGACATTTTCAAGTTTTGAATAAAACGCGTTTAAAGATAAGATCCTAGGTAGACTTTCATTGATTTTTTTTCTGAATCATGCTGTATAGAAGCAACTACCAGGTCTACTAGGACCATTTCTTGCCCCAAGATATAGGAGAGGTTCACCAACCATTTGTACTGATTATCTCCAAATTTTAAATTTTGCCCTTTGCTTCTCACTGCCTCATATGTAATAGAAGGAAGATACCCGCTTGAACATATTTTTGGTAATGATATGTAAGTTTCAAGGAAATATGCCAGCAATGCAGCGTGTAGGTCACTTGTAAGTATGGGAAAGCTAGTGTCATTTTTGATGGGTGTAAAGAAAGCACCACAGAAATATAAATGAAGTCCTATTACAACAGCCAAGCCTTCTGCTCTAGAAGACTTTCTGCGTCTCAAATTTTGTGCTTGCTCAGAAGGGTTCATTGGATATAGTGAATGTTTGAAAAGTCTGAAAGTAGACTGAAGTGCTCAATTATATGCACAAACTGTGTTAGACATAGCTGCAACAATAACGATTTTGCTGAGGATCTAGATTCCAAAAAACATCTTGATAACGAAGACTTTTTGTTACAAGCTTAGGAAAAATCATTTGAAAGTAAAAAACAGTTCAGCGTTATTTTTCTGGCCATTTAATCAAATGTGCACCATCAGAGGGGGTGGGGGGGAGGATAATATTTAAGTACATAATTTCGTTTTGGGACGTGAGTTACTGTTCTTATGGGGTGGACAGTCCTGATTTATGCATTTTAGACTTGCATGAAATAATACTTCTACTTGAAATAAAAGGTGTGTGGGGGGGGGTTAGGATTTATTTTATTTGGCAGAGGGGGGGGGTTGTAGCTTTGAGAGGAGGTGTCCCATCGCTCTTGGAAAATGGACACACTTGATTTCTAACAATTTTCTTAGCATAAAATAATGTTTCCATATGAAATGTATGGAGGGGGGTTCGGGGGTACTGTTTCGCTTTACGGGGATAGGGGGGCTCTGTAGCATTTGTGGGTTTTGTCATCCTTCTTGGGGGTCAAACACCTTTAATTTTATGCTTTTAAATTTAGTATAACATAATATTCGCACTTTAAATTTATTCTAAAAATTCTGAAAAAATACTCAAAACTGCAATTTTTAGATGCCCCCCATTCCAAAACCCGACGCACAATGGGGTGGGACTTTTTACGTGTTCTTATTGGGAGGGTAATAAACAATTTGCACCAGGTTTAGCTTTTTTTTTTTTTTTGGATGTTTGGGTCCGACCCCTATTTTTACTGTACTATTTGTCGAATCAACTGATTAAAATGTTCCAAAAAAAAGGTCACAATGATTTCTGGTGACTTCACATAAGGGCGACCCTAGGGGGGATGCAATTTCTTTATTTAGGCAGGGGCGTTAGACCCCATAGTTACGCTACTGGTTTCGTCCCGGCAGTGTTCGGATTACGGGGGTTCGGATTAAGGCGGTGATATTGGATTTTTAATGTTATTGCTCATAACAGCAAAAACAGATAATGTATCGGGTCGCACATTTTAACATAAATAGCAGGACATTAATATGTTCGTAGCTTAATAAAATATGCTACGAAATATTCATTATTCATTTCATAGCTCAATTATCCTCGCTAAAATATTCTGAAGCTTTTAACATGACACGACATCTTAATGCGACGATGTTTACGCAACACTTTTTCTCCCAATTGCCTTAATAAACTATCAGGAACCAAAGCTGCTATCTGATATGGAAGGATTATTAATTTTTTATGAAGCACAAAAGAAGGTGAATTTTAACATCTTCTATCATTACGTACGGTCACATTTTTGGAAACAAGTCAAAAGTTGAGTAATCCATTCTTGGTGTCAAATTTATCAAAGATTGTATGAAAGTGTATGCTTATTTCTTCCTTATTATTACTAAATTTCTTGTTCCAATAATAAAAGGAGTTTTTTTTTTTTTCGTCTTATTTCAATAAAGCAATAGCACTCTATAATGGGGTCGTTTTCAAAATTTTAAAAGTACTTTTTTCTGAAAGAGCATGCTTAAAAACATAGGATCTGACCATTTTTTAAATAATTTGTTTAAGTTTAATATTTTTAAAAAATTACTTAAATCGGCGCGCTTTCAATGTTTATGTTTCTGTCCGATCACATCACAAATGATGAAATGCCATTCTGTGTTGCAAAATATTTAATTCGCATCTTTACTCACGTGTATTGGAAACAATATGGTTGATAGTAAGCGTAGAGCGCAATTTTAATTCGCTTCTTCATTATCATAATGTGGAATCACGGTAGAAAGATGCGGCAAATTGCATCATTTGTGACGTCATCAAGACCACGCCTTGTTTCAAAAATCAGACATTTTAAAAATATAATTAAAAAATAACTGCTGGGAAAAAGAAAGTATTTTCTGGGTCCGAGTTATTTTATTTATTTATTTATTTTTAGTCTTTATTTTATTTTATTTTATTTACTTTTTTATTTTATTTTATTTTATTTATTTATTTATTTATTTATTTTTTTTTTTGCCTTTTTTACCAATTTTAGTGATAAAAAGTACTACTTTTGACTGAAGGAAACAACCCCATTGCGGAAAAAGGGAAGATTTTTCAAGAAATACTTTAAAAGAAACTCTTTTTTATTTTAAATGATAAAATTAGTTAATTCAATCAATCTTCTAAATCTTTTCTCTCTTCAAATTCTTTTAAAAATATGAAGAGCTCACTTTGTTTCAAAATGTACAGTGGCTCCCTAAAGTCTTCGTACACCTACGACTTTCAACGAAATAGGCCCCAATCCATTGGTTAGAATTAATATTTCGGAATAGGTATTTAATTATAAGATCTATGATCATTTTTTAACAAGACTACATGAAAATTTTTTAAAAAATATTAAAACTTAATTTTTAAAAAATCAAAAACCAAAAAGTGCCGGAAATTTTATCTCACAAAAGTTTTCGTACACTTTATAAAATTTCTATATATTATTGAATAATCTAAATTTTGATTAAGTTATTAATTAGTAGAATATCATATAGTATTCATAACACCTTTTAAACGTCTGGGAATAGATTTCATTCTTTTTCTTTCTTTTTTTGCGTAATTTCTGAATAAGTGTTCAACCACCACTTCGAGTCTTACTGTTTCTAGCTCTATTTTCGTTTTAAAGCCCTATTTTCGTAATCTAGCCTCCAGATCTCTCTAAATACGCTACATTAAGTTCAAATCTGGAGATTGAGGGGTATTTTCTAAACTTTAGGACCATTTTCGAAGCACCTGACGCAAGTTTTGAAAACCATGTGCTTCTTATCGTTATCTTGATAAAAAACAAAGTTGTTTCCAATAACCAAATTTTTGGCTAAGAGTTCAAAATTGGGTTTTAAAATATTTAAAGGAACAGCATGATTCATTATTTCATCAAAAAATTCCTAACTACCAAGTCCTGATGCTGATATGCACCCTCACACTAAAACACCTCCACCGTCCTGATTAACTGATCCAACTAAGTTCTTAAGGTTAAGTTCCTAATATTTTCTTATAATTACTTACAATTATACAACAATTTAACCAAAAATGTTGAATTCTTTTTCATCTGTAAATAAGACGTAATTCTAAAACGTTTTGAGCTTATTTATCATTAATTTTGAGACGATAAGCGTAAGTTTTCTGTTTTTCGCACGACCAAGAAAATTTCTGCGTGAAGAGGCCCTATTCAATCCAGCTAATCAGAAAACTTGGCGAAAAATTTTAGGTGAAAATTTAACGTAAAGTTTTTTTTTTAACTCTGTAGAAACTTTTACAGCACTCAAATGTGTATTTTTCATAATTTTTTTAACTTTAAATCTCCGATCACGTTTTGTCAACTTTGCCGGTTGACCTTTTCTTACCTTGTTTTCGGTCCGATTCCTTTCTTTAAGCATTTTATCAAGCACTTTACTATACAAACAAATAAATAAACTAATTTAGAGACATTTCAAACCAATTTACCGCTACTGTGGGCAAAAAAAATCAAATTTTGAATGGTGTTTGCGGTTTTTTACGAATACCAGCGATTTTATAGTAATAAGCACAATATTAAGGAATAAATAAACAAAAAATTAAAGCCAAATGACTTATAAGGATCAACACAATGCAAAAACATTAATAAAAGGGCATATGATAATTTTAATCATGAATTTATTCGAAAATGTTCGACCTACGATGACTTTTGTGGCGTGTTATTTCTCTGTCTCTTCGTTTTTTAACTCATTACAAAAAGAAGATCCGTCAATATTTTTAAAAAACCAATGGGTTGTATTTAGAATAACATAGGATTGATGTGAAAAAATATTGGACTTCATATTCGAATTCAGTTTCCAGTTATTTTTGTTTCACTAAAAAATTTCAAAGTGTACGAACACTTTTGGGAGCCACTGTATTTGCACCAAACACGAATCAACTCTTTTAGCCTTTAAGGTCTACCTGTCGATCAGTTTGGTTTGTTTCCGTTCATTATTTCTCGAGATATAGCAGTCACAGGTAACGAGAAAAAACACGTTTGATTGCCTATTCTCTTTTCCAGCTATTGGCACCAAAATTGAATCAGCACATGTACCTTCTATGGCTAACGTATGGACTACATTTTGCTTGATTCATGGGGACAGATATGTGTACCAAATTTCGTTCGACTTCATGCAGAAGTTTTTTCGCCAGAGCTACCACAAAGAACCAGTGACACACATACAGACACACACTGATAGATATTTGCCGAAAATGGTATCTCAACACAACTCAAAACGGCCAATCCGTCAAAATTCGAAAATTGTCATGAAACCAATATTTTCTTCGACATATATACAAAATAGGAAAATAAAAAGTACCTGTGTAACAAATCCTTCTGTTGAAATTAAAATTTACGTAGTCCTTTTTTTTTTTTTTTTTTTTTTTTGCTGACGCATTTACAAAACCTTCAATTATTCGAAACTATCTCAGGATGAATTTCGCTTCTCTCATTCCAACTAGTGATGTTCCGAGTATCCGTATCCGTATCCGTTGCTTTTTGGACGGATCTTAAACGGATCATTTCTATTCTAAAAATTTTTAAATATTTCAATAAGAGACTCTTAAATTCCGTTTAAATTAGGTTTTACTCCCTATTTAAATATTGAGTTATCATTTCAGAAGTCGTAGCTCCTAAACAGATGGACCGATTTTGATTGTTTATTTTTCGTTCAAAAGGTGACTTGATCGAAAGTGTTCTTAGCTTGGCCTCGTTTTTGTAGAACTTTAATTGCCGGAGGTATTAATTAAAAATCGACTTAACGTTTTTCACAATTATGGTAGTAAATATTTATACCTATACGTTAAAAAAATTGGCCGTAATTGAAAGAACGAAGTTTTCTGCGTTTGATATTAATTTGGAACTTCTTATTTATATACAGTGGGAGCTATAATCTTGTTAAATATATTTTAAATGCAATTCTAAGCCTTTATACGCGTGGTTAGTAGCGATTTCATAGTTGGAAAAAGCTTAATGATTTAAAATTTTTACCTGCCGTCAGTTCATATTTGTTAACAAATGCGTAATTTGACCCGCGAAATTCATCTTAATATGAGGTCGGCTCTCTGGGACAGTTTTGTTTTTTTAATTTTTAATATGATATTAGTTTTTGTTATTGAGATTGGGGTTTCTGTTATTCTTCATTTTTGTTTTTCTCGGCATCCTTCAAAAAACGTGAGACTAAATTCTCTATTTACTGTTTGTAAAGGTGTTCCCGGCTTTGTATTTCGTCTGTCGGAGTAAGTTCGGTGGAATGGGTCAGCGCTGCATTTATGCTGAATTAAAATGCCAAAAATTATTCCTAGCCTGTCTAGTAGCAGCTTTACACTCTTGCTCATGTATCCTACATCTACCGAGTAAGCTAGAAATAATTTTTCACATTTTGTCTAAGCATTAATGCAGGTCTGGCCCATTCCTTCCAAGTCTCCCCCAATTTTAACGGAGATTTCTTTAAAGAGTAAATCATAGTCTTGATTATATTTTTGCCGCAGTTGACATTTTTTGAAGAAACTGCCATTATTTTGACGGGAATACTTTCTGCAACAAATTTTACATTTGGATAGTTGAAGTCGGCAAAAAAAATTTTGAGATCCGTATCCGTAACCGTGGATCTTGACAGAAATGATCCGGATCCGTATCCGCGGATCTACTTTTTTAACGATCCGGCACATCACTAATTCCAACCACTTAATATATTTTACTTAATACATATGTGAATTCCTAATCTGCATAACCAAACATATAAAAGCTGTAATAAATAACCTCACGATGTTTGATGAAACAGCAGCGAACTGCCTCCGTATCTTCCCGAAATTGATGAGAGACATTTGGGAGAACTGTTTAAGTTTCGTGGAATTACCCGGGATTACTCTGGTACTAAATGAATAGAATATGCTGTGCTATACCAATACCACTGACTCTGCGGTGTTAACTGTACCGTGGCGTACTCGCATTTGTGAGGTTCTGAGCGTTTGACGACATGCAGTAATACTTGAGTTAAATATTTCAGTTCAATCGGTGAAAGGAAATGAAATGCATAAATTGAGCTTAGTTCATTTGAGTTTATGATATAAGTTAGGAGTTCTTATCCAATTTGTATATGTCACAGGGCTTTCGAGATGATCTCATTCTTTCCTATGAAATTAAAAGATATATTTTTTTCTTAAAAAGTGGATTTTTTATCTTTTTCATTTAACACGTATCAGTTCACGCAAATATTAACGAAGTGTTCATGAATACTGAAAACTACAATGGGGATGTTTCCTTCAGTCACAAGTACCACTTTTAGTCACTGAAATTGATAGAATAAGCAAAAAAAAAAAAAAAAAAAAAACAACATGGAGCTAGAAAATATTTTTATTTTCCCAACAGTTATTTTGCTCTGTGAATGGCATTTCATTATTTGTGATGTCATGAGCAGAAGCGTAAACAATGAAAGCGCACCGATTAAAGTATTTTTTAAAAATATTAAACTTAAACAAATTATTTAAAAAATGGTCATATACTATGTTTTTAAGCATACTCTTTCAGAAAAAAAAATACTTTTAAAATTTCGGAAACAACCCTATTCCTTATTTTGAAGCTCGCTCTTTGTTTATTTGCGAATTTACGTTTTCATACATTCGTCTTACGGTAATTTAGATTTAATTTAACTAAATCAGCATGTTCAATATGTATTTTTTATTATTGACATGAAGGATTTCGTTTTAAAGAGCTTCAGATAAGAGATCAGCCTCTTTTTTAATCGACAGTTATTTCAAGAGGAAAATATGATCGCTTTTGTGAGAGTGATAGCTTGCTTCTTAGGAAACATTTTACTTGTAGGAAGTTAACATTGTTATTAAAACGACAGTGTTCGAAATACAGAAGCTTTAGGTTTTTGAGAAACGTTTTATTTAACAACATTGAAGACGAAGTTGATGAAATATTATTGTATGTAAGAAGCAGAACTCAAAGAGATCTTCACCATGAAGATTACATAGAATTCCTAAAACTATTAATAATGCTTTAAGGTGACCATACGTCCCGTTTTGAACGGGACAGTACCGTTTTCAGGCAGCCTGTCTCGTTGTCTCGGGACATTGTGTCGGGACGCATAAATGTCCCGTTTTCTGGAAGTTAACAACCTACTTTTGCAAGTTGGAAAAAAAAAGAAGAATCAAAAGTGTTCGAAACTTGGACACAACGGTAAAATATTTGGCAAATTTTGTGTTATAAATACTCAAGTGTGATTATACAATTGAAGCTTTTAAAGTTATCGAAAGGAGGTGCAGTTCTCACTATTTTTGGCTAATTTTAAGTGGGTTTCGTCCTATTTTTAAAATTTTTCGTCAAGCAACCCTGGTTTGAGAGATGGAAATAGAAAACACAAAGTGTCAAAGTTTTCAGATTAAATTTAATTATTGATAGTGGCTGACTGAGTGTATTAGTTAGTACATGTGTGTCTTTGAAATCAGGGGAGCCACCCTTCTTTTTAATCTGTTCACGTCTTTTTTCGGGTTTTTTTTTTTTTTTAAATATAACTAGCACAAACCGCTATTATTATTTTTTCAAGTGTACCGTTTTGAGGAGAAAAAAAAATTGATCACCTTGCTCATGAAGTTTATCACTAAAGCTAGATGGATGGCACAACGAATTTATTGCAATTTATGTGTTTAGGAAACAATTTGAATTGATCTTACATGAAAAGAAAACCCTTAAACACATTTGCTGTTTTACAGTTGGATGCTAAAGCCGTGGTTTTCTAGCGTACAAAAATGATAACAAACAAGTAGAAGGAGCAGTTATTGAAGCATTTATAAATCAGGTATGGTATTTAGGAATGAGCAAGTAGAATTATCGGTATTCGATAAACTAATGAAATTAGACGATAGGAAGAGACGTGTCCAAAAAATGCTTGCTCATAAGAAAGATGAGTCTGATGACTGCTTAAAAATTTTTCAGATAACAGTAAACGATTTGGAATACTTTCTTAGTAAAAATCTTCCTTCACATAGAAACAGCTACAAGTTGTGAGTTACTGTTTAATCAATTGCCAATACTAAGATAATTTTTTTCAAGGGAAAAGCGTACGATTAAGGAAAAGTTTCTAAAGCTTATTCTATTCTTATGCAATGTAAAATCCTTAGTTGACATAATGTAATTCAAAAGTTTAATTTTAGTGTTACCTCACTCTAAAAATATATTTATACCTTGGATGAAAGATGAATTTTGTATAAAGTAACAACTTGAAGATTTGTAGAAAAATTCTTAAAAGTGTTGAAAATTCAACGTCCTTTGGGCACGTGTTATTATTGGACGAATGAGTTCGAATTTCGCTCTCGTTACTTTTTATTATAGTGGCACAAATCGAGGGGGCGTCGCTTGTTGAATTCCCCCCCCCCCAAAAAAAAATTTCACATATAAATAAGGACCACCATAATATATAGACACACATTATATATATATATATATATATATATATATATATATATATATATATATATATATATATATATATATATATTTATATATATATATATATATATATGTATATATAAATATAATTTTTGTATCTTTTTCTAGCTATCATTTATGTTTAAATGGTTATTCTAGTTAATCGTCTTTAGTAACTACTTAAGGTATGTCGTACTGCTCAAGGTCACCACCATAAATAAATGTCTTTACTTCAGCTTCAAAAGAAAAAAGACTAAACTCTTACAACGGACATCATTTTTTAATCCTTAATTGTCATAAGACAAAAACATATCATGTATAACCATGCGATGACCATTACCTAGACATTCGAAATTATCTATCCACATTTTTTTAATAGTTTTTTTCCCAATCATTAATCAAAAATTGATTCAAACTGCATTTCAATGACAGTAATTCCAAATACGTAAGGGACATTTTTTATCTCCTCTGAATGTATCGATCTGTGGATGTAACAATTTGCGGGTCATACGCTATTACATCTACTGGAAGTGAGCCGGGGCCATGTTTCACTTTCAGCATCCATTTGAGAGAGTTCTCCACAAATCACGCGTAGTGATCGTCTACTGCTTTAAGCGGCGATGCGTGACGCAAATGACTTCCTGTCTCCCGGCACGAGGCCCGACAGTAGACCCGCTAATCGTAATGGTGCGATCCAAACCACACGAAAGTGCTCGATATGTTTGTTATGTTGTTTGGCTCTTTTTTAAAATGATGCTTGGAAATTAATTATATAAAGAAATGGTTCCATGGATGTCTTTTGCAGCTCAAATTTAAGTAAGTGCTTCGATGATTTGCTAATCAATTATAGTGTATTTTTAAAATTATGTCTAATTTTTTAACAGCAATGTGTGATTGTTTTCTGTCTTACCCCATGAAGCATTTCTCAGCATACATGTGAGGCACTGAGGAGCAAAAGGACGTAAACGACTTTTTAAAGATTTGAGTAAAACGCATTTAAAGTTTAGATCCTAGGTAGGTTTTCATTGAATTTTTTTTCTAAATCTTGCTGTGTAACAACACCTACCACAGCTACTAGTACCATATCTTGTACTAAAATAGAGAAGAGGTTTTCTTAACATTTGCACTAGTTATCTAGAAATTTCTTGTTTTGGCATTCACATCCCTTTGCTTTTCACTGCCTCATATGTATTACCAAATTTCTGCTCCTTGTGCTATAGTGAACTCGGTAATGGCAGTGGTGCTATCCAAAACGAGCAAAAATTCACTATAAATTTGTTATGTTGTTCTACCCTTTTTTTTTTTTAAGTGATGCTTGTAAATTAATTTGGTAAAAAAATGTTTCCCTGGGAATCTTTTGCAGCTCACCTTTAAGTAAGTGCATCAACTTGTATGCATTTTTTAACTTAAAATGTCACATTTTTGAAACAGCAATGTGTGATAGTTTTTCTTAGCTCATGAAGTGTTTATCAGCCTCATCCAGGGACGAGCTGAATTTAAATTTTTGGGAGAGAAGAAACTCTTATTTTGTCGAATGAACTTGAAATTTTGCCGAATGATAATTACGAGTTTACACAATACATCGATCGAAAAGGGGCATTCGAGCATTTAAAAATTGCATTTATGGCTCCAAATTTATCGAATCCTCAGACAAAATTTGCAGAATAAGGATATTTTTAAGAGGTCACAGTGACCTCACATGACCTCTCTTCGGGGTGTCCTTGGTCACCCCGTGCCAGGGACATAGAAAAGAGGGAGGCTCCCCCCTCCCCCCCCCAGATCACTTAGCTTGAACACATGTTGCCAATTCTTAAGCGGTAGTTTAAAAACATGTTAGTACTGAGTTGACCCCCCCCCCCCCCCCCCCCCTTTTCCGGATTTAAATTTTGATTGCACTTGTGCTGCATACACATAATTTGTTGTCAACTTACTGAAACTTATACTCGTAGGCTCGGTAATCATAATAGTGCCAAACCGAACAAAAATGCTCTTTATATTTGTCTTGAAAATCGTTATTTTTCGAAGTGATGTTTTGAATCATGTAAAGAATTCTTTTTCAGTTCAAACAGAAGTGCTTCCACTCTTCTAATAAATTTTTATGCTTTTTTCAGTTGGAACCTGTGCTGTAGGGACGGGGGGAGACACCCGGGGAGGTCATCACCAAAATATTTGGTTTTTAATTTCAAAAAATACTGCAAATGTAATGTAAATTGGTTTTAACCACCTTTTCTTTTGATGAGTCCAAGGTGGGTTTATTTAAATATTTTTTTTTTCAGTAAAGCACTGATTAGAATGATTTGTTTTGAACAGCAGTGTGTGATAGTTTTATTGTCTTATCCCATGAAGTATTTATCAGCCCACTCATGATTTATTACCATGTGGATAGCCCCCGATAGTTTATATAAATTTCTTATGAAAATTTCCTCAAGGTTTTCCCCACTTAGACGTTTTTTCTTTCTTAATATCCGTTCAACTGCATAGATGATATTGGGCAATATTTGAAACAGTTAAATTCGCCCAGTGCTAACTTTTTTTTTTCGTTAATAGTGAAATGGGATCCGGAATCGAACTCTTCATGAGTATACTTTCACTGCCTTTTTACAAAGAAAAATTTTAGTAACTATTCTGAAGATCCCATTATAGTTAAGCAACTTAAAAATCTCAGTTCTTCATGCCTACGGGAAGAATAAAATCTTCTTTTAGTTTATAAAATTTATGTTAAAAAAAGGTAATATGTTGTGAAAAGCTGTTTAATATCCATGTATTTCGAAAAATTGCCGTTTTTATGCATATATATATATATATATATATATATATATATATATATATATATATATATATATGAGGCAAAAATATATTGAGTTACATATTCACATATGCATTTGCATGTATTCCTAGCTCTACAAAAGAAAAAAAAACTTGAAGCTTTAATCATTTCAGATTTCTTCTTTTCTCACGTTCATGTCAGCACTTCCGATTATGTGTGCATAAAAACATTGAAAATGGAGGAAGGTTACGTTTAGAATGCTTCCGGTCTAATTCAGCAATTCTAAAAATGTCTTCATTTTTCAGATCATTACTCATGAAATGCTCAACGCCTCAGCCGGTAATGCCAGCAACAATTTATCTGGAGACTTCAACCTTCAAGACCTTGAGAAAAATATCTGTTTTCAACCTAAACCAAATCGCACCATATTTATAGTCGCGCTACTCGACATAATCCTTTCCATCATAGCCATTGCAGGAAATGTATTAGTGGTATTCGCAATATTAAGGTGAGTCCTTTGAATTCAATAGACATTTATACCTTATATTGATGCCCATGGTCATAACATTTTAAAGCTTTTACATTCAAGTTCTTGAAACTAAAGCAAAAAATAATTGCTGAATCTTTAAGACGATTATTTTACTTCCACTTTTTCAAATAATTTCTATGACCCGTACTTCTTTCATTATCATGACAAGAAAAACAAAATATTAACCGTTAAGTACATCTATAATGTTGCATTTCGTTTTAAAAAGATCGAATTTACTACAATGAGTTATGATGATAGGAAGACAAGAACCACGTGCAGAAATTATGAAGTTTGACGTACGTTATCAAACCAGATTTTAACTCCTTAACTACCTGCGTCACCTGGCTTTGCACAGTCTACCTGGAAAATAAAAGTTATGTCAAGTGACGCGTGTTCAACACTCAGGCTTGAACAAAAAAAAACAGTAACATTTTGCTGCAGATTGCGGAAAAATAACCAAAAAGTAAACATTTTAAATCCCCCGATTACACCAAAAGCCTTTAAAATAAAAGCAAGAATTTTATTTGTTCATATTCGACAAAAATAAATGGAAACAAATCTTTCGCTTCTTCAATGATTTTCTTCACGCTATAAATTTTAATAAAAGCATTGTTGCGGAATGTTAATTAACCAAATATAAAGATGGAAAAACTACGAATTATCGATACCTGGTTCGATGGTCAGTTTACTGACATTCGGGAGAAGTAACTCGGACATAGA
The DNA here is from genome assembly GCF_026930045.1 of Uloborus diversus. Classification (NCBI taxonomy): domain Eukaryota; kingdom Metazoa; phylum Arthropoda; class Arachnida; order Araneae; family Uloboridae; genus Uloborus; species Uloborus diversus. The sequence goes on along the minus strand of NC_072731.1, from coordinate 149,561,292 downwards.
TACATAGGTACATACATAGATACGCTCAGTTTTTAATCGTAGAAGATTATTTTAAAAAATTTTTTAATACTCTTATTTTAAAAACTTAATTGCAAGTTTAGTAACATTCCAAAGGACAACACTCATTATAAAATAATTTGATGCAATCGGTTTTCAGAATTTTTGTTTCACTTTAAAACATTTGTTTAATTTTAGACTTCATTTTTAATACTAAAAATTCAATATTTTTTAAGTCCAACTATCGAAATAACACATGGGTTAAAATAGAGGGGGAAGGTTGGGTAAGATGACGAACAGAAGCTTCCAAATTTTTTTCACTGTTTAGTATGAAAATTAAAATTTCGAAATGTTTTTAGGCCACCCTATAGTATTCTTACAGAGGTAATAAAAAGTGAACTGGTAACACAATCAGAAGCAATTACAGCAAAATGTCGTGAGTCTATTTTCTTATGAGCCATGAGAGCGCTGCAGAAAATTTTCAGAAAAAAATTGGAAAACATCGTGCGAAAATTAAAGAAAAATCGCGACAGTCTTGTAGTATTCACTGTTGTAAGGATTGTAAATTATTTATTACTACTTTTCCTGATCATGATTGTGCTATGCAGTTTTATTCCAAGCTGAAATTTTTGTAATTTCTTATTGATTCCACTAATTTTAATTGATTCAACTCATTTAAAAACTATGTTCGGACACTTTTAAACGAATTGAATTTTACTGTACTATTTATAAATGGGTTTATTTATTGAAAAATATGTATGTATCGATTATAAAGTCTCCCCGTCTTTTAGAATAGTTTCACGGAAGTCCAGAGATAACCTAATATTGAGGACCACCTGCATTTGAAAGTCTCACCTTTTCTTCTTCTTCTTTTCTTTCTTTCTTTATTTATTTTTTTTTTCCAAATTTCATTCCATTTAAAAAATATACATCAAAAAACATCATCATCTCATAAAATGTTCCCTAACTTTCTAATGTTACATAAATTAAATGAAAGTCAAAATATCTTTCCGCAATTTATTACAATTTAAAAGTTATTAGCGATTCATGAGCTAATTCACAGCTTTCTGATGACTTTGAAAATGGACTGCATAAATGTTTTATGATGAAAAAGAACTTGCTAATGAGGTCGCAAAATGAATTACGAGGAACGCAATATCAGTCACGCATTATGTTACGTCGGTCCTTCAAACTATTCTTCTTAGTTCAAGGTCATCATTACAGAAATGCTGAGCTGATGATAATTTCAAAACGCAAAAAATAATAATGCTTTAGTAAAAGCCCGTTGTAAAAACACATTGCTGTGTTAGAATAACAGTTGTTGGAAAATAAACTAATAAAAGTGTTTGATGTTATAGTTATGTCCTCAAAAAGTGGAAACAGTGACGTCGAATTTTGTTTACACCCTATAATGTTTCAAAACAACCTAAAAATCTTCAAAGAAACTGTATTACACTACAAATAAAGCACAAAATATTTACAATTCGTATTATCATGATGGTTTATCTTGGAAGAACTACTCTTTAGACTAAAAAGAAAGAAGGGAAAAACATGTTTTTCAATTCAATTGATATTTTAATGCCAATATGATAAACTACTTTAAGAATAAAAAATTGATTAAGTTGTTGAATAACAATACAAAATTTTATTTAAAAAAAATATCATACGAAAAATTTTCAATATAAAAGAAATTTGAACAATTTCAATTCTGTGAGAAAAATGAAAAAAAGAAAAGTTTTTTTAAGGCACAAAATTTACAAAGTTTTGTAATACTTCTTCAGTATTTCATGGTGTCAAAACTCACACACAAATCAATTCCTTAAACTTATCTACAACTTTAACACTTCAAAGAAAAAGATGCTTTAATTAAACCTACTACATAATGGGTGTAGAGGACTTAGTGAAAGAGCCAGCGTCGCATCTCAGACTATAAAGTTTGAAATTTCCTTTTCTAAACAGTTGCGTAGATAAAACTGAGCTTTTAACTTGAAGCAAAAACAAAATAAAATTTCAAAATTATAATCAATAATCAAGAATGTTGTTGAAGTAGGGCAATTCATACTCACAAAAAACCATAACACCTGTAGCTTATAGCTACCATTTTTACCTAACCATGAATAAACAATGCAATCACAATAAAAGTAACATTTCCACTAGTACACTTAATTAAAACTTCCGTATTCAAAATATTGAATTCAAAAATTTGCATCAAATTTTTGCTTCTTAAAAGCCAGAACTTAAACGATATAGTGTTCGTGTTTATAAAATTAGACACAGTTTAGAAATTGAAAAAAGTACATTTGAGGCAGTGAGAAGCAAAGGGATGTAAGAGGGTGATTTAAGTTTTGAGTAAAACGCAATTTAAGTTCCAGTCCTGAGGAGGCTTTCATTGAATTTTCTTTTCCTAAATCATGCAGTATAGCAGCATATACCAGGACTACTAGTACTATCTTTTGTTTCATTACAGAGTAGAGGTGCCGCTATCAATTGTACTGGTACTGTTTATTTCAAAAATTTTAAATTTGCCATTTACATCCTATTGCTTCTCAATGCCTCATTTGCAAGATATACTCAATTTAATAGGTTTTTTTTTTCTAAAACTGACTGGATATTTAAAAAATGTCGCCTTCGATTAATAGCGTTCCAGAACGAAAAACTATCTCTCTCATTAAGAGCCTAATTCAGAAAAGGAGCAGTATAAGTTTTATATAAATTTAGTGGTTACGGATGGGTCTGGTGTTCAAACTGACAAGGAGCCTGCCTAGGTTTTAGCGACCCTATAGAAAATTATATGAGGGTGAAACGTATTTTCAAAAGTTTTCTTCCAGATCTCTTCTTTCTAGGCCATCTTCTCCTTTTGAAGTTTGAACTATAATACTGAGAAGAATGTCAATACATTTTAGTAAGAAACGTCCGAAATGTGTCTTGTCAGTGCAGTTCTAATGCATTTTTGCCCAAAACAAATTTGATCTCTTTTTTTTTCATGTGAGAAAAACACATTAAAACCTTATGCTAGCAAACTATTCCCAAAGAGTTTTGAGTACTAAATATTGAAGATCGCTTATGTAGTAAAGGTTGGTACTCTTGTAAAGATCAATTTCCGGTATTGAATTTATTAAAATAACAATGCTAAAAACGGAGCTATTTAAAAAAAAAACAGAATTCACTAGTTTTTAAGGTATTCACTAGTTTATAATACTTATCCAAGCTAGACATTCTCAGAAAAAAATCAGTAAATTTAACGGAGGATTGTGGTTGAGATTCAAGTTTTAATCACAAGACTGTACATTAGTTTTAAAAATTCCTATACCACAAAAAATTAAAACACAATCAAACATATCGTAATATTTCGGAGTTTAGCTACTTTTCTTGAAAAATAGTTTCAAATCAATATACTCACCCAGTACTTTGTACATATATAACAGATAGATTTATTGCGCCTGGCAAAGTATTTCTACGAAATTTTGGGGTTAATTTACGATGAGCGGGGAAATATTTGCATATTGTCAATCTTACCAGAAGAGATCGAAGAAGACTAAGGTATATAAGTCCGATGGGTTTAAACGCTTGATACATACTTGTGGACAAACAGACGCCAAAGATGTACTCCAAGCTGTGTCGCGGATGCACCCAAATAGAACCTTTAAATGTGTAAATGACAATAAAGTATCGACGGGAAGTATAACCACAATAAAATGATAACCCCAAAGCATTAAGTAAAAATGAAAAAAGCAGTGGAGAAAGCTAGACCTGACAATGGGAGATGCCAGCTCAGTTGGAAGCTTAGTGGAGGGGGGGAGGTCAGAAAAGGAGTAGTATAAGTTTTATAAATTTAGTGGTTGCGGAGCGGATGGATCTGTTCAAACTAACAAGGATCCCGCCTAGGTTTTGGTGACCCTGTGGAAAACTATATGAGGGTGAAACGTATTTTCAAAAGCTTTCTTCCAGGTCTCTCCTTCCTTGGCCATCTTCTTCTTCAGAAATATGGATAATGACGTAAACAATGAAAATGCTCTTCATGTCTGATTGGCGGACACTTAGAGCCATCTATGGAGGAGTGTAAGCTTGCTTGGCACAGATGCTTTAATTTAGAACTTTATCGTGCCTCTAAAGAACCTAATGTGGTCAAATTTATACGTAGAAATTAAAAGATGTAAATAGACTGGCCACATTATTATTCTGAACAATGAGCGCGTTCAACACTATTTTTTCGGCCACACCTACTCCAGCTAGAACTTGGGGTCATTTTGATCTCAGATGGAGAGATGACCTAGGAAAGATGACGTCAAATTTGTCCATTATAGGATTTCAAAAATGTATATCTTTCGCAGAAAATTTCAAAAAAGAATGATTTTTAATAAATTGGAAGCGTCAAGTAACACTTGAAAAAGCTATAACTGCTTAACTTTTTTTACATTGTTGAAGGAAAGTATCAGACGTATGAAATCTGGCAGTAAGTGGATAATATTTAAAAAAAGAAATGGTATCTAGTGTTCCTATACTTTGGAAAAAGACACGAAGTTAAACTCTGACTTGGTGCATGTTCTTCACAAGGATTGATGTTAATGAGGAGATAAATTAAAGGCTTGAGAGAGAATTAACAAATATTTGACTTGATCTTGCTGTCTCAAAAATACACTTCAAACCCAAATTAATTAAAACCTGAGACTAGTGTTTTCATATGTGTCAGCGCACGTCAACTTGTTTTATATGGACATTGAACCTCAAATATCGAAAGATTTTCAATAAAAAAATTCTTCAACATCTGCAAATATCGAAATAATTTGGTTACTTTACTATTTACACGGAGTATACTTTTTTGAAAATATGTAAAATATTTTAAAATATAATGATTTATTTACCTAAATATACTTAATTCCTGAATTTTCCTAGGCAGCAAACAAAAATTTATTCATATATACATTTTTTTTTCATTATATATTGTAATAAGCTTTCACAATTTCTTTGTTTTTTGCAAATATTTTACAAATAGGCACTGTATTGTTCCTTTTCGTAATTTAGTGAAAACTACCGAAATGTTATTCAAATAAAAAAACAATAGAAAAAAATTTGAGCTCTATAGGTTTTGATTGATACTGTATATTTCTTGCTGACAAATCAATGTAATCACATGTCACACGTTATGAATTTATACAACAAACGAACACTTACACACACACGCACACGTAAAACCTTTTATACGCTAATCACCAAGTTAGGAAATTTCTAATTCTGCCTTTAAAAGGTATGCGCCAATTTAACCAAAGTAGTAAGAAGTAACTAAGTAGCTATGTCTCAACGGGCGCGTACTTAAACCTGAAACTTTTTAAACAAAGTGCAAACAGAAACACAACTGGTTGCCATAATACTGCAATTTCGTTATTTCTCTTAAACTCATCAAAATATAATTTGAAATTTAAAATATTATTATAAGAACTTCCGAGGGCAATAAGCAGGTAAAGGGTAGTAACTTCCGCTGAAAATAAAGCGCGAAAAAACAAAGCCTAGTTCCAACATTTCCCTGTTAGTATTGAATCCAAAACGCGTTTCTTCAAACATCTCGAAAAGTCCTTTCTGCAGATACTGCCGTTAACATGCCCACGGCTGAGTAGGATCGAGAAGCAGTCAACTTAACATATGAAGGTAATGTTGCAATCAATCCTTGTTGAAGTAAAAATTTTCCTGAAAACAAAATCATTTTAATTGGATCTCCTTAATCTCAACAATCAGATGTCTCACAAAAGATGGTATTTTTTAAGTGTCAATTCCATTTTCTAAACCAGTTTTAATTTTTCTTTCAGATATCAACAGCTGAGGAATGTAACGAATGTGTTTGTCCTCGGCCTGGCTGCTGCAGACCTACTTGTAGGTCTGAATGTTCCTTACTACATTCTGTTCTACTTTGACCTACAATCATTATCCTGTCACAGGATTAGTTGCATGCTCAGGTATTGGTTCACAACCTATGCTTCGAACTGCTCAATGTTGTGTCTAGTCGGTGTCGCAGTGGACCGTTACGTCGCAATTTTGCACCCTCTGTCATACCACAGTGTTATGAGGACAAACCACGCATCATTGTACGTGATTGCTGTGTGGGCATCTATGGGTGTGCTCAGTTCTTTGCCACTGCTTGGTATTGGAGAGCAGTTCGACCCTTCCAAAGAATGTGACCTGTATTATACCCACACCAAAGAATACGTATTCGCGGCCGTCGCATCTGTCGTTCTATTGACGTTCATAATCACAACAACTTTGTACATGATGATATTTAAAGAAGCTTGGCGGCACAAAAGAGCTGTTGTAGCACTTGAACTTAACCACAAAGTTCGTCAGGAGACTAAAACAGCGAGAATGATGGCACTGGTTTTAGGTGTAAATTTCCTAGGATTCCTACCATACCTCATCGTAATTACAGTTAGATATCATGATGGAATGAATCAAGATAGATTTGGACTCTTGAAACCCTTTGTTGTGTGCGGTTATTTTGGAAAATCAGCCATTAACCCCATTGTTTACGGCTGGAAAAATAAAGATTTCCGCCAAGTATTTAGGAAAATCATGAGGTATGATAAAACACATAGATGAAGAAGGCTTTTATGGTGCTGTCTTTCTGTGTATATGTCAATATAATTTTATTGTTGTTGTTATTATTTCTTAAATAGTGTGCTTTCAAGATTTTATATGACTGGATCTTTCTGAATAAATTATAACTTTCAGGATTGATAGTTTTAATGTGCACAATATAGATACTTAGATATTTTAGGACAGTGTGCCCAAACAGGGGTCTTTTAGAATAGTACAACCAACGAAAATGATGTAGAGATGCAACTGCCTACCTTTTTCTGTTGCTACATATGCTAGTGATTTGTGTACGCTGAGGGTGTAAACTAAGAGTAATGCAAGATTGCACAAGCCATGTAAAATTAAAAATTAAAAAAAAGCCCGACTGAGTGGCAATTGTAGAATCAGGAGGGAAAATTGAAAATCCTTTTAAAAGTCTTATACTATTTAAAATCAATTTCAATTTTATTTGCTAACAAATAGAAACTGACAACAGATAAAAAATTTTAAATCATTGCTTTTAATTTCCTTGTCGGCCAACAATGAATTCGGTGATCAATCGCGTGAATAAAAGCTTAGCCGTTATTATAATCTGCTTTAAAAAAAACGTTGTAAGTTAAATTCTATGTAACATGGAAGTTTAAAATACATTCTATCAGACGCGGACAAAGTTTTTCTTCAATCTTATATTAAGTTTTAAATTTTTTAAATATGTTTTCCATTCAAAAATCACCAAAAACCTTTATGAAGTTTTTAATTAATATCTTCGTTAGTTAATGTCATCCAAAGACGCAACCTAGCTAAGCACATTCTTAATCAACTCTCCTTTCGAACATTTTTTTTTTCAAAATCGGTTCATCCGTTTAGGCGCTAGAGTGCCACAGACAGATACACAAACACACAGATACACAGACACATCAAACTTATAATCCCCTTCCTTCGTGTGTCGGGTAATAAAAAAAATAGCTGTTTTAAAGTTAAGTACTACGTTGCCATAAACTTTATGAATCGTTATTGATTTTAAACATCATAATAAACAAATTCAAGACATATTTTGCATTATATGGTCTGTAACTTTTTATGGCCCTCAAGTCAGTCAGACTTCCTGGGCTCAATGGTAATCCGGGCATGTGTATTGGTTGATTGAATTATATTTTTAAAAAATTATACGAGCAACGTGTTATCATGGGTACGTGTTATTATGCATAAAATAATAGGACTTAGACAATGGAGTGAATCATAACCAGATTCAAATCGAAAATTTGCGGGACTGGATTTCGCGCAGTTGTTCTTCTTTAGGTAAGTCAATATGATGAACGAAATAATCATGGAAAGTAATCGATATTAAAATTGCATGGAGAGCATTTGGAAGAAAGAGCATATCTACACACAGACTTAAATTTCTTTGAAATTAAACTATATCATACATAATGCAAAAAAGAAAAAAACTGTATTGCAAAAATTATCCAACATTATTGCTCCTCATAGCACTGAATGTGTTAAAAAAAAAAGATTTCTGTACACTGGAAAGAAATGTACTTTATTTGAGTTGAAAAACGTAATTACCTTAAAAACATTATTAAACAACTCTAGCCATGATCTACAACTTGACTACGCCACCTTGCGGTGATTTAAGAAATTAATTAAAGAGTAAAAACATTCCATTCATTTCTTAACTTATAAACCGTGTCGGGGAAAAAATCTTGACATTTGGTTAGCAATTAAAAAACTTTACATCCAAACTTCTTTTCATGATTTTACTTGGCATGCTCCCTGGTGATTTGGCCGAATATCAAATATTCGGCATAGTTATAGCGGGATTCCACTAAGCATAAAAGTATTATCTGTTTTAAACATGTGAGGGAAAAGTAGTCCCTTGAAGCCAAAATTTTTGAACCTTGAAAAAAAAATTGTCTCTCACGTAAAGCACTTTTGCAGTAAATATACATTCGATGAGGTAGATTTTAAAATTAGTATCAATAACATGTGGCAAAAAATTAAAAGTATCTATGTCTGCCTTTTAAATCAATCACAAAATACTTTTTTGTGATCGTTAAATACTTCAAAAACTGCACAAACTGTTTCATAAGATTAATTTATTCCACATCTAACCATCCCTACGATCAAGGAACCAAGCTTTAATCGCAATTCGAAAAAAATGTTACAAGAAAGTTCGAAAATCTCTCTTCATTCAAAACATATTGACATTTTATTTCGATGCAATGGTTAGGTCTTTTAGCTTTTTTGTTTATTTCTACTTTCTAATTTTAATTTCTTAAAAATATTCTATTTTAAAGCGATCCACAGCCCTACTACGTTGATTACCCTTGATAACTTCCTGGAACTAAAAAATACAGTTATATAGTGCCAAGAGATAGAGAGAAGTCATTCTGTAACAAAACTGCAGTTACTCGTAAATGAATTTGGTTACTGCTGTTAAGAACCTGAGACAATGTCAAAGAAAATAAGTATGAATTGAAATGATGAACTGCTGTTGAAACAAATTTACGAAGAATGAAAACAATACTGGTGATAATCGCCTTAAAAAAAAGGTGTAGAGAGGGTTTTTTTTTAAGGTGCTTCTTTCTGTCTGTGATATCTGATTTCTGTACCTTCTGACATTCATTTGCTGCTTGCGTGCTTGTACATATAAAGCTGTTTAAGGGGGGAAACCAGTTTAGACAGGTCAAAAAATCTAGTTTTTTTTTTTTTTTTTATGTCATAAAATGTTGGTAAAACTATTCAAGAATATGTTGCCAAAATTTTCAGTGAAAAATTCCGATTAGTTCCAATGTTGTGAGCGCTTAAAATGACTGTGGAGATTCGAAAACGATCACAGCATTTTTTTTTCCTTCTTTTTTTCAAACGCGTTTTTCTCGAAACAATTTTTTTTCAACTGGTGGTCATTCTATATCAAAGAGAATTTGACCAATCGTTTTGAAAATTTGTGCGCATATTCTTTTTCAATTGAATTCAATATGAAACTCTTTGATGGTATTCTTGATAAAAATATTTTTTAATGCAGGAAATGTAAAAGAAAGAATGGTAGAAAAACGTAACATTGTAATCAAACAACTCGAAAAGGTGAAAATTTCAACTTTTTTGATCAAAATTAGGTTCATATTCTAGACAAATATGTTGTTTACGAGAAAAAAAATTGTAATGATTACTGACAAAAATTGCGGCTTCGGTAATGCCTACCAGCAACAAGCTCTGATGGCGACCGCCCATGGACAGCAGCTTCTAACTCCACTAATTTTGGTGGAAATGACTTCAAAAAATTACAAGGTGTACTTAAAAAACTGAATAAAATATCCTCCGAGTTTAAAGAAATTCTGCTTATTTCTTTCCAATTAAAAAAAAATCACGAAAAATACTAAAATTTTGGCCTCCGAAAATGGTTTCCCCCTTAAGTCATATCATAATCTGAATCTGGAGTCTCTTTTCAAGTCCTCATTTGAACCCTTTCTAATGAGGAAATATCTTTCTTGAAATAAGGAGACCGAAACTGTACAGCAAACAGTAAATGAGGTTTTACCAAACTTCTGTATGAAGGCAAAAGAACCTCCAAACCAGGAAACCATATTGTTACGAGTTCGGTGCAACTTCAAACTTGCTTCGAAATGACGATTCAAATCTTGATAAAAATACAATGACTTTATTTACAAATATTTAGAATAGAGCAGGTAACAATTTCAAACATCCAGCAATTAATCGAATATCGTTAAACACTGTACATTACTCAGCACACCACGCATTTGAATCCCAAACACGCGAAAAGAACAAATCCGAAAATCACAGCGCAAGCGCTAATTCATTCACAGACAGCAGTAAAAGACGAGACTAAACAGTTAGAAAGCCAACTGACTGACTCATTCACTCATTCACGCCCGGCGTTTTATGCCCAGCAAAGAAATATCCAGAAAATCCTGCAATGTTCTACCAATTTCTCATATTTTCTTTTTATTCCATTCACACAAATCTTATCATTCAGAAATGGGGGGCCGTATACTTCAGTCGAATGTTAGGGGGTTGTATGTACATTACAAGAAACTATTTACAGGTTACGTTACTACGATAATTTTAGATGAAAATTAATGGAACAAACGCTGAAATTAGCCAGATTTGAACAAATTAATCATAAAAACAATTACTATTTACAAAATTTGTAACAATACGTTTGTGTAATAATGAACAATATTGAAATGTGTAGCAATCAAAATAGCATAAGGAAAACATGTTTTTGACGCATAGGGGAGACCGGGGTTAGTTGTTACACGGGGTAAGTTGTTACATTCGAATTTAAAAGTAACCGCCATGAGAAACTGACTTTCCTTACAGTAGATGATAGCACTCACCCATCTGCATTCCCTGAAAATCACTGGAGTGCTTGCAGTCAGTAGCATGGAGAGTGCTCAAGAAAAACGGTTTTTAGAGTCGGGAAGTAATTTTTCTTTCCGCTGTTATTTTTCTATTTCTGGCGAAGCCGTTGCAGATAACGAATTTATTTCTATACCACATGAAAGCCTACATTTTTAGGTAAGTGCTAACATATTTAAAAGTTTTGTACAAAGATATAATACCAGTAATATGTGCCAATAACTAAAGTGGCGTCGTATGGGGCAAGTTGTTACAATTTTGATGGGGTTAGTAGTTACAAGTAACAACTTGCCCCATGCAAGTTTTAATTTAATATTATGTTTCCTTTTTAAATGTGATATGGCGGGGGACTATAAAAACAAGACGGACAGGTGCAAAACACCTAAAGAAACATACCTGGATGTATCTAAAGAAGTAATTGCAGGTAGTTCACTACGAAACGCAGCCGATGAATTTTATGACACTAGAGAGATTCTGCAGTAAGATGAAAAATGCTAGTGGTGATAAGTAGTATTACTGATCTGTGTTATTGCATGATTTAATGGCATATAAAGTACTGTAGTTGGATGACGATAGTAATAATAATAATAAAAATAATTCTGATCTCTTTCATTTTATGATTAATTTGATGTTAATATGTATGGTTGAATAAATAATAATAATTATTATAACAATGATAATAATAATAAATAATGTATTATTCATATCTATAGGTTTTTCTCCAACGCTGCAGGCAGTGCAGAAGTGAAGACGGTTCGCAAGCGGAAATCATAGGTCAGCGCCACTTTAACAGATACACCAGTAAAAAAATGTTGTGCAAGCCGAAGCTGGGAAACAAAAATCTGTGAAAAGGAAATTGTGTCTAACAAAGAAATCAACAGACACAAAGGCAAAAAAAAAAAAAAAATGCAAAAAGGTGCGTCTAAACAGTGCATCCTTCGGGTGAATATGATGTAGACTGGTTCTGCATAGAGTGCTCTAAACCGTACTCAGAATCCAAAAAACCAACTAAACGGCAATTGTGACAAATGGGCACATGAACTATGTGCTTATTTATTTATTATTTATTTATATATTATTAAATTATATGCTTGTGAAAATTGCAGTTCGCGGACAATGATAATGATGATGATAGTTTATTAGAATAAGTCATTAATGAAGTAAATTTGTGAAGCCAAAAAGGTTTTGATTTTTAACGTGGTTAAGAAGTTTTAAAATTTAACAGAATAAACCAGAAAATGTGTAAAATTCATTTCATTACTAAAATATATCTCATGTAACAGCTAACCCCATATACTGTAACAACATGCGCAGTGGTGGGGTAAGTTGTTACAATCTACATCTATTCAAAATACTTGAAATATTTTGGAGTAGTGGCTTCTAATCATTTTTTAAAAAATATATTATGAATGTTAAATAATCTAGATGCATTTTAAAGTTCCACGCGTGTAAATAATTAAAATAGTTTAGCGTAAAAAAAAATATCGAAAAAAATTGTAACAACTAACCTTGGTCTCCCCTACGTCAAAAAATTGTTTCACTGCAATACTACAATGCTCCTTCGATTTCAACTCCATTAAACTTTTTTAATTATTTACCTAATTGTGTGGTTTCCTGGTCAGAATTGCTTGAAACATTGCTCTATTATTGATAAACCGAATCATTATACTGGCTTTGTTATCCTGCCTCGTTGTTTTTAGGACTACCGCTAATCAAAACAATAGCGAGCTTAAACTAACACAGCAAGCTGTCCACTTCTCCTCATCTTTGCTCAAGTGCTTCCAAATTAATTAATTTATGTCTAGAATTATGACGTAGAGGAAACTCTATCATAGATCAAAATCCATTCATTTCGGTTCTAATTCAAACAGCTCCTCATTCACACAATCGCTTTTAAGATTCATGAATTTAATGCACTAAGACCAATTGTTTTAGCGTGCTAATGAGTAGTTTATGTACTCATTAGAACGCCAACAGAACGAAAACAAAAGTATTAAAGTTATATTCACGGTTAAAAAAAATGTCTTGTGAGAAAATAAATTTACCGGGATTAGGTTTGATTATTTCCAGCAGCTTGATTTTCTTGCAATATACAGGGGGTCCCTGAATGTCGTGTACAAACTTGGAGGGAGTTTAGAGAACGCGATAACACGTAAGAAACACTCGGGAACAAATAGTTCCAAGGCAAGCGCAATGCTGACGTGCTATATGCACACAAAGCAAGACACTGACGGATGGGAAACAGCTCAGAAATTTATTACACAAAGACGATTTTACACATTTTAGGCTCTAAGAAGGATTTAAACCGGTTGTTTTAAATTGCTACTAGTTGTAGGTTAGGGTGGGTCGAAAAACATTTTTTTTTCCTAATCAATTTCTAATAGCGCGGAAAACTTGCGCATTGGCATCCTAATAACGGGAAAAATAATTAAAAAATGTATTTAAAAAAAATTGAAATCGCGGAAGAGCCCTGAAGTTGAGAAACAATAGAAAAAAATCTGCAATTTTTAAAGACTTATATTGTTTTCAAAAAATAATTTACTTCATTTCTAATGGTATAAGAAATACACTTTGTAGTTACTGAAATGCAAATAAAAAACTTGGGGGCAGATCGTAGATTATTTAAATTCGCGTAGAAAGCCTTAAAATACCATTTTTAAAGTAAAAGTCACATTATTTCAAAACTTTTTAAGCTGACATATAGCTATAAAAATATACTATTAAACATCCGTTTTGATTGGCGGTGTATTTTAAGTATCCGTTTTGATGTTTTACATACTGCTCTTACGCTGAAGTGACTCAGGACTCACCAAGGTGCAGGCCCGCCATTTCAAATTTTTTCTGGTGGGGGGGTGTTCTAGGGGGCGGGAGAGGCAACGAACCACCCCCTGAATCCCTAAATGGCGGGCCTTAACCAGGTAGCGGTGGCAGCGAGCCGAGTCCAGCTCACCACCCAGCACAATCAACCAACCAATTTGGATGTGATTCATTATGCTGAAGTCCTTTAATTTCTGACTTCGATTCAAATGTTCTTGATCTGATTGCTATTTACTATGAAAACCTTCTGGGTTTTCATGCTTGCAATAGTTTCTTGCAGCCTCTTTCACAAGTTTTGCACATCTCTCTACCATTTGAGTGTAGTATCGAATATTCAAGCTATAGCAAAGCTTTGACTTTCAATGAAGTTCAAAGTCTTCGGTTGCCATATTTGACAACAATGGTAGTGGTATCAGCTTACACATGAGCCGATCAATAAGTTCAGAATAATCTGCGGCTTGGAAATTAATTAATGAAAACTTGGAAGATTCCTGGCGGCTCATATTTCAGGCTTTCAGTTTTTTCCTGTAGCCTAATTCTCGAATGTACTGTGTGTGTGATCATATATATCTCGAATGTGCTCGCCACATCATATTATCTGGATGACAAAAGAACGAGTGACGGGATCAAGTATTTCTTTTGACATGTAATTCGGTAAATTTCTTGTTTGAATGGCTTTTAGTATATGCTTCTGAGCGTCTTTGACAGTGATTTAGGCTTGATCACGTCAGGCTGATTTAGGGGTAAAGGAGGAAAATATATATGATTGATAAATTTTTAAAAGCATTTAACTTTTATTTTGTAAAAATGACACTCACAACTTAATTTTATTTCAGAGCTAAAATTAATCAAAAATTATTAAAATAATTAATCATCTCATATGGATTTCAGAGTAAAATGCTATTAAATATGTACGCATGTAAAATGCCTATTCAGAAATGTTAAAAGATATGAGACACTGAAGGCAAAAGTGTTGGTTTTTTTTACATAGGTCATTTTTTTTTTTTTTTTGTAATTTGTATTTACATCTTCAGTAATTAGTTTTAACCTCATGCTACTTCTGTCAAATAGAACTACAGAACTCCAAATTTTTCTGAATGATCATAATTTTGTCAAATCGTCAGTCAAAATTTGGATTTGCCTCTCATTCGAAGCAAAATAGAAGTTTCGGATAATGTACCTAAAAAAATGCGACACTGTCTCATGTTTGCTTATTTTTATCTTCTTAAACAACTAAGACGTTTCAAGACCGGCAAAAAGAGATCAACAAGCTTTATGTAGTTCAAGGCAAGAATGAAAAATGGATTGTGACGTTTTTCGGGCTTCCTTATCTGCTTAAGTGCTGGCTGTGCATAATTTGGGATTTTTAAAGAAGTACTTTGTCCAAGTCACTGAATCTTTTGGCAGGGCATAAAATGGACTTGCTTATGTACATGTAAACTGCCTTATTTTAAAGTATACTTGTCGCTCGTGTCATGAGCTCTCAACTGTAGCAACGGACAAAAAAAGAATTAAATAAATAAATTAATTAAGTTTGTTGTAAAAAGCATCAGATAGTACTATGTACATTACTTTCGACTGAGTTTTCCTTCTCTGCCACACATTGGTGTTTAAACTCAAAACGGATTTGTTTATTTTGGAGGTGGAAATTGGTATAGGAACTTCAACTCTTTCAAGATTTTCTTGTTTTTAACAATCATACTTGTTTGTGATTGAAATTCCTTAATTTTCAATCAGGAAGTGCATGGTTTCCATCCGGGAGAGCTTAAGGTTACCACAACAATCCGGGCCTGATTATCGCACTGGCCGACTGGGGCCCTATCTTTCTAAGGGTCGCCAAATTACTTGAAGAATTATGCATAGCACTGCAACTATACGGAAAATATATGTATCTTTTAAGTAATAATAAATTAATGACTTGTCAATTTAATTTATTATTTACATCAAAATATGCAAAAACACAGCGCAAGGCTAAAACACACTTTGCAAAGCAAGAACTAAAACGGGACTAACTCATCCCGCCGTCGGCAGTGGCTATTTATAAATCCTAGAGAAGTTGCCACAAAATTCGAAATGCTTCTCGATGTTTTCTTTTTATTCCATTCACAAATCTTAGCGTGCAGAAATGGAGGGACCATATACTTCATTTGAATGTAAGGGGGCTGTATATTCATTACAAGAAACTATTTACAGGTTAAGTTACTACAGTAATTTTTAGATGAAGAATAAAGGAATAAACGCCAAATTTAGCCAGATTACAACAAATCAATCATAAAAATAATTACTATTTATAGAATTTGTAACAATACTTTTTCGGCCTCTCTAAAAGTCTTTTTTTTTTTGTCAGGCTCATTACTTCTTACTGCTTCAATAGCATTTTGCAATGCCTCAACATCTATTGGATCCCTCTTGATTCCAGTTTTACTTCGAGGCATGATGAAATCCTACCTAAAAAAAAAAACACTACAACCTATTGTACCTTGATCCGTGTTTCAAGGTACAAGATGAAGCTTGGTTTCAAGGTACACGAGGGTGCATGTTTATACAAAAGTGGCTACCCTAACCTAACAGCTTTGTAAAAAGTAAAGACTAAATGTTGAATACACTTACCGAGAGATAGGCGAGTGTCAATCAGTTGGGTAACACTAGTCTTTAAAAGTCCAATTTCATTTAAGTAACACTGGAATTATTTACTTTTGTTTGCAAAATCACAAAACAATCACTGTCCACATAAAAGCTGGAGTTTCAACCTACAACTCACTCTGGCAGGTAGAGAGACTGTCATGGCTGACATAGTACCGTGATTCCTCACTAGGTAAAAGTGCTAGCCGATTAGCGTGCATGGCGCAAGGTACACCATTGTCAAGGTACAACAGTCTCCCCTCAAAGGTAAATAATCTTGGATTTCTTTTTGTCAAAACTGCAATCAATGCTATTAAAAGATATGAAGTTTTCGCAGCAGATAATTATCTCGCCGCTGTAATCGTGAGCAGTTCAGTGTTGGGCATTAATCAACTAAATCCTCAATCGACTAAAGTAATCTGATCTCATTTAGTTCCGACTAATATTTTAAAAATTTAATTCAATTGCAGACGAAGATTAACGTTAGTTTAAACTAACGCGTTAGTTGATTAAAAAAACTAATTTAGTTCAGATTGATTTAGTTCAGATTAAATTAATCAAATTGAATTTAGTCAGATTAAAAGTAATCAGATTAAAAGTAATCAGATTAAAAGTAATCAAATTAATTTGATTAAATTTTTAATTCAGATTAAATTCGTAAAATATAAATGTCACATGAACAGAGACACATTTGTATTTCTACGTGTATGTACATATTTACGCAAGCATACACGAGTTAATACGTGTATATACGACTATGTGCGTAAATATATGTATATAAACGTGTTATCCCGCGTATGTTCGTGTGCGGAGGTATATTTGAATTTTTAAGTGAATATAAATATTTATGTGTGCATACACGAGTAAATATGTGTATATACGAGTATGTACGTGTACACAAGAGAATATGCATATGGATATGTGTTACCCCGAGTATACTCGTGTACAGAGGTAAATTTGCTTTAATTGTGAAAAGACATACTTATGCGTGCACACAAGCGAAAATACGTGCATATACGTGTACACATGAGAATATGCGTATAGATACGTTTTATCCCGAGTCTAATCGTGTAAAGAGGAACATTTGTATTTCGACGTACATATTCATATTGAAGCGTGCATATTCGAGAAAGTACGTGCATATACAAGTATGTTCGTGTACACACGAGAATATGCATATAGATATTTGTTACCCCGAGTATACTCGTGTAAAGAGGTACATTTGTATTTGTACTTGTATATAAATATTTCTGCGTGCATATAGGAGAAGGAACGTGTATATACAAGTATGTTCATGTACACACGAGAATATATGTAAACATACGTGTTACCCCGAGTATACTCGTGTACAATTTAATCGGGTAAATTTCTATTTAAACGTGTATAAATATATAGATGCATGCATATAAGAGAAAATACGTGTATATACGAGTAAGTACATGTAAACTCGACAAATAAGTGTTTAACCCGAGTATACTCGTGAACGAAGGCACATTTGTATTTCTACGTTTATATGCATATTTATGCGTTTATAAACGAGTAAATACGTGTATATACGAGTATGTACGTGTACACATGAGAATATGCGTATAGATACGTGTTACCCCGAGTATACTCGTGTAAAGAGGTACATTTCTATTTCGACGTGTATATACATATTCAAGCATGCATATACGAGAAAGCACGTGTACATACAAGTATGTTTGTGTACACACGAGAATATGCGTATAGATATGTGTTACCCCGAGTATACTCGTGTAAAAAGCTACATTTGTATTTGTACATGTATATAGATAATTATGCGTGCATAAACGAGAAGGTACGTGTATATACAAGTATGTTCATGTACACACGAGAATATATGTAAACATACGTGTTACCCCGAGTATATTCGTGCACAGAGGTAAATTTCTATTTAAACGTGTATACACACATTGATGCATGCATATACGAGAAAATACGTGTATATACAAGTAAGTACGTGTACACACGACAATAGGTATATAGATACTTGTTTAACCCGAGTATACTCGTGTACGATGGCACATTTGTATTTCTACGTGTATATGCATATTTATGCGTTTATAAACGACTAAATACGTGTATATACGAGTATGTACGTGTACACATGAAAATATGCGTATAGATACGTGTTACCCCGAGTATACTCGTGTAAAGAGGTACATTTCTATTTCGACGTGTATATACATATTCAAGCATGCATATACGAGAAAGCACGTGTACATACAAGTATGTTTGTGTACACACGAGAATATGCGTATAGATATGTGTTACCCCGAGTATACTCGTGTAAAAAGCTACATTTGTATTTGTACATGTATATAGATAATTATGCGTGCATAAACGAGAAGGTACGTGTATATACAAGTATGTTCATGTACACACGAGAATATATGTAAACATACGTGTTACCCCGAGTATATTCGTGCACAGAGGTAAATTTCTATTTAAACGTGTATACACACATTGATGCATGCATATACGAGAAAATACGTGTATATACAAGTAAGTACGTGTACACACGACAATAGGTATATAGATACTTGTTTAACCCGAGTATACTCGTGTACGATGGCACATTTGTATTTCTACGTGTACATGCATATTTATGCGTTTATAAACGACTAAATACGTGTATATACGAGTATGTACGTGTACACATGAAAATATGCGTATAGATACGTGTTACCCCGAGTATACTCGTGTAAAGAGGTACATTTGTATTTCTACGTGTTCATGCATATTTAAGCTTACATATACGAGAAAGTATTTGTATATACAAGTATGCTCGTGTAAACACGAGAATATGCGTATAGATATCTGTTACTCCGAGTATACTCGTGTAAAGAGGTACATTTGTATTTGTACATGTATATAGATAATTATGCGTGCATAAACGAGAAGGTACGTGTATATACAAGTACGTTCAGGTACACACGAGAATATATGTAAACATACGTGTTACCCCGAGTATACTCGTGTACAGAGGTAAATTTCTATTTAAACGTGCATATAGATGCATGCATATAAGAGAAAATACGTGTATATACGAGTAAGTACGTGTACACACGACAAATAAGTGTTTAATCCGAGTATACTCGTGTACGAAGGCACATTTGTATTTCTACGTTTGTATGCATATCTATGCGTTTATAAACGAGTAAATACATATATATATACGATTATGTACGAGTACACACGATAGTATGCGTATAGATACGTGTTACCCCGAGTATACTCGTTTACAGAGGTAAATTTGCTTTTAATTGTGTATATGCATACTTATGCGTGCACACAAGCGAAAATACGCGTATGTACGTGTACACATGAGAATATGCGTATAGATACGTGTTACCCCGAGTATACTCGTGTACGAAGGCACATTTGTATTTCTACGTGTTTATGCATATTTATGGGTTTATAAGCGAGTAAATACATATATACGATTATGTACGAGTACACACGATAGTATGCGTATAGATAAGTGTTACCCCGACTATACTCGTGTACAGAGGTAAATTTGCTTTTAATTGTGAAAACACATACTTTTGTGTGCACGCATGCGAAAATACGTGTATGTACGTGTACACATGAGAATATGCGTATAGATACGTTTTACCCCGAGTATACTCGTGTAAAGAGGTACATTTGTATTTCTACGTGTTCATGCATATTTAAGCGTGCATATACGAGAAAGTACGTGTATATACATGTATGTTCGTGTAAACACGAGAATATGCGTATAGATATTTGTTACCCCGAGTATACTCGTGTAAAGAGGTACATTTGTATTTGTACGTGTATATACATATTTGTGCGTGCATATAGGAGAAGGCACGTGTATAGACAAGTACGTTCATGTACACACGAGAATATGTAAACATACGTGTTACCCCGAGTATACTCGTGTACAGAGGTAAATTTCTATTTAAACGTGTATATACATATAGATGCATGCATATAAGAGAAAATACGTGTATATACGAGTAAGTACGTGTACACACGACAAATAAGTGTTTAACCCGAGTATACTCGTGTACGAAGGCACATTTGTATTTCTACGTGTGTATGCATATCTATGCGTTTATAAACGAGTAAATACATATATATATATATATACAATTATGTACGAGTACACACGATAGTATGCGTATAGATACGTGTTACCCCGAGTATACTCGTGTACAGAGGTAAATTTGCTTTTAATTGTGTATATACATACTTATGCGTGCATACAAGCGAAAATACGTGTATGTGCGTGTACACATGAGAATATGCGTATAGATACGTGCTACCCCGAGTATACTCGTGTAAAGAGGTACATTTGTATTTCGACGTGTATGTACATAACATATTCAAGCATGCATTTACGAGAAAGTACGTGTACGTGAAAGAATGTTCGTGTACACACTAGAATATGCGTATAGATATGTGTTACTCCGAGTATACTCGTGTAAAGAACTACATTTGTATTTGTACGTGTATATAGATATTTATGCGTGCATAAACGAGAAGGTACATATTTATACAAGTATGTTCATGTACACGCGAGAATATAAGTAAACATACGTGTTATCCCGAGTATACTCTTGTATGGAGATACATTTGTATTTCTACGTGTATATACGTATTTAAGCGTGCATATACGAGAAAGTACGTGTATATACAAGTATGTTCGTGTACACATGAGAATATGCGTATAGATGCATGTTAACCCGAGTATACTCGTGCACAGAGGAAAATTTGTATTTATGATT
This sequence comes from Uloborus diversus, assembly GCF_026930045.1. Classification (NCBI taxonomy): domain Eukaryota; kingdom Metazoa; phylum Arthropoda; class Arachnida; order Araneae; family Uloboridae; genus Uloborus; species Uloborus diversus. The sequence goes on along the minus strand of NC_072731.1, from coordinate 149,540,137 downwards.
GTACATACACTTTTATGCGTGCATGTAAGAGAAAAGACAAGTATATACGAGTATGTACGTGTACGCACGAGAATATGCGTTTAAACCAGTATTGTGCATTAATCAACTAAATCCTCAATCGACTAAAGTAATCTGACTCACATTTAGTTCAGATTATATTTAATCTGATTTTTTCAATTGCAGACGACGATTAACGTTAGTTTAAACTAACTTGGTTAGTTGTAGGGAAAAAAAACTAATTTAGTTCAGATTGATTTAGTTCAGACTAATTTAATCAGATTGATTTAGTCAAACTAATATAATCAGATTGATTTAGACAAACTAATTTAATCATATTGATTTAGTCAACTAAAGTAAGCAGATTAAACTTCGTCAGATTAAACTTTATACTAAATCTAGAGAGATTGAAATAAATCTACACCGTATGTACTTGTATTTTCTCATGTATGCACGCATAAAAATGTATGTACAATCTTAAATAGAAAATTACCTCTACACACGAGTATACTCGGTGTAACATTTATCTACACGCATATTCTCGTGTGAACACGTACATACTCGTATTCTCTTATATGCTCACATAAATATGTATATACACGTTTAAAAGCAAATTTCTCTGTGCACAAGTATACTCGGAGTAACAAGTATCTTTACGCATATTCTCTCGTGTGTTCACATACATAATCATATATACATGCATTTACCTATGTATAAGCGCATAAATATGCATATACACATAGAAATTCAAATGTACCATTGTACACTAGTATACTCGGGCTAAAAAGGAATATATACGTCTATTCTCGTGTGTACATGAACTTACTCGAATATACACGTATTTTCTCGTATATGCATGTATAAATATATATATATATATATATATATATATATATATATATAATATACATAAACCTCTGTGCACGAGTATACTCGGATTAACACGTATCCATACGCATATTTTTTGTGTACACGTACATACCCGTGTAATCACGTATTTACTCGCGTATGCACAAATAAATTTGTACATACACTTAGAAATTACAGATACCTCCGTCCACGAATATACTCGGGATAACAGGTAGAAATAAAAAAAAAAATGGGTTTACACTTATTTACTCGTATATTCACGTATTTACTTGTGTTTACACGTACTTATAGGTATATACACGTAGAAATACAAAATTTCCAGTATACACGAATATTCGGGATAACGCGTATATATACGGATATGCACAAAACTACTCGTTAATACATGTTTTTACTCGTATATACAAGTGTATGCGAGCATTAATATGTTTTTTAACGTATTAACGTACAAATACAAATGTACCTCTGTACACGAGTATACTCGGGTTACATGTATCTATTCGCATATTCTCTTGTGTACACGAACATACTCGTACATACCTGTCTTTTCTCATATATGCTCGCATAAAATTGTATGTACAATCTTAAATACAAATTATCCTCTCTGCACGAGTATACTCGGGTTAACACGCATCTATATGCATATTCTCGTGTGTACACGAACATACTTGTATATACAAATACTTTCTCGTATATGCAACCTTAAATATGCATTAACACGTAGAAATACAAATGTACCTCTTTACACGAGTATACTCGGGGTAACACGTATCTATACGCATATTTTCATGTGTACACGTACATACTCGTATATACACGTATTTAGTCGTTTATAAACGCATAAATATGCATATACACGTAGAAATACAAATGTGCCATCGTACACGAGTATACTCGGGTTAAACAAGTATCTATACACCTATTGTCGTGTGTACACGTACTTACTTGTATATACACGTATTTTCTCGTATATGCATGCATCAATGTGTGTATACACGTTTAAATAGAAATTTACCTCTGTGCACGAATATACTCGGGGTAACACGTATGTTTACATATATTCTCGTGTGTACATGAACATACTTGTATATACACGTACCTTCTCGTTTATGCACGCATAAATATCTATATACACGTACAAATACAAATGTAGCTTTTTACACGAGTATACTCGGGGTAACATATCTATACGCATATTCTCGTGTGTGCACGAACATACTTGAATGTACACGTGCTTTCTCGTATATGCATGCTGGAATATGTATATACACGTCGAAATAGAAATGTACCTCTTTACACGAGTATACTCGGGGTAACACGTAGCTATACGCATATTCTCATGTGTACACGTACATAATCGTATATACACGTATTTACTCGTTTATAAACGCATAAATATGCATATAAACGTAGAAATACAAATGTTTCATCGTACACGAGTATACTCGGGTTAAATAAGTATCTATATACCTATTGTCATGTGTACACGTACTTACTCGTATATACACGTATTTTCTCGTATATGCATGCATCAATGTGTATATACACGTTTAAATAGAAATTTACCTCTGTGCACGAGTATACTCGGGTTAACACGTATGTTTACATATATTCTCGTGTGTACATGAACATACTTTTATATACACGTACCTTCTTGTTTATGCACGCATAAATATCTATATACACGTACAAATACAAATGTAGCTTTTTACACGAGTATACTCGGGGTAACACATATCTATACGCATATTCTCGTGTGTGCACGAACATACTTGTATGCACACGTGCTTTCTCGTATATGCATGCTTGAATATGTATATACACGTCGAAATAGAAATGTACCTCTTTACACGAGTATACTCGGGGTAACACGTATCTATACGCATATTCTCATGTGTACACGTATATAAACGTATTTTCGCCTGTGTGCACGCATAAGTATGTGTATACACAATTAAAAGCAAATTTACCTCTGTACACGAGTATACTCGGGGTTACACGTATCCATATGCATATTCTCATGTATACACGTACATACTCGTATATACACGTATTTACTTGTGTATGCACACATAAATATGTATATTTACTTAAAATTTCAAATATACCTCCGTACACGAACATACGCGGGATAACACTTTTATATACGTATATACCCGCACGTAGTCGTATGTACACGCATTAACTCGTGTATGCTTGCATAAATATATATATACACGTAGAAATACAAATGTGCCTCTGTTCATGTGATATTTATATTTTACGAATTTAATCTGAATTAAAAAAGTAATCAAATCAATTTGATTACTTTTAATCTGATTACTTTTAGTCTGACTAAATTCAATCTGATTAATTTAATCTGAACTAAATCAATCTGAACTAAATTAGTTTTTTTAGTCAACTAACGAGTTGGTTTAAACTAACGTTAATCATCGTCTGCAATTGAATTAAATTTTTAAAATATTAGTCTGAACTAAATGGGAGTCAGATTACTTTAGTCAACTAATCAATCAATTACAAATTTAGTTGATTTTTTTAGTTGATGCCCAACACTGGAGCAGTTATTGCAATCTGATTTCAGTATTTTTTCTTCACTTTGGTTACCAAAAGTTTTGCACACTTCATTTGGCAACGCTTTGTTAACTAGAATTAGTGTTAAGCAGATTTTGATAAAATCTTATGAAGGAATTCAAAACGTTTCCTTTCCTTGCGATTTATAAGGTAAGACTTTGTTCTCGAGTCCATACTTCAATTTGAAATTCCTCAAAAACATTGAAATGTCAATTAATTGGAAAACGGTTTAGATATTAGGTTGAAAACAATGGCAAATAATGGAAAATTACTATGCTATGCGGTATGACTATCACAGCGTGGAACATGTCAAAATGGCGATAAATTTTCCATCAAGCATTTTTCATTAAGTTTTGTTTGATATTGAAAATAACAGAATTTAAAAAAAAAATACTAAGCACTTTTCATAATGCACTCAAAATGACAAAATAACTTCTCGGGGTCAAAAAGGACAGTTTAAGTATTCCTGTAGTTTCAATTATTCCAAGAAAAAGACTTCTCAAACGAAGAAAAGTGCGGCTCAAGTCATGTAGAGAATGTTTTATCATTATCTAGCTTTCAATCATAAATTTGTAAGGTGTTGAAACATGCATATTTTTCATAATGGGAAAAGTGCGCTCAAGTCATTTCAAACTGAACTTCAGTTTGAAATGACTTGAGCGCACTTTTCTTCGTTTCAGAAGTCTTTTTATTGGAATAATTAAAAACTACAGAAATACTTAAACTGTTCCTTCTGACCCAGAAAATTTATTTTGTCATTTTGAGTGCATTACGAAAAGTGCTTAGTATTTTTTAAAAAATTCTGTTATTTTAAAGTTTTTCGTTTTCAAACAAAATTTTTATGTCCAGAGAAGCCTTGATTTAAAATTTTCATTATAATTACTATTAACATTACTGTCGCAAGACAACAAAATTTGTAACAATGGGTTTTATATTTAAACATTTAATGGAGAAATTAAATGAACTGTTGCTGAGACATTAAGCAAAACCAGACCTCAGATTACTCCGTGACAATCATGCCAAGTATAATAAAATTACTTTAAAAAGTACACGTTTTCATTGTTTAGATGACGATATCGGAGCAATTATCATCACGTGGAAGACTTGGCGTGTTTTCAAGATTGTTCGCCAAATAAGTCTAAAAAAAACGTTTATAACGTTGCCAGAAGCAATGTTGCTGAAATTTAGAACAAAAAGTTAAATTTTAAAGCAAGGAGAAGATTACGATAACTGAGAGTCTTAGCAATTTTCACTGTTGTCGCCAAAATTTTTGACGCCAAAGACTTAGCGTACTTTGTCCTTACTGATATGTCCTGATGGGAGTGTTTTCTTCATTCAAAAGTAGGCTACTTTCGATCACCGAAATTGATAGAACAAGCAAATAATGATATTGAGCCAGAAAATACTTTCATTTCCCCCAATATTTAATTTTTAATTATTTTTTTTTAATGTCAAGATTCTTAAAACAGGGAAGAGTTCGATAATTGGGAATCTGGCGATCTTTCTTCATTGGCCTCAATTTTACGCTCCAGCACCTGCACGAGAGGTATTTTTCATTGCAAAGCTAAACAAAGAGAAAGGAAACATCTATTCACATAGGGTTACTATAAAGCAGTAGGGCTACCAAAATAAAATTATTTACGCCAAGAATAAGACGACCGCGCCAGATTCCCAATTATCGAAATATCCCCCTAAAACAAAATGTTTCATCGTGTGACGTCACAAGTGAAGCTACACATTTTGAATCTTTTCTGGCAAGATATCACCTTTTGGTGATTTTTCATTGCGAGCAATAGAAACAGAACGAGAATTGTTAATTTAATAAAATATTCATTTGGCGAAGTTTGGCAGTGACCTGAAACTTAGTTCTGGTAAACCTAAGTCCCCTATATAAACGAGCCGACGCACAGTGGGGCGAAAGGCCTCGGGCGAAAACGCCGACAAACGCTAATATGTGTTTTTAACCTCTCTCGCTTGTTTCTTTACCCAGGCATGTTATTATGGAGTTTTTTTTTGAATTGTTTTGGCTCCGGATCCAAAGTTCGCAGGTTTACGCAGCTAATTCCTTTTCAGGGTCTTTCTACAGACCATTTATGACTAATTATTATTAATTTCTAAGAGGACTTTTTTTTTGTAGAGTGTTTTGAAAAAAATAACCTTGAATTCTCAAGTTTTCGGTGCTGATCAAAACCGATTTTCGGTTTAAGAATTCGATTACTCATTTTCTTCGTCTTATTGCTATCGTTGGACACAAAAGAAATTAAATATACCCGCCTTTAATAAGAAAAAAAATATATAGACTGCTTAAAAGCATGAGGAGATAACATTTCCGGGCTTATTGGCCGTGGTCTAATTGGAGTAGAAATTCCAGACGTTTCGGCTTGCTTTGCTGCAGCCATCATCAGTGGTTTGAGTTTGGTGAGACTGATTCCTGGCTTCGGTGGCTCCGGTATCTAAGCAAACTGCTGCTGCGCTGCTGGTCCTGATTGGGAGGTGTAAGATTGGATTGCTTAAAAGCAATTTTTGTAAATTCCCGTACTCATGGTTCTTCAACTTTCTAAAGGCTTCCTTCAGCTTTATAGTGGACGAAAGGCGCTAATATTCTAGTTTTGATTGCCTAAGAGGTAGGCCTGTGCAACTTTATTAATCCTCAATTGGTTTGATGTAGGAAAAAAAACATTTATAAGCGCTTTTTGGCATTTTCGCCCCACTGTGCGACGCATCAGCTTAAGATTGGCCATTTGGGATCGGAGCGCGTGTTTGAGTAGCTGCCTTTTCTAGCGAGTTAAAGCGTTTGGTGATTCTTCACTGTGAGCAATTATTAGCGGCACACATAAATTATTTATTAAATAAAATATTATTTTCGGCGAATTTGGCGAAATCCGAAACTTTGCTGTGGTAACCTGTGGCGCAACAATGAAAAATCTGATCCAAAAAAACTAAACTTAAGCTGATGCGTCGGCCTATCTTTATGTGGCTCTAGGTAAACCTATGACAAAGCGTCCTTACTACTCGACAGTTTCGTTTGAAGTGCCCTTTGACACAAGCTTTCAATCATACTTATCTGCGCATCTTGTATGTGCATAGCGCGGTTACCCTTTCTTCGCTGGCGACGAAATTTAAAGCATGTATTCCAAACTACAGCTGAGTTTGTTAGTTGCAACTCAATTTATTCTTGACTAGTTTTTACCCGCGGCTTCGCTTACGTTGATAAAGATTATTTTAATCGATTCAGGTTAATGGTCAACACAGGCAGATGTCAAATCGTTAAGAAGGGGGGGGGGGTAAATAAATGAAATGTCGGCGAAACAAGGGAGACACCCAAAAGCATCAGGAAAATATTTAGGAGTAGTAAAGAAGTTAGTACGGGTATTTCTTTAAAATTCCAATTCGAGTGAGGTTAACAATTCTTAAATAAAGCAAACATTTCCCTTATAATATCATTTTAAAAATCTAAAACAGTCGAAAAATTTTCTTTAGTGTATGAAATCAAAACTTATAATATAAGGATCACTTGTTTAGGTAATTTTGGTGCCAATATTATAGTTTTAGCCACGTTTTGGACAGAAATTTAGGTTTTTGACACTTATGTCAAAAAATATGTCTAAAAGGGGTTTTTGACACAACGGAAAAAACCGTGTTTAAAACCGGATAAAACCTTTCAACTGTCAAAAACTTGCTAACCCAGATCTCCTCACCTTATACCTTTAGCATCATGCTTTAAGATTGCCTCATAAGTTTTGCAAAGATTTAAAATCTGCATTAAATGGCTGTAATAGTAAAAATGTCGATGCTATACTAAACAGTCTATAGACAAGTCTCTACTAACTAAATCTTTGAATTGCCACGTCTAGTTAACAATAGCATATAAGTTTATTAGTAAATAACAAGAAAATTCGTTTATAGTACTTTAATAACATTTTGAAACATTATTTTTAACGAAAGTTATGAAAATAGAGAAAAACAAATCATTGCTCACAGAAATGAACAAACTTTTAACAAATCTAGAAGTGCGAAATTATAATTTAAGAAATAGTTGATGGAACAATTGTAGTATTCAATACCATTATTATTTATCGGCGCAGGCCGATTATCCTTTACCAGTTAATCGGCCAATTTGCATATCAGTGCATCCCAGCATCCCTACTCACTATGATAAAAAAAATGTTGCTACATATTGTAACGGATTCGGTGAGACTTCCAACTTTCTTGAAAGGACGACACAGTTCTTGATTAAGAATACAGGAAATTTATTTACACTATGTACAGGGAAGATCGTCAACAACTGCTAAATTAATCATCAGCAATTAAACAAGTATCACTCAACACCGTAAACTCAACGGTTACACCCGTATTTACTTCCAAATACGAAAACAACACAGCGAAATGCTTCGCTATAAACAGAGCTAATACACTCTCAGTTCGAATTCTCAATCGAAACTCACTTTTTATCACGCGGGACGTTTTTATAAACATCGAAAAGATTCCACAACGTTCTTACTGCTTCTCGAAATGCGTAGACCGTTATCAAATTTTATCAATAAACAAAAAAGAAATAGGGGGTTCGTATACTTTAGCCGAATGTATAGGGGTTGAATATTCATTACGGGAAACTATTTACAGGTTACGTTACTGCAATAATTACTATTTACAGAATTTGTAACATTGCCCCCTTCCTAAGGACTGCACGTCCCGGGCAGTACAATCCCCAAAGAGGGTGCCAAACTTCTATCACAAGTTTACAAATATACACATTAGAAAACACAATAATAACAAGAAATATTACTAAACATTAAAAGCAAAAAATTATCTACAACTTTTATGTTATCAACCATGGTTGTTTACGTAATACTCATGAACTATGGCCATAGTATGGGGCTAACCGATCATAATGTACAACCCTAGGTTTTGCATTAGGTGATTTTTGGATCCTCCCAGACAACCACCTATCTTTAAAAGTTATCTACAAGAGATCCACTAGCCATAGAACTGGATATGAGCCAAATACAAAACATGTGCATGGGATGTCCGAATGTCTAATTGAATATCCACCAGTGGTCGAAAGGTTGAAAATTTTTAACTTCCAGTGACATCCAAAATATCCAGACGTTCTGCGGCGATCTCAGAGATATGAAGGGGATATTCTGGATAGCTCATGCACATGTAGAGGATATTTCTTTCCTATTCATAGGATGTAATGTCCAGAAAGCTTTTGGATGTCTTTATAACTGCTTATAGATATGGATTTTTGATCATATAGATGTATAGGAGATATTAGAATCAATGTTTTATAGATTTCATGTTTTTAAATATATTTTAAAGCTGGAAACAAATTTACAGGTTTAAAACACGCAACTTTTTGTGTATTAAAAAATAAGTTATTTGGAAAATATCTTAAATTTGCTTTCGCAATGCAGTGACGATCCTTTTTACTGATAAATATGAAGTAAAAGTGTTATATTTGCAAATAACTTATTTATTGATACACAAAAATTGTGATTTTGAAACCTGTAAACTTGTCTACAGCTTTAAAATATATTTCAGAAAAATTAGTAATAAGTTTTAAATAAAGTTTTCAGTCATAAAAGTCATTTATAAACTTTTCTTCTTTTTTTTCAATCTTCAAAGGATGAATTTTCATTCTATACCTACCTATAAAATATTTTTTTTTGCATACTGTTCTAGATTTTTTTCACCGATTGTCATGAATATAAGTGTTATATTTGCAAATAAATTAATTTATTGATATAAAAAATTGTAATTTTTAAACCTGTAATCTGTTTACAGCTTTAAAATATATTCCACAAAATTTAGTAATAAATGAAGTCTAGATTCATAAGTTATTTACAGACTTTTCATTTTTCAATAATCATCAAAGGATGAGTTTTCATCCTGTGGGTACCTATAAAAGGAGTTTTTACTTTTTTGCATACTGTTTCAGACTTTCCAAGTAATTTGCTTTAACCAATTTTACAAGTTAAAAAGTAGCAACTCTTTGGTGTCGATGAATAAATCACCTAAATTTAGCATCTCTGCTAATAATAATTCGGAAAAATGTTAATAACTGTAGTTAAGTGCGAAAGCTTTAATACTTTAAGTAACTTATTTGGCACCATGAGTAAGATCTGTTCCTGATACTTATGAATAATAGTGTTAATATTTGTAAATAACTTATTTGCTGATAAAAAAAAAAACAATCTTAAAACGTGTAAGTTTGTCTATAGATTTAAAGTATATACCACAAAAATTTTAATAAAAATAACATTCTATTTACAGGCTTGTTCTATTGACTTGATGATCCTCAAAGGATGAGTTCTTATCACTTGTGCACTATAAAATGTTTTATTGCACAGTGTTACGATTTTTTCCAAATACAGTCAAGCTCGCCTAATGGAATAGCCAGTCTTCCACAAAAATTACTCTAACATGCCGTATATTCTATTAAACAGAATTAAAATAGACATAAATGGTTCTGTACATTGAAAATGTGTTGCATTAAGCAGGATATACAGTTAACCGATATTCTAATAGGCGGGCTCGACTGTATTTCCCCCTCCTTTCTGCAAAACGGTTCCTATTTCCTCTAAAAAATGAATTAAATTTAATCTTAGTTTGCAAATTCTAGTTTTCTGAATTTTGAAATATCATTTTCTTTTTGGAAGTTTTATACTTAATAAAGCATAATACTTAATAAAGTTTAGTTTATTTGATAAGTGTTCAAAAAGAATTAACTATAAAACTAAAATATTATGATGCATTGTGATTAATGCATGTATAATCTGGAAAAAAATAATAGACAAATATGAAAATATTTATTTTGTTTCATATCTCTTAAAAGATGTCGAATTTCAAATCTGAAAACTGAACTTCAATAAAATTTTGATATTCCTAGGCAAAATGACCTACCTTTATATGCTCCTTCCTTTACATGAGTTACACGAAGCAATCTCTACTTTTTTTAAGTAATTCTACGTAGTGAAAAAAGCTTTAAGGTCATCAAAATTACTGTAAAATGTTTTTATTGACTAACATTTAAAAAAATGCATACAAACAAAACATCACAATTGCATGAAAATTTGACAGGGACAAAACATCTATGTTTGTTTTCAGCAATCAGGAATTGCTTCTTGTTTTCACTTCACCGGTGAATGATGTTAGTCCTTTGATTTTTGAAAAGGAGCCTCGGGAGTACCACCGTTGACTGGCTCAGGTCCTGCTTCTCCAGCAAGCACGGTCTCCATCAGCAGCACTGACCACCAGAATCCGCTCCTGCTGTGCGGTTGCTTCTGTATCCTACACACACACCTTCAAACATACACACGTCTTTACGCACACACACGCCTTCAAACATTCACATATCTTTACAAATACACACACACAAAAACACACGCACCAGTACATGCACACTCATGATTGCAAAAAGCTTAATTTTAATTCAAGATGTCAAAAATTCAGGTTTATTATTATTATTTATTTAATTTTATCTAGTCAGGTTTTGATGTGCCGCAACTAATTTTTAACCACAACTTTCATGGCAGAACCTGTTGCCCTAATTTTGATTAATACTGGGAGAAAACCAATTTATAAAAATACTTATTTTGGCAATGCCAATGCAACATCTGGAACTTTGTTAATACATATTACAGCAGAAAAAAATACTTAGAATTTAATGCAAAAATTTAGAATTTTAATTATAATAACATCATGACATTTGGAACTATACTTGCCTGCAACTTAAGTGGACAGTGACATCATCACGACACACAGAAGAAAAACCGTGTTAACAGATAAAACGTCACACTTACTAGCTTCCTCACCCTACCTGCTTCACAAATAAGAGGAGATCACCACCTGTGTATGAGCTGCTACTGGCTGGCGTGTTTGATTCAAATGGTTTTAATGTTCCGCGCTGCTTCGCTCGTAAAATTGAAAATATTTAAAGATTGACAGAAATTATGACTAAAAAAGGTAGTATGCGTGGGTTTAACGAACAAATCTGATTTCTAAACGGTAGAGCGTAATTTCACCCGAATATCGGAAAAGACACAATGAACTATTTCCTTCATTTGGTCTCATCTTATTTCTCCATTGTCAAGTAAGCTTGCAGTCGAGTATAGAATACTCAAGAAAATTGCAGCCATAACCACAATTGCAGATGTAACTGGCGTGAAGACCTTTTCACCAAAAAGTCCAAACTGTTCCAAAATATTTGAATTAAACATCTCCCTTTTCTAATTTTTGTTCTGAAAAACAGCCAAGAAAACTTTTTAATTCAAAAAATGAGAAAATTGCAAAAATAATGGACTGATGCTGCATAAAGCATGTGTTTTCACATTTGGAATTATTAAATTATAAGATATACTTACCTTATATGTTTGAGTGTTAAAGGATATAATTTTAAAAGATGTCGAAAACACAGAAAACAAACATAAAAGAGAAACTACATTAATTTAAATAGTTCCTCCTGAATGTTTTTCTCCGTAATTTTTCCGCTTGGTTTTTTTCTTCTCTGCTAAAATAAAGAAATAAATATTTGCTATCTTGTTTTTCATAACAATTTATGAATTATATATTTACATACTTAACAAACACAGGATACTGCAATAAAAAAAAAAAAAAAAAACTGGCTTGACAGAGAAGGAACATAAAAAAGAAACTACATCAATTTTATTAGGTAGTCGCAGTAAAATTTTCCTCTCTGGATGTTTCTCATTCTCTATTTTCTCTTTCATACTATAAAATAATTAAATATTTGGGAAAGAATAATTTGTATATTGTATTATGAGTATTTAGTGTCATTCTAAGTGCTCGGTAAAGTGTATGTCAACAAGGTTGATGCTCTGAACTCGAACTAAGAGTTACTTGGTACGGCACTAGTGAAAACTACACATCAAATACATACAACGTGAATTTTGAAGCCAGACTTTTATGAGTAATAGTTGGCTAACTTGGATTCATATTTAATTGTTGCAAAATTTACAGCATTCAGAGACTTATTAAACATTAAGCTAATTTTAATATGTTAGATTTTCCAAAAACTTGATACTTAATAACTCCGTCAAATCCAGAAAACTCATCTACATTCTGGCAGGACGAAAACACCTGAGAGAAAAACTTAACATATGCACTCTCATTAACCTGGCATTTTTAAACAAAACCACTTTTTAGTCAACAGTGGGCTGAGTTTTCAAGCAAATATAATACCATTTGAATTTAAATAAAACAATCGGGAAATTGAAAAAAAAAATCATGCCAAAAAATGCTTATTATTATGGAGGAGTAAGTGAGACACTTTTAATACATTGGTAAAACCAAAATTCCAGCATATGAGATTTCATAGCTTTTAGGGAGAAATAATATTAATAGTAGTGCTCATCTTGCTAATGTAAAAGATGAGGTGCTAAAACATGAATGCAAATAACAAACCCAGCATTGGCCCTTTTTGTGCCATCCGACAACAAGGGGAAAGACTAAAATGTAATCTTTATCTTTATAATGCAAATACATATTCAAACAATGTGCAATTGTAAAAATTAACAAACTGGATAGATGTTTTGGGGGAATGCATGCTTAAATCGAATGGTTAAACTGAACATTCATGAACATAAAAATTTCTAGAAAATAAGCCTTAAACATTTCCACAAAACAACTTTAGAGTTTTAATTCTTTCAGCAAAGTAACACAACACATGCAAAGAAATCTAAGTTAATACCTAGCCTACTTGCAAGATAGATTTTTATGTTTAAAAAAATGAAAAGTTAACATTGTGGAAGAAATGCAGATCGAATATACACGAACAGAAATCAAAGTTAGGGTACCTGTGAACTTAACTCCTTATTAGTGAAAAAATTATCATTGAGTAAAAAAAAATACATTTACCAGAAACAAAGAAACATACCAATAAAGAAAAGAAAAACTTCAAAACAGTTTAATACTCCACTAAATTTTTAAAACAGCAAACAAAGTAGCAATGGCCGACATTCAAATCAAACGGAAAAGCGGTAGGTAACATACAAACACTTAACTTTTGCTGACCAACAAATGTTCTAAAATGTGAAAAACACAAAATCAGCAGCATCTGAAACACTTATCTGAGAAAAGAAAATAGCTATATTAATTAATGTAGTTACAGCAAAGAAAAGTATCCAGTACAAAATTGTTACCACCGAACTCACGCCGTATCGCGATCGCGATTTTGTTGATAAACAATGAAAATGAAGTTTAGAAGAAGAAGTGTTAGTTTTCTTAGTTTACCACATTTTAAAAGGAAATGAATTTAAAAAAAACTCACCTCAAATCAACAAAACTTTAAATTAAAAGAATTTTGCCACAGAGACCTGAATATAAACAAATCAAGTAATATCCAAAAGTCAAATATCTAGCAGATATCCATAAATGAGACTTAGATGGATATTTTTTTTAAACATTCAGGTTATTGAACAGCCATCCACAAGCTATCCAAATATCTATATCTAAAACATGTAGAAATCTGGATAGCTAGACGACTTGCGAAAATCCATATCCAAAACCTGGATATCCATAAGCTATCCGAATATCCACATCCAAAACATGTAACCGTTTGGATGTCTTGAAGATATACCAGAAATCCATATCCATAGACATAACCAGATATGGATATCCATCAGCTGTATGGCAAATCCAATGGATATTTGGATATGTCATGGACCTTTTTGGATGTCTAAGAGACATTTGTGGTTGTCTGGGCTCACTACGACGTCATTCAGTCGGTTATGGACTTTGTAGGGTCCATCCCAATGCGACTGCAATTTGGGTGAAAGACCTTTCCGTCGGATGGGATTCCATAACCAAACCTTGTCGCCTTCGTTGAATTCATGTCCAGTAGACCTTGTGTCGTATCTGGTCTTCAATCTTCTCCGCCGCGATGTTGATTCGCTCTCGTGCGAAGTTATGAACGTCTTCCAACCGGGCCTGGAGATCCTGGATGTACTCCTCAGGCGATGAAGGCGCATCCGGAGGACGACCGAAGACGAGATCACAAGGTAGCCGAAGCTCTCGTCCGAAGAGCATCTGAGATGGGGCAAATCTTAGGAAGTTGCTGCAAAAGCTTAAGGAAGCCAATCTGAAGTTAAGCCAGTCCAAATGTAATTTGTTCCGCCGGGAAGTGAACTACCTTGGTCACATCATCTCTTCTGAAGGTGAACAAACCGATCCAGAAAAGGTATCTGCGGTCAAGAGTTGGAGTCGTCCCGAAAACATCCATCAGCTGCGAAGTTTCCTGGGGCTCTGCACGTACTACAGGAAGTTTGTAAAGGGTTTTTCCAACATTGCACAACCTTTGCATAAGCTGACGGAGAGCAAGCAAAAGTTTGAATGGTCCAAAGAATGCGAAGATGCATTTCTACGACTGAAGGAGGCTTTAACATCAACGCCTATCCTCAGCCTGAAAAATCCTTCATCCTGGACACTGATGCGAGCAACGAGGGCATCAGAGCTGTTTTATCCCAAGAAATTGACGGCAATGAACATGTCATCGCTTACTGGAGCAAATGCTTATCAAAGTCGGAGCGAAATTACTGCGTCACCAGAAAGGAGTTACTGGCCATAGTGAAAGCTGTAGAACACTTCCATCGTTACCTCTACGGCCGAAAATTTCTGCTTCGGACAGATCATGCCTCGTTAACTTGGCTTTTGAACTTCAGAAGGCCAGATAGCCAGGTGGATACAGCGGCTCCAGGAATATGACATGGAGATCAAGCACCGAAAAGGGTTGTCTCACGGTAATGCAGACGCTTTATCAAGGAGACCCTGTCCTGAGAACTGCAATTATTGTTCCCGAATCGAGAAACAGTATGGAACGACTAGCCCTACTGCCTATCAGGTGACAGTGACTTCAACATCATCAGAACCTGATCCATGGAGTGACGACCAAGTTCGAAAAGATCAACTTGAAGACCCCGACATAAAACCAATTTTAGAGTTCATGGAAAGTGACAGTCGGCGTCCTAGCTGGCAGGACCTTTCCATCTTCAGCCCTGCAACAAAAAGATACTGGGCTTTATGGAACTCACTCCATTTACGGAACGGCGTACTGTACCGAAAATGGGAATCTGATGACGGCAAAACATCTAGGTGGCAGTTACTACTTCCCCGATCAAGAATTTCAGATGTTCTGAAAGAAATACATAGTAGTGCGACTGGAGGACATTTTGGTGTCTTGAAAACACTCAATAAAGTTCGGGAGCACTTCTTCTGGAGCAAGGCGAAGGATGACGTGGAGAAGTGGTGCCATTCTTGTGACGCCTGTGCTGCTCGTAAAGGACCGAAGAAAAGAAGCAGAGGGAAGCTACATCTGTACAACGTTGGAGCTCCCTTCGAACGAATTGGGATCGACATCTTGGGTCCTCTACCAACTGCTGATGAGAACAAATACATTCTTATTTCCATCGACTATTTCACCAAATGGCCCGAAGCGTATCCCATTCCAGATCAAGAAGCTACCACCGTAGCAGAGACTCTAGTCCAACATTGGATCTCGAGATATGGAACACCTTTGCAGATTCATTCCGATCAAGGGAGGAATTTCATCTCTGCTGTGTTTAAGGGCCTATGTCAAATTTTCGGAATTGAGAAAACTAGGACAACACCACTACACCCACAATCGGACGGCATGGTGGAGAGATTTAACCGCAGAATCCTGAATAATCTCTCGCTTATGGTATCCAGAAATCAACAGGATTGGGACAAGAAGCTACCTTTGTTCCTGCTGGCCTACCGCAGTTCTGTCCACGAGACTACCGGATTTGCCCCACGTTGAACGCCAAATTGTAACGGATTCGGTGAGACTTCCAACTTTCTTGAAAGGACGACACAGTTCTTGATTAAGAATACAGGAAATTTATTTACACTATGTACAGGGAAGATCGTCAACAACTGCTAAATTAATCATCAGCAATTAAACAAGTATCACTCAACACCGTAAACTCAACGGTTACACACGTATTTACTTCCAAATACGAAAACAAAACAGCGAAATGCCTCGCTATAAACAGAGCTAATACACTCTCAGTTCGAATTCTCAATCGAAACTCACTTTTTTTACGCGGAACGCTTTTATAAACATCGAAAATTTCCACAACATTCTTATTGCTTCTCGAAATGCGTAGACCGTTATCAAATTTTATCAATAAACAAATAAGAAATAGGGGGTTCGTATACTTTAGACCAGTGGTTCCCAACCTTTTTTGGCCCATCGCCCCTTTCGGAAGTTAAATTACACCTATCGCCCCCCCCCCCCCCACGTTCTTCCCGTAAAAACACAAATTAGATGGCGCTGATTTTAGCGAAGATAAATGTTACTGAACGCCTAATTTTAGTTTAAAGCTTCAAAAAGTGTATGATAAAGCAATAATTAGCTTTAAAACTGAATTTAGCACTTTTTTATTCTTAACCCCTTCTCCTCCCCCCCCCACCAAAAAAAGAAATAAAAATAAAAAACGTAATTTGAAGAGCTTTAATTAACCAACGACATTTACATACTTAGCAAAAATAAGAATACTACATTTTTCAGTAACATGCTTTTTTTTTAATTCAAATGCGGAAAAAATTGAAAATTTTAACTGTTAAGATTTGTTCTTTTTTACCTTTTTAATGGCTGCCTTGTGCTTGATGGAACTCCGTTAAAGCTTTGATGTTTGGCTTTATATTAGTGAGATTTAATCTGAGGTCCCCTTTGAGGCAGATGTCCAATCTATTTCTTTGCTTCGTGAGAAGCTGCACTACAGAGCTAAATCCTCTTTCAACTAAATATGTTGAGGGGAATGAGATCAGGAGCTGTTCAACTTTTTTCCAAAGTTGTGGGTAAGTACCCATAAGCTACACCCAGGCAAGTTCGTAACCGTATTGCTTGAAAGTAATTTTTGATTCACAATCAAATTTCAAATCCATAAACTCTGTCTGCAGAGAGTTTTCCAGTTCATCCACATCTTCAAAACTAAATGGGTCTAAAATCCAGTCAGGAATTTGTAAGTTGATCAAATCTGCAAACCTTGATTCCATGTTCTTTTTTAACTGATCAAGGTGATCAAAAAAAAATTAAAAAATTTCTACAGAAAGTTCATCATCCACGATTAAACTTTTTTTTAGAGTCGGAAACAGGATAAATTATTTACGGCCAATATTTGCCTTGTGGATTTCGAATTTGGCAATGAATGCTGAAATTATGCTTTTGGCCTTGATGAGGTTCATCTTGTTTCCTTGAAGCTTAATGTTGACTTCGTTCATTTTTTCAAAAATATCTGTGAGATACGCAAGTTCTAATTTGCGCTGTTTGAAATTCTCACTTAAAGCAGGATCATGCAAGTCGAGAAACTCAGCTACAGAGTCGAATAATTCAAAGAAACGGCACAAACCATTTCCTTTGGAAAGCCATCTCACAGACGTATGTAAAAGCAAGCGTTCGAATTTTTCATCATTTTCATGGCAAAACTCTCGAAACAGGCTATCATTGAGAGAATTAGCTTTGATCTTATTAATACCAGTAATGACTAATTGTAAGGTTTCATGTAAATCACCACTTAATTTTTTTGCAGCCAAGGGTTGACGATGAATGACACAATGGACGGTAATCACTTCTGGCACTTCTTTTTTAAGGTGTGCAAGAAACCCAATATGACGACCCGCCATGGCAGGGGCACCATCTGCTGCATTTGTCAATGGAATTTCTTTTTCTTCAAAATAATCCTTCACCACTTTAAAAATCGACGATCCCTTTGTATCAGTAATCAAAGTTCTGGCGAACATTTCCTCAGTTATCTCTTTCAGCTCATCAATAAACCTCACTTAAGCTAATAAAATAGCTGTGTTATCTGTCACAGTTGATTCATCAATCTGTGGTGCAAATTTACTTTGTTTCAAAACATTTATGAGTTTGCACTCAACGTCAGCAGCCATTTCATCTATTCTCCTGGAAACTGTGTTGTTACTCAGGAGGAGAGATTGACTTATCTTTTTACTGGAGCCCTCACCAAGCAAATTTTCAACTATTTTTTTGGCAGCCGGTAGAATAAGAGATTCACCAATCGTATGAGGCTTACCACATTTTGCCATCAAAAGAGACACTTCATAAGAAGCAAGAAGCCCTTTGTCAAGATCTGTTGCTTGTCTTCTAAGTAATTCACCCACCTTTGGCCATTTATCCGCTTTTGTTTTGAGGTCTTGAAAATAACTAAGAGGTTTATTTACTTTGTCACCATATACTCTTGACAAATGCTCTTTCATTCGCGAGGGCTTCATCGCTTCATTGCTAGAAGATGTTTTATCGCACAAAAGACAATGCGGAAACTGCACATTTTGCTGTGATGTGACAAAACCAAATTTTAAATACTCTGCTGAATACTGACAGCACTTCTTTTTCGAATTCATATCGAACTTCCACACTACGAAACATGCACAGTTAAACAGAAATTCACTAAATTAAATCAAACAATAGAAATTACGTAAGGAGGTTTATGCGCTGATTGCAAGATTCGGAATGACAACTGATAAGTAAATGCAAAAATCCATTCCTACACATATTCATCCATTTTTCAGGCGTTAAATATATGCTGGCGCCATAGGTCAGACAGCGCTTACAAAAAATTTTTTCTTCCTCGTGAAAACGGCAATAAAATAAAAGATATTATTTTACGCTTTAGGGATTTTTTTTTTATCCGAACAGATTTGATTGAGATTGATTTCTTTGATTTGAAGTGCCATATGCTTGGTCCGGTATTACACAACATAGGTATTCTGAAAGATATTTCTGAATTATGTACCGATTTGTTTTAATAGTTTTTAAAAGGTCAATAGTTAGTAATAGTTTTTAAAAGGTCAAGAATTTCCCATTACCAGGTACCCGAATACCGGTCGCCTCCCTATCGCCCCCCAGAAATTTATCGCCCCCTAGAAGAGTTCGATCGCCCCTTTGGGGGCGATCGCCCCCAGGTTGGGAATCACTGCTTTATCCGAATGTATAGGGGTTGTATATTCATTACGGGAAACTATTTACAGGTTACGTCACTACAATAATTACTATTTACAGAATTTGTAACAATATCTATGTGAGAATCCTTTTTCTAGTAAGAAATGCATTTAAAATAAGTACAGAAACAGACTCACTGATGAACATTTGGTCAACTGTACCAGCACCACTCTAGTGTGATACTGACTGTATTCAAACAATTCTACCAACATAAAAAAACTCACTGATGCAGTTCCAAAAATGCAGTTTCAGACGAACTTTGATGATATTAGGAGAGAAGGACTAGTGGGCTTATCTCCAGAATGTTTTTGAAATCGGAGCCCTAAAAACACAGTTGGAGGCCATCTTTATTGATGTCAGGGTGGGCCCCGGAAATTTTCCGAAATAGGCGTTTTAAAAACGTGATTGTAGTAGTTCTTTGGTAACATTAAGGGAAGGAGTTTAAGGACTCTTCCCCGGCAATTGTTTGAAATAAGAGCTCCAAAAACACAAAATATTAAACGATAGAGGAAGCGGGGCTCGGAGGAAAATTTTAAAATTTTAAAACGGGGTGAGTGAGAGAGCTTTCAAATTAGGACCGTTTCCAAGGACACTTTCGACCCCGGAAAAAAACCTGCTTTCCACCGCATTCCGGTTCTTTGCGGGGTTTATGTGGAATCTTTCTCTTCCTGCTAGCTTCTGGAGTGAAAGCGGTGTTTTTACCCAGAGTGCATTACGCGAAACAAGTTCGTCTACTAGCCGCTAAGGATGCTGGGTAAAAACCGCTTTCTCTGGTATAATGGGAGAACCTCTTTTTTCATGGAAACGCGGAATTTTTCAATCGGTTTTTTGTGGAGGGAGGCAGAGCGGGGATTTACCGGGTCGAAAAAGGCGTTATGAACGCGGCTAATTAGAAAACTTTCGCTTGCATCAAGTAATTTTTTTTCAACGAAGGCGTTTGCATTGCATTTTATCGTAAAATGACAAAAGGGGTGCACCGTCAGGCGGGCCAGTCCGAGCCTGTGTTTCATTAAACTGTTTGAGAACATATTTAATTTTTTTTCTATCTGCTATTTCCAGTTATTTTCACAATCGCAAAAACATTTTCTCTCACATTTCGGCATCAAATTCCATATTACTCACCCCCGAATGAATTTTGAGTATTTTTTCTCCGGCACGTTCGCACGTGAATGTGTATGGACTGCCAAAATATCCATTTTGACTATCCACGAGTTAACTGCCAGTTTTCTCGCGACGTCTGCATGTTCTTATGTATATATTTCGCATAACTCAAAAACGGTGTGCCGCAGGAAATTTAAATTTTACATGCAGGTTCTGAGGTTCTGAATGCAGGTGCAGGATACAGACTATCATTTTAGGGGGGGATGGTCATTCCAAGTCCCGGTGATAATGCAATATTCTATACTCAAATTAATTAACTATTAATTATTAATTTATTTCAATTCTAATCAATACTTTTGAATAAATCTACTAATATGAGGGCGAAAAATACTCGCAAAAACTAGAATTAAACATTGGTAGAAGCCTCTGATTTTTCTGTATCAGATAATATTTGTTACAATGTTCCAAGGTAATTAGAACGTGAATTATAATTGTTTTTAACTCATTTAAAGCCAAAATGTAAGTAAGTCTTCAAAGGAAAATTCATTGTTGATCACCGTCATTGTTGAATAATGATTTTATAAAACGTATCTCCATTTTTTAAAGTAATATGAATATGATTTCTACACACATGTATTGATGACTGGTATGGATTAGTTGGATTAGACAATTTTTCGACAAGCAATTTATGGGAGCAGTTGAACGTTTTTAGAGCTCGACTGCTACACCTTAAAAAGTGTCATTATTCTTTCAGGAGTTCGAATGTTTCGTTTTTTCTAGGGGGGAGGGGGGGGAGTCCATAAATATAGAAAATCTCGAAACATGCTGAAATATTTTTTTTTTCGTAAAACAAGTAAAACTAAAAAAAACACGCTTTTATAGCAATATGAACTAAAAAGTAAAAAATAATCTTAAGATGTTAAGTATAATAAAATGATTGGCCAAAAAAAAAAAAAAAATTAACGTAAATAAAGCGTGGAGGGGGGGGGGGGGGGCTTCGTATCAGTTGTCTTAAATTTCTTCCGTTTGTTGTCCTTGCAAAAATGTAAATAGACAACATCCCACGGTTTTTTTTTTACATTTAAGTTTTTTGCTTGATCGATTATTTTATCATACTTAACATCCAAAGATTATTTTTTACTTTTTAATTCATTTTGCTACTAAAGCGTGTTCTTTTAGTTTTTAAACTATTTTTTTCAGGGGTGCCCAGCCTCCAAAGGGCAAGGGCGCACTCTCCCCCCCCCCAAATATGAGAGAAATTCCCCTCTAAACAACCCCCGCTCTAAAAATTTCAGTGGCGCAATCTACGCCATGACCCCCCCCCCCCTGAGGTGGGCACTCCTGAATTTTCAATATAGAGGGGAAATGATAAACTCACTATCTGTGAATTTTTTGAATTACGCAGACAATAAATTTTTATTCATTCAACCTTACTATTTTTGTTCTACTTTTCTTCTGCAGAAAATACAACTGATGTTTCTTTTAACGTCCTGTGTTATGTTTTTGTGTTTGACAAAACTTGATGCTCAGGCTAACGGTATGCACGTTTCATTTAACTATTTCAGCATTTATTTCTTTTCTATCGGCTATATTCAGTATTTTTCATTTATTTATTTTACTGTTTTCCAAGTACACAAGTTGTAGATTTTTTAATTCATAATGAATTGCTAATGTTACTGATCTCATTAAGCGTCTATGGATGGTGCGAGGGGGGGGGGGCATTTCTAAAGTGCACCACTGCCCCTAAAAGACAAGCTTAACTTTTGCAGCTTAATTTGTAACATCTTCAAATGAGGCAGTGAGAAGCAAAGGCAAAAATTAAAAATTTAGAGATAACCAGTACACATGGTAGGTGAACCTCTCCTCTGTCTTGGGGCAAGAGATGGTACTAGTAGCCCTGGTAGTTGCTGCTATACAGCATGATTTAGAAAAAAAATCAATAAAATCCTACCAAGGAGCTAATCTTTAACCGCGTTTTACTCAAAACTTGAAAATGTCCACCTGCATCCCTTTGCTTCTCAATGACTCAAATGTGAATTTGTTCACAATATTTTTTTTTTCTTTTGTATGTAAAAATACTAACATTTTCATCAATTTATTAATGTCAGTTTGTAGGATATTTTTTTAAATTGAAACGCGGAAGTTTAAATGAAGAGAAGCTTTGTTTTTTAATAATTAAGTTTGAATTATATGCTGAACTTGTAACCACAACTTCGTTTAGGTATTACCGTTTATTACAGCGGTAACTTACCAAATTTTTGATGGAGTAACAGCGTCAATTTTTATCGAGAATGAAAGTTTAGCTGTGTTATTGACTGAATTACTTCATTCACTTGTCAAATTACTGTATACACTAGTTTAACTCATATATTTTCACCAAATTTGAAATAGAAATCGAAACTATTTGTCAGTTTCGGTAAAACGGGTGACAATCGCTGAATGATTCTCAGAGAACTGACTCATAATTTTGATAGGTGAAAAACAGAAATAACTAACTAGTTTTAACACTATGCTACCTAAACTTAAACTCGAATGGAATTAAATTTATTATAATAGATCGTATCGGTGCTTTCATCTGCCCGGCATTTCTCTATAGTTAACTGCTAATAGATCTATATTGTTTATCACTAAATAATAACTAATGTTATGCATTTTGTAGGTACGACTTGGGATAAACACGTCAAAGAAGGCATGCAGAAAGCCGAAAAAAATTTTCAGGAATTTTATGGACTTTTCATGAAAAGTGAGCAGTTTAAGTTTTTGGTGAATTTAAATTTCAACTGACTAATTGACCCATGGGAAGCATTCACGTTCAACAGAAGAATACTATTTGAGATCTTGATATTGTTTTTATATCACAATTTAATTGCTTTAAAAAATAAGTAGAAAAAGCTATTTTTTACATTTATAAATTTTATTATTATAACACAAGACATATATTCTACATTCACATACACTAATTTTCCTATAATAATAATTTTTCTAGGAAGAGCCCCGATGCTCTCATTTTCCTTTTACATCGTCAAAGATAGCTAAAACATTTTTGAGGGATGAAAAATTTTAAAACTTCCTAAACATTCCCCCCCCCCACCTTCATTTTCTTTCCTGTAACGTCACTGAAGGTAGTTCAAAACTGTATTTTTGGAAATTCAGTTTTGAAACATTTAAGGGCGATATCTCTCCTCTCCACTTACTCGAACGTTACCCTACAGTAGTGTTTTTAATACTTCACCTTAAAAACAGAAACATTTTTGGGTGAAATGATTTGCTGAACCTTTTAAAGGTTCCTTAAAGATGGCCTAAAATTTCAGTTTTAGAACTGCAGTTTCAAAACTTTTTTTCCTAGAAGTCACCGCCCCCCAACGCTCCCGTTTCCTTACCTTGCATGATCAAAGATAGTCTAAATTTCTTTTGAGACTTTAGATTCAGATCTCCCAACACCCTTTCCAGAACTATACAAATGGCCTAAAATTGCGTTATTAATATTAGTTCAAAATTTTCCTGATAATTCCCATTTCTCCAGTCAGTAAGCATCAGTAACCTATCTTTCGATGTGATAGATTAGGTAAATACTTATACACAATTGAAATATTTTTAATAACTGCAACAGAGTGCACGTTTAGTTGATCCAACATGTTTTCCCAAAATCTTACATCGTATTTATTTATTTTTTGTTTTTTAATTTTGTTTTTTACGTCATTCGGTTGAACCTGTTTTATAAAGATATCATAGTTATTCTTAAAATCCGATATTATTTGTTCACATATTGAACAGCAAATTACAAAGTGGAATTTCAATGAGGAAAAACAAAACAAAAAAAAGAGGAAGAAAATTAATTTGAATTTTGAAATTTTGAATTTGAATTATGTTTTTCGCAATCACGAGCTGCGACAGGACCCTACTCATTGGAGTTATTGTTTAGAAACGTTTCCTGTCCCCCCCCCCCCCAAGTCTGCCCCTCCTCCTGGGCGGTTACGTGTGCATAGTTGTGTGTGTGCAGGCTTGTGTGTGTGCGTTGACCTGAGTGTATGCACGTAGTTGTGTGTGAGAGTATGTGTGTGTGAGTGTGCGTGTGTGTAGGACATGAACGCCTCCGACCAGGTAAAGCGGATAGCTCAGGACCGAAGGAGCCGCGCCTGCAGAGGACGGTGGGCGGTGGTCTGCAGAGGCCCCTGGTCGAAGCTGAAAAAGAACCAGACATCAAAGACGGTCAAGTGAGTACAATAAGCAATCGTGATTGCTCAAAAAACAGAAAAACCACAGAAAATGATCCTCTGAACTAGCAGTTTTAAAAACTTCTTATGTCACGACCCAATTTTCTTTTCTTTCGGACCAAGACGATGGGCGAGGCCCAAGGACTGGACGAGGGTTCGATGACGTCATTCTGCTGCATCTCTTTTAGGAGGGTCTCAACCTTTTCCTTCTTGGCAAACGGTAGTTGCCTTGGATGCCTCTTAATAGGGGGATGTTCTCCAGTGTAGATCCTATGCTGCGTTAAATTCGTACGGCCATCATCCTCCGATGTAGATGAAAACAGATGCTTGAAGTCGTCCACCAAGTGTTCCGCAGCAGTTCTTTGTCGATAATGGCACACTCCCAATTAACTTCGATGTCAAAGACTCAGAAGACAGTCTCGGGGAAATTGATTCTTCTAATGATGCAGTTTATTGGAATACAAGTTGCCAACACTTCACCTTTCCGGATATTCCTTGGTCTTTCACTCACGTTGGCGACTCTCACAGGAATTACATCCTTAGAAAGGTCCACAAGCGTAGATGCTACCAGCACTCCTTTTGGGTTATAGCTTAGGTTAAGGTATTCGATGAGGCCGAATCGAAAACTATTGCTTTCTTCAATGGAGTCAGGTATTAATGATTCTGATCTAGAGGGTACGGTGAAGTCCATTTGTGCTATTACTTGATGAGCGGATTTTACATCATTTTCTGCGTGGAAGATGTCTATGTCTTCTCTCATCGAGTGCAGTTCATTAGTCTGAAAGTCAAGGGTTAAGTCATATTTCTTTAAAAAGTCCAATCCGAGAATGAAGGGGTCCGTGATATCAGCAACGAATGCCGTATGATGGTAGGTGGCATTCCCAAACACTATTTCCAAGTTCACTTTAACTTCAATCTCGATTTTGTCACCTGTCACAGTCTGTATGCGTGGCGATGTCCACAACAGTTTCAATCCAAATTCACGAGCCACATCTGTCCTAATGATTGTGACATTGGATCCTGTGTCGACAATCAGTTTGTAGGAATTCCCGTTTACATATGCGTAAATGAAAAGTCCATTACTGCCACTACTAGTAGAGGAAATCTGCAGAGCTCTAGTGGTGATGAGTTCCTTCCCTCGCGTAGCTTGGCGAGCCGGACAACTCGTTCGCAGGTGCCCTTCACTACCGCATTTCCAGCATTTATGCTCTTGTTTCTTTTGGGCATTTATTCTGTTCAGTTGTTCTGCCAAGTCTCCAAGTTGTCTCTCAAGTTCAGCGAGACCGGATGACCTGGAATCAGAAACATCAGTTTCCAGAGTCCGGATTGGATGGCGATCCACACGGGTTGCTTCTTGGGCGGCCTCGTATTTCATCGCATACAGCAAAGCAGATTTCAGGTCTGTGACATCCGCCATCCGTAGAACCTTCTGGATTTCTGGATCCTGAACCCCGTCGATGTAGTAGTTACGTGCCAGGTTGTCTCGAACATCTGCAGGACGTAAGATGAGACAGTCCCTCGACGTCCGCCGCTAGCTCTTGCAGGGATTCTTCTGTTTTCTGAAAACGGGATTTCAACTGGAGTCGAATGAAATCTTTCTGGCACTTCTCACCGAAGCGAAGCTCCAACGCAGATGTGAGGGCGCTGAAATCCAGGCGCTGGTTGTCCGGAAGAGTCTGTAGAATGTCCGCAGCGTCACTCCACAACGATGCCGCAAGATGGCAGGCCTTGGAAGCAGAGTCCCATCCGTTCGCTTCCGCCACGTTCATGAACTGGGTTTTGTAAACCTGCCGCGAGGTTTTCCCAGCAAATGTGGCCAGTTTAATGGACCGTCAAGCGACCCATGTGAGAGGACCAAACTGTACAGAGCTGCTTTCCGCGGTCGCCAATCTCCTTTCCATGTCCTTAATTATTTCTTCCTTAAATGAAGTGAATTTCTTGTCTTCTTCTTCCAACTTATTTTTCACATTGGCGATGCGCTCTTCCACAGTATCAAGTTTTTCTTCAAGAGCATCGACTTTATCTCCCATGGCGGTTAGTTGATTTTCCATCATGGTTTTCATTTCATCTGCACTTTTCATTTCATCTTGACTTGTAGTTATTCTTGCAGTTAAATCACTATTTAACTGTTCTTGGTTAGTCACCAAATCATTTTTCACAGCATTAAGGCTATCAGTTAAATCAGTCTTCATTTCACTTTTCACAGAGTTAATTGCTTCCAATAATTTCTTCATCTGTTCCTCCATTCCGCGAGTTATCACCATTAACTCAAGTCCAAACACAAATGTTCGTTACTCACAATCTCCAACGTCACTAATTAATCCAAAGAAAGTCCCGAACTTTCTTTAAATGACGACACAGTTCTTGAGAAAACACAGGAGATTTATTTACAGCTATGTACAGGAAATGTAGTTACAATCGCTAAATCAATCATCAGCAATTAAGCAAATATCAATTAAACACCGTAAACTCAACGGTCATACACGTATTTACTTCAAACTACTTAAAAACACAGCGCAAAGGCTAATACACACAGAGCCAAATACATGCTCTCAGCGCAACGGCTGAGACCAGTCTGACTTTGAACTCGCCGCATAGCTATTTATAAACCTCGAAAGAGAGCTCTCAAATATTCCAGAAAATTCTACACCGTTCTACCACTTTCTCATATTTTCTTTTAATTCCATTCACAAATCTTATTATTCAGAAATGGGGGAACCGTATACTTTTGTCGAATGTTAGGGGTTTTTATGTGCATTACAAGAAGCTATTTACAGGTTACGTTACTAAAATATGTTTAAATGAAAAATAATGGAATAAACGCCTAATTTAACCAGATTACAACAAATTAATCATAAAAATAATTACTATTTACAGAATTTAACAATATCTTTCGCGCACGCACAATGAAAATTCAACTGCTTAAACGTTCATTTTTCAACAAATTTTCAATATTTTAATTTCAACTTTCCTTATAATGTTGCTCTTGTGTGCTGTCAAATATTCTGAAAGTTTAATAACGGTTGTCAGAAAACTCTGCGTGATATGAGCCCAAAATCCTTAAAATGAAATTTGCATTTTTGAAAGAAATGCTTATACCTCCGTGGGTATAAGAGATACTTGAACAGAAATATAAAAATAAATTCTACATAGTTTGTACAGTGTTGGCAAAAAAAAATGTTTTTACATTTGGTTGGCAATAAAAAATTTTACATAACTTTTTCTTGTCATGATTTTACTTGGCATGCTCCCTAGTGAATTGGCCGAATACCAAATATTCGGCCACAATCTGGCCGAATATTCGGTATTCGGCCAAATAACTAGGCAGCATGCCAAATGCCAAATTGCCAAATAAAATCATGACAAGAAGTATGCATGTAAAGTTTTTAATTGCCAACGAAATGTAAAGGTTTTTTTGCCGGCACTGTAGATGAAACATAGAATTGAAACAAGAGATTGGGATCCTTTGCTCAAAAGTCGATTTCCAAATTTTATTATGAATTATAAAATCTAAAGATTGGATGTACGAAATCAATGGTCAAAGTTAATCTTTACTTACCGCATAGTTTAAAAACTTAGCCATTCAAATTATTTCAAAACATATGATGAATTGTTAGTTTATTTAAAGCAAATATATGAAGCTCTGTAACTGCACAAATACAAAATTTCTCATACAGTAAAGAACATCAGTATAAGTGAGAAACGTACCTTAAAAATATTCAAAATCAAGAGGAAGATGATAACGGATGATAAATAATGTTTACATACAAATAAGGCAAGTTACTGTTTTTTTTTTTGCGTAGCTTCGCATATATTGGTTCGAGTTTCCACTGGTTAGATGGCACACCTGATTTTAAAAACATCCGAATTAATTAATCAAAGAACTTGGAGACAAGTTAACAGCTGGAGTGATTGCAAGATTTGCTGTAGAAAGTACATTTTTTCTTTTCCATACAGCATAGTGTACAATCAATCACCTTTATATCTAGCCATCATCGTTGTAGCTAAGAAAGCGATGATTTCACAAGCGCTGTCAAATATACACACAATGTGTTCTCAAAAGTATTCCTAAACTTCAACTTAATCAAGATATTTAGAAAAACTTATTTAGGTCACTTTTCGAACATTTTCTTTATTACCGGACATATTAGAAATAATTTAAGTGTTTTTTTTAACACTGAATACATTCGAAATTCATTTTAGTACACATTCAGGCAACTGGAACGTTTTTAATGTTTCAAATGTGTATACCGATTATTTGCAGTGAATGCGAAATAAAAAACAGAATAAATGTTTTTTTTTTTTTTTTTTTTTTTTTTTTTGACAAAACAACCAAAATGTGAATTATCGCCTTTTTTGACGAAAGCGGTAAAAATAAATAAATAAATAAATTTTGCTTTAGATATGAGGTTTAAATAAGGCATTGAGAATGTTATAGTGTTACCAAAGAAAAAAAATTAATAAATAATTTAATAAATAATTCTCAATAACAGTTTCTATTTGTTAACAAACATAAATAATACTTGCAATTCATTTTATCATATTAAGAACGGATTTTCAATTTTCTCTCTTGATTCTGCTTTTGCTCCTAGCAAATTTCACTAGTCTACTCATAGGCGGAGTTGAAGGGAGCTTAGCTCTCCTTGAAAGTTACTTAGCCCCCTTAAAGAAAAAATACGAGCTGTGTGTGTGTGTGTGTGTGTTTTTTTTTTTTTTTTTTTCGATTAGCATTGAACATTCAACGAGATTTTCCCCCTTCTCACATGTCCTCTTAATTTTTGCTTATTGCAGTGCTTTCGTTGTTGTGAATAGTGCTGGAAATCTTTCCGGAGAGAAGACTCAAACCCTCTGACGTCTTCAAACATAATCTAAAAGTGCATTATTAGTCCGTCATTATCAAAAATATTCCGAAGAACAGTACTCGCCTTGTCGTCTAAAGCTGTGTTTTTAAAACTTCCAATACCAAAAAATGTTTTGACAATAAATCCCTGAAACGTTTGAACCTTCTCATAGAAAACAGCCTAAACTACATTTAGGACCCAAAAAAATAAAAAACACCTCAGTAGAGTGTTCTCAAAACTACCGCATTTTCTCTAATGTCAGTGCTAAAGATAGTTTTAACGTTTACAAAGATAGCTAAAACCATTTTCAAATCTTTAACCATGGAAAGCTTTCTGGGGAGTAATCCCTCTTTCCTTTCTAAAGAAATCTAAAACTGATTTCAGTTTTAACAAGAAGTTCTGTCTAGAACTAGACGAGCCTACTTTCCCGTATACCCATACTACTTTCTAGTACCTGATCAATGTTCTCAAAATAGCTAAAATCGCAAATTGTTTCAAACATATTTTTC
Organism: Uloborus diversus; assembly: GCF_026930045.1. Lineage (NCBI taxonomy): Eukaryota > Metazoa > Arthropoda > Arachnida > Araneae > Uloboridae > Uloborus > Uloborus diversus. The sequence goes on along the minus strand of NC_072731.1, from coordinate 149,510,034 downwards.
CAATATTTTAAGCTACTTTCTAGGAATAAAATATTCCTCACTCATCTAAAAAAATTAGATGCGTAAAAAAAAGAAAAAAAAAACGAACAAATAAAATAGCAGCAACTTTTAAACAAAGCAGCTAATACACTTTTTTCCATTTAAAAAAATTCTTCAACAGCTTTCAAAACGAAAAAAAATAATAAAAATTAATAAACTCATTAAAATAAATACATTCTATCAAAAAAAAAAAAATCGTTTCTTTTTCCCCTGTTGCCAAAAATAATTTTTTAAATGAATTAATGCACTTATCAAGATAAATAAAAACAATAAAATGTCAACGTAAAGAAATACTTTTCATTGTCAAAAAAAAAAAAAAATCGTCTGCGCGTATCTTCATGTAGAAACATAAATGACTTCGAGTTTATTCACCGAAAACTGAATACCTAAATAAAAACTTTAGCGTTAAAATAAAAACAAATCACATCAACAATAATTATTTCACAGTTAAAACCATAGCGTCGGAGTCGGAGTCAATCTAATTTTGGGATGAAGGAGTCGGAGTCGAATATCCAAGAATCGGAGTCAATCATTTGTCCCTGTATAAATTTTTGCCAAAGCTAGGAAGTCATAGTCGAAGTCGGTGAGTCGGAGTCCGATTAATTGTCGGGCACAGGAGTCGGATTCGGAAACAGGTGCCCCTAAATTCTCGGAGTCGGAGTCTGGAGTTCGGCGTCAAGAGCTATTTCCAACAAAATTTGTTTGAAGTAAATCCGCCTTCAAGTACGGAATCTACATTGACTTTCAGTTTCCCCGTAGGCGCTAATGTTAAGGGATTTGAACTGTTCAAAATTGAACAGAAAATTGTTCAAATCAAAAAGATATTTTATATACAAGCTTTTCATCAAAAGCTTTTTCCTACAAAGTTTGTTTGAAGCAAATTCGCCTCACAGTTCGGAATTGCCTTGAATTTCCCCGTAGGAGCTAATGTTAAGTTTTTTTGAACTGTTCAAAATTGAACAAAAAATAGTTCAAACCAAAAAGCGAAATATGGGAATGAGGTGTCCTTGCCGAGATCTTTCGAACAAAAAAAAGTTTGTTCGAATCGGACTATTCATTCAAAAGTTATTAGGGGGGGACAGACAGACAGACCGACAGACAGACAGACCGACAGACATTTTTCCCCATCTCAATACCCTACTTTCCAATTTTTAATTTTTCGATATTTATTTAATTATTTTATTTATTTTTGACTTTTTTTTTTGTTTTTCGGGATATTTTTATGATGCATTAAGCCTTCTTTCATGCTTTTTTCTTCTTTTTCTGACTTTTACTGGGAAAGTAGGCTAAAAAGAAAAAAAAATCGGGAGGGAACCCCAATCTCCTCTTTTTAGCCTACTTTCCCAGTAAAAATCAGAGAAAGAAGAAGAAAGCATGAAAGAAGGCTTAATACATCTTAAAAATATCCCGAAAAACAAAAAAAAGTCAAAAATAAATAAAATAGTTAGATAAATATTGAAAAATTAAAAATTGGAAAGTAGGGTATTGAGATTTGGAAAAAATGTCTGTCGGTCTGTCTGTCGGTCTGTCTGTCTGTCCCCCCCTAATAACTTTTGAATGAATAGTCCGATTCGAACAATTTTTTTTTTTGTTAGAAAGATCTCGGCGAGGACATCTCATTCCCATAATTCATTTTTTGATTTGAACAATTTTTCGTTCAATTTTGAACAGTTCAAAAAAACTTAACATTAGCGCCTACGGGGAAATTCAAATCAAAAATAAATCTTGAACTTAGAAGCGAAGTGGCTTCAAACAAACTTTGTAGGGAAAAACTTTTGATAAAAAATATGTATCGAAAATATCTTTTTGATTTAAACAAGTTTTCGTTCAATTTTGAACAGTTCAAAACTCTTAACATTAGCGCCTAAGAGGAAACTGAAAGTCAATATAGATTCCGAACTTAAAGGCGGATTTACTTCAAACAAACTTTGTTGGAAATAGCTCTTAACGACCTACTCCCGACTCCGACTCCGAGAATTTAGGGGCACCTGACACCGGCTCTGACTCCTGTTCCCGACAATTAATCGGACTCCGACTCCCCGACTTCGACTCTGACTTCGTAGCTTTGGCAAACATATATACACGGAGGACAAATGACTGACTCCGATTCTTCGATATTCGACTCCGACTCTTTTATCCCAAAATGAGATTGACTCCGACTCCGACTCCGCTGCTGTGGTTTTAATTGTGAAATAATTATTGTTGATATGATTTGTTTTTATTTTCACGCTAAAGTTTTAATTTAGGTATTTAGTTTTCGGTGAATAAACTCGAAAAATATGCGCAGACGATTTTTTTTTTTTTTTTTTTTTTGACAATGAAAATTATTTCTTTAAGTTGACATTTTATTGTTTTTTTTTATTTTGGTAAGTTATTTTGGTAAGTTCGTTTAAAAAATTATTTTTGGCAACAGGGGAAAAAGAAACGATTTTTTTTATATGATGTATTTATTTTAATGAACTTATTATTTTTTTTTTTCGTTTTGAAAGCTGTTAAAAAAAATTTTTAATGGAAAGAAGTGTATTAGCTGCTTTGTTTAAAAGGTGCTGCTATTTTATTTGTTCATTTTTTTGAAGAAAAGTAAGGAATATTTTATTCCTAGAAATCAGCTTAAAATATTAAAAAAATATGTTTGAAAAAATTTGCGGTTTTAGCTATTTTTGAGAGTATTGATCAGGTACTAGAAAGTAGAATGGGTATACGGGAAAGTAGGCTCGTCTAGTTCTTGACGGAACTTCTTGTTCTCTCTTCTACTGTTGCCAAACTTATGGTGATGTTAGGACATACCCCTAACTATACTAAAGACAGCCCAAAATTGTTTTTCTAATTCATCCTCGAAAATTTCCCGAAGAGAGCTTATAAAAGATTGACTAAAATTGTTTGTAAGTCTTCTCTTTTGGAAACTTTCTCCCCCTCCCCCCTTTCCTCATCTGTTCTTCATCCAACTGTTATACAATAGTTTCTTTCATCTTTAAACGTCCGTGCTATTTCTTTTTAGCCTACTCAGTGGCGTATATATGTTTTTATTTTGGAGGGGGCCCATATATATATACCAAGATTAGCTCTCCCCCCTCCCCTATTTCTTAATTGTAATTTCTTTTTTTTGGGGGGGGGAGGGGAATAACAGTGCCCCCCTTTTTTGCGGTGGGGCAAAGACTTCATACTGTCAACTAGTTGCGCAACCAAAAAATTGTTTTATTAGGAGTGCAATCTTAAAAAAAATCTCGCCTCTAAATTTTTTTGGAATTGTAGTCCTAAGAACACAGTTTTAGACAGTCCTCTGGTAATGCTACATGGGAGGAAAAATTCTGGGGGCCTTCTGCGGAAATTTTTAGAAATTGAAATCTTAAAAAGGCCATTATAGGTTATATTTTTTGACGTTAGTGTAATGAAAAGAATGGGAGTTTTTGAAGCAGTCCCGATTGATTTTTTTTTTTAAATGGAGAGAAATCCATCACCCCTCCGCCCGTTTTTCGAAATTGAAGTTGAAAAAACGCAGTTTCAGACTAACTTCGATGATGTTACGAGCAGGGTGATTTTGGGTCTCTCCCCAAAAATTATTTTGAAATTAAAGTCCCCAAAACGAAGTTTTAAAGAGATATTCAGTGATACTGAAGGGATTTAAACGCTTTCCACCTTGCATTTTTCGAACTTGTAGTTTTTCATTTTCAGATTTCATATGGAAGCAGTTGGGCCTTCGTCCGAAATTGAAGTCTTAAAAGCGCGACTGTGGACCATATTTGTAACGTTAGGGAATCGGCCAATTTTTAAAATTGAAGCTCCACAAAAGCAATCTTAAACGATTTTCGAAGCTTTCAGAGAACAATGCGTTTGGTAATTTTCCCCTAGAAATTTTTCGACATTGAAGCCCTGAAACCGAGGTTTGAGAAGCTCTTTAATGGTTTTAGCGGGTGGAGGGGGGGGGGAAGGCTTGCGAAGTGTAGCATTTTGAAGACTTTCTTGTTTTTACACCGACTAGGGAGAAGGAATTATCTCATCAATAGTCAGTAAATTTTGAAAAAAATTATTATAAGGTTCTTTTCAAAGGCAATTCAGATTTTTCCCCGACATTAGGCAATCTTTGGTAAGGAAGAGTTCGAGAATCCCCTCCTCTGGAAGGTAAAAGGCAATTTCAGGTCATCTTTGGAGACGTTTAGAGATAAGAACGGTTATATGGATCTTCCTCCGAAACTTTTCAAAATTGAAATATTAAATTCACACTACATTTGGTAGTAACCTTATAAAAGGATGTTGGTTCGGGGACCTTCCTCCAGAAAGGTTTTGAAATGGGTGTCCAAAAGACGCCTAAATAAATGCGTTTTTAGGACATCAATTTCCATTATTACTCTAACCGAGCAATTAAAACTTATTTTAAATTTCTTGCAGGGGACGAGAGTTAAAGTGAGAAACGTTTTAAAGACCCTTCTTTTCAAACTAACTAGGAAGAACAAAAAAAGGGGGGGGGGGGAGAGAAAGAGAAGAGAACTTAATTTGCTAAGCAATAAGCTGCATCTCTTTAAAAAAAAATATTTAAAGATTTCTTTTTTTCAGAATTGAGATTTTTATCCCAACGTTATTTGATTTTCTTTCTGTTAAAAAACTTCGCTTTCCCAAGACACGTTCTGTTCTTGAGTAAGGGGTATGGATCCCCTGACTCCTTCTCCTTCTGAAACACCATTGCCTGGTGATATCTAACGCGCGGTTCCTTAACTTTAACGACTCGTGGCACCCTTTGAAGAAATCGAATTTTCTCACGGCATCCTAGTCTAATTTTATGTACATACTAGTGGTATCCGCACGGTTTTGCCCGTAATAGAAAATTAAAAGGTCTTTTGGTTCGCCTGTATATTTACAAATAATGTATGGCGAATTTTCTCGCCAATTGGCTTGTACCCATGTTACGATTCCACGTTATGATAATTTCGTAATTAACCCGTCCATCTTATGATATTTTTGTTCTTAAAATTGGATTAGAAAAAGAACCACATCGAATTTTCGAAAAAATCGCTTCGAGGTGCACACCCCTATGGTACAAACTAACTTTGTGTCAAATTTCATGAAAATCAGTCTAACGGTTTAGGCGCTATGCGCGTCACAGAGATCCTGACAGACAGAGGGACATTCAACTTTATTATTAGTAAAGATAATAATAAAGATTATTGTTACCATGGACACTTCGCGGCACCCATCACCTCTTCCTGTGGCACCCAGTTCGGAAATCTGTGAACTAATCTTCTATATATATAAAAATGAATGTTTGTCTGTATGTCATCATTGAAGTCAAAAACTACTGAACCGATTATTATGAAAATCTATGTATATAAAAATGAATGTTTGTCTGTATGTCATCGATGAAGTCAAAAACTACTTTACCGATTATTATGAAAATTGCTATATATATGTATTTTTCCACGGAGAAGGTGCATAATATGCTCATTGAAGCCACTCGCCACCAGGTGGCACTGCAGAGTAGCAACATCTGCCCCGTTCAACCGATTGTCATGAAAATCAGTATAATGATGTATTTTTTTGTTGGCGTAGCAACGCGCGTTGGGTACAGCTAGTAATATATAAAAATCTTCTGTGCGGACGTTTGTCACCATAAGGCTTTTAAACGGCTGGACCGATTTTGATCAAATTTTTGTGTGTAATTAAATAGTGGCAAGCATGGTTTCGAAGCGCGATGGAAAGAATCAGAAACGTTTTTGTTAATGAATTAATTAATTTAAACATTGGATCGTTATATCTTTAGTTTATTGAAATTTTATAACTTTTCGATTTACAAAGTTTGAACAGAACAACGTCTGTCGGGTCCTCTAATGTATTATAATGATTATTATCACTATCATATTTATTTATTCTTTTGTAGCTAAAAGTTTAGAAATTATTTGTGAGAAACTGAAACCAAAAATAAGTATCTTTATTCAATTTTTTTCCCAAATTTTTGAGGGGGCCCGGGCCCCCTCAGTCAGTCCCTTATATACGCCCACTTTCCCAGTAAAAGTCTGAAAAAAAAAAGAAAAAAGCAGGAAAGAAGGCTTAATGCATCTTAAAAAAATCGCGAAAAGAAAAAAAAGTCAAAAATAAATAAAATATTTAAATAAATATCGAAAAATTAAAAATTGGAAAGTAGGGTATTGAGAAGGGAAAAAAATGTTTGTCGGTCTGTCCCCCCCCCCCTAATAACTTTTGAATAAAATAGTCCGATTCGAACAAACTTTTTTTTGTTCGAAAGATCTCAGCGAGGACACCTCATTCCCATATTTCACTTTTTGATTTGAACTATTTTTTGTGCAATCTTGAACAGTTCAAAAAAAAAAAAATAACATTAGCGCCTACGGGGAAATTTCAAGATAATTCCACACTGTGAGGCGAATTTGCTTCAAACAAACTTTGTAGGAAAAAGCTTTTGATGAAAAACTTGTATATAAAATATCTTTTTGATTTGAACAATTTTCCGTTCAATTTTTAACAGTTCAAATCCCTTAACATTAGCGCCTACGGGGAAACTGAAAGTCATGTAGATTCCGTACTTGAAAGCGGATTTTTTTCAAACAAACTTTGTTGGAAATAGCTCTTGACATCAAACTCCAGACTCCGAGAATTTAGGGCATCTGACTCCTGTGCCCGACAATTAATCGGACTCCGACTCTGACTTCGTAGCTTTGGCAAAAATTTATACACGGAGAACAAATGACCGACTCCGATTCTTGGATGTTCGTCTCCGACTCCTTTATCCCAAAATGAGATTGACTCCGACTCCGGCTCCGCAGCTATGGTTTTAACTGTGAAATAATTATTGTTGATATGACTTGTTTTTATTTTCACGCTAAAGTTTTAAATTAGGTATTCAGTTTTCGGCGGATAAACTCAATGTCATTTATGTTTCTACATAAAGCAGACGTTTTTTTTTTTTTTTGACAATGAATTTTTTTTTTAAGTTGACATTTTATTGCTTTTATTTATTTTGGTAAGTGCATTAATTCATTTAAGAAATTATTCTTGGCAACAGGGGAAAAAGAAAGTTTTTTTTTTTTGATATGATGTATTTATTTTAATAAGCTTTTTAATTTTAATTATTATTTTTGAAAGCTGTTAAAGAATTTTTTTTAATGGAAAAAAGTGTATTGGTTTAAATGGTGCTGCTATTTTATTTGTTCGTTTTTTTTTTTAATTTTACGCATCTAATTTTTTTAGATGAGTGAGGAATATTTTATTCCTAGAAATTAGCTTACACTATTGGAAAAATATGCTTGAAACAATTTGCGATTTTAGCTATTTTTAATATTGATCAGGTACTAGAAAGTAGTATGGGTATACGGGAAAGTAGGCTCGTATAGTTCTAGACGGAACTTCTTGTTTGAAAGAGGCTCAGCCCTCCTCTTAGCCGCTATAGTGTAACTCTGCCTATGAGTCTACTAGTAAATTATCCTACATTAACTTTCCTTTTCCGTGTTTCCCATGTAATCTAAGAAAAAATTACATGTATTTAAATTTTAGACCTGCAACATTCATCTTAATGTGAAGTCGATTATCAGAGTCGGGGGGGGGGGCGGAGGAGGATTTAAAAATTTTAATATTAGTTCTTGTGAAAGAAATTAAATTCATGATTTATCAAAGAAATTTTAGAAACATTTCTTACATTTTTGCCATTGTATTACAATGCCTTTTCATTTCAGGTATGAACTCCAATTTATGGATCTCTGTTCTCCTAACTGTCACTGTTGTGTTCACTGTACTAACAGCTATTTACATAATAATTAATCTTCCTAAATTAGCATACAGTATTGTAACCTGTCAAGTTTGTAGAAAGAAATGAACAATTCAAATATGCTCAAAGTCGTCATAAACTCTTGATGGAATTTTAAAATTTTGTTAAATAACCTGTATGTGGTTGTATTTAAATAAAACCATTTTCATGAATCACCTGTTATATCTCGGCAAAAAGGTATTTATTTATTGCTTCATGTTCATGAAGTTGTGCATATATTTTTTTTTTTTTTAAATTTTGAACATCAGACGCTGACAAGACAAAGGCAATTATATTTTACCGTTTGATAATTCCAGAGGTTGATTCAGATTTTTACTTTTATGATCGCATTTTATTAAAAAAAAAAAAAAAAAAAAACTAATTTTGTGATTTTTTCTTTGTTTTATTATTTTGTGAAAAAAATCTTGTGTCACATTATAATGAGCATTTTTAGCATCACAATTGTACTCAGAAACCTCTTTGGCCCAAAGATTGTCTTAGGGAATGACATGGAAGCTGGAGCATTAATTTTGTTTACAAAGTATATTGTTTTCATGAGAGTTGATTTAACTTGGAAATTATAAAAGAGCTGTTTTTACAAACACAATTTATAGTAAGGACTTGTCTAACATAAAAAGAAAAAATGTGAAAAGGCTGATAACAAGCTAGCGAATTTTGTGAAGAGGCCATTTTTATGGTATGGTATTTTGTTTGGAACAATCTTGGAAATTAGAAAATGATTTACAGAACAAGATGAAAATTAGCCTCAGAGAATAGCACTTCACTTTACTACTTCATGAAAAAACAGAAAAAAGCATTTTTAGAGATGTTGCAAGAAAGATAAAATTTAATGAGCGGAAGAATGGCAAAAGAGCTGATTCAAATTCTGCAAAATAATAATCTTAGCAACAAAATGCAAATTGTTTGAATCACATACAAAAAATTACCTACGGCACCAAAGATTTAAATTTAGACCACAACTTCCTATTCTGAAAGAAGGACGTTTTCCAAATAAAATAAATTTAACTGATAATAACGATACACACATCTAAAAAAAACACTTTATAACTACTCGTTTAATAAAACTACACACAGACAAGCATTCTTAACAAAAATTTCAGTTTAATGCAATTCATAATATTGCAACATACAACCGTAATAAATTAGTTTTCAAAATACAATCTCATATTCACTGAAAAGTTATATACATTAAATAATATGTCGAGCAAAAGTTAGGGTTCATACAGAAGTTACAGTCATAAACTATAAAAGCAGTAAAATGGCCCGAGTTTAAAATAGAAAAGCAAGTGCTTTTTTCCCAGTCTTTCCTTTCAGCTATCAGAGTCACATTCTAGAGATACAAACACACACTGTTACACAACCACACATAACAAGAACAGAATGCAAGTCAAAATACAGTTGCACTTAGAAGAAAGTATGACAAATACAGTTGAACACTTTTAATATAACCCCATAGTTAATATGAAAAATCAAGGCTAAAACAAAAATTTTGTTTGGTTTGTTATTCAAGTAAATTACAAATTACACATTTAACACATGCATCAAAATGAAAGTTTTGGTTAAGACTTAATCACCATTTTGGGAGGTTGTAAAAAGCCCACATGTTGTTTTTTTTGTATAGAGAAAAAATTCCACAAGTCAGTTTTTTGTTTACTCATGTTTCGCTTGAAGACGAAGGATCTATCTATTGTGGCTAAGCATCCAAATCTCTAATGTTGATTATTTTATCCTTCTTTTCCAAACATTTTTTCCAAAAACGTTAAATTTTAAGGAGTAATGAAATTATTCTGAATGTACTAATAATTTGATAACAATGTGTGTTTAAATATTAGTAGTAATGATTGATTTCTAGTATATTTTCTTCTTTTATTTCTTCATTTATTTTATTAATACTCCATCGAATGCATTTTAATTAAATCATGATTAATAAAAGAAACACGTTGATATGCACAGGGTTGCCATGGAAGTTCAAGAATGAAATTCCCTGACATTTCCAGATTTTCCAGGTGGTTTTGAGAAAAATTCCAGGTTATCAATCTCCACCTTCATTTTGCAACATTAATATATACATCTCAAATTTTGATAAAACTTACCTCATTTTCAAACTTTACAAACAATGGCTACCAAATTTAATTTACACAAGCTGAAATAATCAAAAATATGTACTAAGGGTGGTTCAATTTCTTTTTCTCTCTCGGCTCGAGTCCAAGACACCCCTTATTTTTTTTTTTAGACTTACTAATAGTATTGTGCTGTAAAAGTTTTAGCTTCTTGCTCAAATTTTAAGAGGGTGCTCAATGACCCCTCCATTTAAAATTAGCTGTAGCATAGAAAAAGTCACATTTAGAAACATTTAATTTCCCCAGCTGTTTTTTTTTTATGTAAGTAATTATTTTATTGCAATGAATATGCATATAACTCGTGTAGATTATAGTATGTAACATTGTTTTTTCAGTTCAATGAATTTTTTTAGCCCCCTCCTCATACTTATGAAGTTTAAGGGAGGGGGTCGAGCATCCTCTTTCAGTTGGAATAGGAAGTTAAAATTCCTCCAGTATTTTACTATCCACAAGTCTAAAAACATTGAGTGGTGTCCTGTTTTCTAGGAGAAACCTTTTTTTTTAAAGTGTATTTTTGAACTACCCTAATGTACTAACACAAGTGAAGCAAATCACTGTAATAAACAATTAATGTAAATGTAGCATATCTAATTTTCAGTAGCGAGGAGCCACTGCCTTACATCAAGTGAAAGAACTGCAGAATTAGCAATTGTGACATCTGTATCACAAAAATAAAGTTAATTGCTAAAATAATCTGAACTAAAACTTATGAAACCTAAACTTTTTCAATTATTGCTTTCTACACCTCCAATCCATTGAACTCAAAGCGCTTTTAGACTTTGGCCTGTAAAAAAATCATGCACCTTTTAGCTTTACATATTTCCCCTGTTTGTCGCTCATAAAACAGGGGTGCTCCCCCCCCAAGTTCAATAGCACAACCCCGGCCTAGATTTTTGGCCAATTTCATTTTCCCTGACAATTCCAGGTTTTCCCGGTGCGTGGCAACCCTGTATGCAATAATTCGTAACAAGAATTGAAGTTTGTGACTTGGTATGGCAAGTGGATACATACAAAAGGTATCAGGGTGATAGCAGGTATTTCTCAATACACATTATTTGTGGTTCAAAACCATTCATAACAGTTTAAGTATGATCTATAATGTTGTAACATCCAATCTTACCATAATCATAATTTATTTAATAATGTTTTAATATAAATACTTTAAAGCCACAGCATAAGTAATACAAAAAGGTATTTTAAAAATCTAAAATGTTTAGAAAGTAGTAATATGACTTCCAAATATACCAACAGCTATAAAGGACATTTTTTCACCCTCTTATTTATCTCATGGGCACTAAATTTAAATTCATCCTCTTTTACATACACAAATATCAATTTTTTTAAATTAAAAAATTGTACAACAGTTGTCAGAGAAAATACGTCAGCAATAGAAAGATGTTGCCATGAAAAAATATCACATTCAATATGTGTGACAACAGAACAATTTGCTTATCTATGCAAGATTAGAACACTGCATTTAATTAGGCAAACTACTTTGTTACCTCACAAACTATAAATAATAACAATAACAGACATACTGTCAGTTTTATATATATATATATATATATATATATATATATATATATATATATATATATATATATATATATATATATATATGTATGTATGTATGTATATTACGACTCAGAATTTTATTTTTCAGCAAAACTATATTGATACATGCTAGATGAAAATACAGCTATACTATGAGGAAGGGTTAAACTGCATGTTTATGATTCAAAAAAAAAAAAAAAAAGATCAAAAGAGTAGAAACTGTATTCTGTCTTATAACTTACCAATAAATAATGTCACTTACAAAAGTTACAGTAGTATCACTAACTGATTCATACAATGAAATACACTTCAATCAATATGCAAACAAAAAGTAACACAGCAGCATTTTACAACATGCAAAAATTGTCTTCAATGAAATTACTCTCCCCAGACCACAAGAGTTCTGCCCTATAACTTATCAATAAATAATATCACTCACAAAAGTTATAGTAGTACCACTAACTGATTCATAAAATTAAATACACTTGAATCAATATGCAAACAAAAATAACACAGCAGAATTTTAATATGTGTAAAAAACTGTCTTCAATGAAATTACTCTCACCAGGGAACCGCATTAGTATTGTAGTATGAAAAGAGTTGAAATAGCATAAAAATTGAAAATAATTAAAATAGCAATGGAAAGGGCACATTGAGACATTTTTTGATGCAAAAAGTATTTGCCCTAGTGTCCCAATAAATGAGATAAATGGTCTTAAAATATGCCGAAATATTTAAAAAAGGGCCAAATTTAAAGAATTCGAAAATACCAATTTCTCACCGATGATTTAATAGTCTCCATGTGGTAGAACTAGAGGTGTAAAATTTCCGTAAATTTTAAAGTGGTGGAAAAAAAAATTTTCTGGAAAAAATGGAAAATTTGATTTTTTTTGAACAAAAATAGGGTTTTTTAATTTTTGTTGGAACATATAAAGGGTTAAGCATTAAAAAACATTTGCAATCCACACATCTTCTTTTTTTGCATGAGAAAAATACACATAAAGGTCAGTTTAATTTGAAAAAAAAAACACTATTTGTTTTATAACTGGGAGCTTTCTCAGTCTAACACCAGAAATAAGTCAAGTCGTTCAACTAATAATAATGGGTAAGGTGTGTCTAATCATAACAATTACATTTTCTATTTTAGATAGCCTTTGAACCTTGAAATAATAATTAATTTTTGACTTTCAAACATGATTGATATTGTTTGAAGAAAAAAATAAGTATGATTTCTCATCTGTACAATGTAACTTTACCTTTTGAAAATGAAAGCTATTGAGTTTTGATTTTTTCCAATCCCATCTAAGTCCAAATCAAAACTAAATTGGTTTTCCTTTTTCTATCCTACAGAAACCCCAAACAAAAACTGCCTAATGGTTTCTAAAGCTGAACCAAAACTGAAAGTGGTGTTTCAGTTAATTCATATGGACAGCCGTGCTAAGCACAGTAGTAAAAGTAATCATACCTGCACTTTTGAACAAAACTTAGTTATTATAACCAAGTTTTTCTCTATTTCATGTTTTACTTAATAAATAAAATTTTTTAGAGTCATTAACTATTTATTTTTTTTCAAATTCTGGTTTCAAAAAAAAATTTTAATCAAATGGAAGAGCCAAACTTTAAAACACAATATCTCAGTTTGAGCTTGGCTGCAGATTCCACTTCTGTTCTTAGCACGGCAAAGTATGCAGAATTTTTTTAAAAAGTGGTGTTTAATTTACTGCTATGTACATTTATAATAAATTCTGTATTTTCTCAAAACTTTTTATTTAAGATTAAGTTTTGTTCTGTGTTATGTAAAAGTTAGTTGGGTTTTGTTCAATGGAATGTAAAAGTTAATAATAAAATAGATATTAGGGTGTGTCCCCCCCCTTGAAAAAAACGAAAGTCGATTTTTTAAGTCGCACACCCTCTTATATTTTTCCTTTTAAGTCAAAAAAAAGTTTTAAAAGTTTCATACAATTTGAACACTGGCAATCCGTGTCGACATGCGCCTGAAAATGGGAACCAAAACTGTACTAAACCAAATCGAAAAAATATTGTGTTGGAAGTTTGAAACTTCATGGTTATAAGACGTTGCCTCTAGCCGCACATGTACCACAAAAATATTTATCCAAACCAAAAAATATTTAGGGGTTGAGCAGGCCTAAAATTTGTAATTTTCTTCAAAAAATTGATTTAATTTCTCTATATATTTTTTAAAATGTAAGGTAAATTTTAAGAAGTTATCAAGATAAAAAAAATATAGAGTCGATAATAGCGTTAAACAGTAATTTTTACTCTCTTGCGATATTTAAGTCTTCCACATGGTACTGAAAATATGGATCTTTTCAATTTTAAGTTGAATTTTTCATTTCAAATATATATTTTTTTTTTATTATTCATTTGCAAATGTTGATTTGAAAATGTGTTCGCTAATAATTTTTGAACTTGATATTTTATTTTTTAAAAGGTAAATCGAAAAACATCAATTTTTTAAAGAAAATTATAAATTTTAGGCCTTCTGAAGAACCTAAATATTTTAAAATTTGGATAAATATTTTTGTGGTACATATGGGACTATAGAGGCAACGTTTTCTTTCAACATGAAATTTCAAAATTCCCAAAAAAAAAAAAATCTTATTCGGCCTAGTACACAGGGCTGTTTTAAACTGACAGGCGCAAGTCGGCACAGGTAGCCATTGTTCAAATTATATGAAACTTTTTACAGTTGTTTTGATCTAAAAGGAAAAATATAAGAAGATGTGCGGCTTGAAAAAACGACTTTCACTTTTTTAGGACACTCTAATAAATATATATATATAAATATATTTGATATTATTAAGATAATTTTGTGGAAAACATTTAATTTTTTGGGCAAAAAAGTATTAAATGTTTTATGATCTATATATGTAAATTTTATTATCATACAACTTGCATTATCAAAGTTAAACAGTATTTTAACATACAAGGAAGGGGTGGGGGGAGAAAGAAATAGCATCAGAATTTAAGTATGAGATCTACTAATTTTATCACTTTTTGCTGAAAATTTCAGTTAAAACTTTGTAAAAAGTAGAGAAAATTCAATTTTTCCGAATCGGAAATGAACCTCTTTGGGGAAAAAACGTTTTTTTTTTCTGAAATTTTCCGGTTTTATCGATCTGTTTTCATCTCTAGGTAGAACATCCACCTGCAAAGCATGAGAAAAATGTCTTCCATGCAGGGTTCGCCAATATATATCACGATTTATATACGATATAAATTTTGAAAATATCATGACATTTTGATACTTTTGATGTTTGTTTTTTCAACTACGGTATTTTTCAGTACAAAAATTTTATTAATCATAGTAATATTGTTCATTATTAAAAATAACCAAAAAGTTATGCACTATATTTTTATGATGTCTTAATACATCATTAATATAATAAAGTAATATAACATTTCTTTTTTAAGGATAGACTTTTTACGGATTGTTATTTTACATTCATAAAATTATTAGTGATATAACAATTTTAATTCATATCAAAAGTGCCTAGCTAAATATTAAACATTGGTTAGAAGCAAAGAAAATGTCTTGTGACTGCACCAACTAATACATATTTTTTATTTCTGAATCATATAACTGTGTAACAATAGCTAACAGAAAACTTAGTAAAACAGCTAATGCAAAATTAACTTAAAAAATTG
The DNA here is from genome assembly GCF_026930045.1 of Uloborus diversus. NCBI lineage: Eukaryota > Metazoa > Arthropoda > Arachnida > Araneae > Uloboridae > Uloborus > Uloborus diversus. Next base: position 149,494,881 of record NC_072731.1, on the reverse strand, counting down.
ACAAAATGTAAAATGAAATATGATATAAATAATGAAAGAAACTTTAATTTTCAGTCTACCTATCGTAATTATAATATAAGAAAATAAAAAGTGATTTGAGGAAGCGTTTACTGCTTTAAAGACAGATATGCATCAAAATATCCAATATAGGGGAAAGGGGGCACATGTGAACATGGTATATTTTACTAGGATATCGTCAAGCAAAAAAATTTGAAAATTCTCTGGTAATGGCAGTACCAGTCCTACTTGACCAAATGTTTAGAGCAATGAGCCAGTTTATGTTTCTGTGGTGACAACTTCTTTGTTTTAGCAGACGCTGATGTACTTTTATAACTCTCTTCCATGGACGAATTTATGGGGGGCGAAGGGGGGCAACGCTCCCTTTCCCAGTTTTGGGAGGACTTTATACATAGCAAGAACATACTTCCAAAATCTTAAAATAAAAATCATGATTTTTTTATTTATTATCTTTTTTGAATAGTTCAGAGAAGTGAAAATTTAAGAGAATAGCTAATGTCCTTTTCTGATGGGGGAGAGAAAAAAAAAACACTATTAGAAGTAGAAAAACTGACTGGGGTGCTGAAAATGTGCCTAAAATAACTATTTTGGACTGAAAACTGTTTAGGCAAGCATGGAAATGAAAATGTAGGGTAAATGAGCTATGCATTCAGCTGCAATACCTAAAATAATAGACAATATTTTAAACAAAATTGAAGCTAAAAACAAAGGAAAAAACTCTCTTGAAAAGAATTAAATAAGTCCTTGAAACTCCTAAGCAAAATGTGCTTCAATTTCATTTCTTATCAAGTATATAAATTATGAATTGTTCAAATGGGCACGATGTTAACTCTCTTGTTAACTAATTTCTAAATCTGTCCACCATTTTTTTAAAAGCATTAACTTACATTACAAAGCACATTTAAAGTATATAACTTTTTTAAAATTTTGTCTATTTTTCCCTAGATTTTTGTCAATTTAACTACACCTTATAATAGGCTTCAAAATGTAGAATTTTATATCCTTTTTTAAAAATTTCCACCGGGAGAGAAACCCCCGGACCCCCTTAAAATTGGAAGTATTCTATATCCCACTTAAAAGGGAGTCTTATATCACTCGACACCAATCCCCCTCTTAAACGTCAATTCAAAAAGGACAGTGTGTAACACATTAATAAAAAGCAATATACACAAATGAGAAACATCGCCTTATGCATCCCAGAAAAAGACAAAATACATGGAAGAGGAGGGGGGGGATAAAGATGCTGCTTTAAAAAAAAAAAAAAACCTGCCCCTCCCCCCCCCTTCCCCCAGGAACTTAGTCCTAAATCTGCCTATGTTCTCTTCTTCGTGTGAAAACATATTTTAAAACTGATAAGCTAAACTTAATTATTGCAAACCATTATACATACATTCAAGTAAATTTATGACAATGTTTACATTTTGAAACTTAATTGAGAATTCTTCATTTTTGAAAATTAGTTCTAAGGTAGATGATGAGGCATTTCTGAACACAACATGTTGGGGCACATGTGAACATTTTCCATATCCTCTATGTAATATAAATATTAGTGTAGGGTTATTATAAGTGTTAAAAATAGTGGAAATATTTATAATTATTATTTTGCTACAGTCAGTGGGAAAATTCATTGGTTATTATTACTACACATTATTATTGATTAATTATTTATTTTATTATTTTGTAGTTTTTTAATTATTTTGTTACCAAATAGTAGGCCAACACTTTAGTGCTAGATAATATTTACAAGGAAAAAAAAAGACAAAATAATTTGCTTTAACTAAAAACTTAAGTTAAAATAATTTTAAAATTCATCATCATGTATGTATGAAGTTTAAACGCACTACAGTGAAACCAGCGTAACTTGATCACTTGTGCTGCACTACTTTAGTGGTCAACTCACACAGGTGGTCAATTTATAGAGGTTGAACATAGATCTAATGATATGAGAGGTATGATATAGATCTAATTCAGTGCCTGAAAATAGAAGTCAACTTAGACAGATGGTCAACTTACAAGAGTGGTCAGCTTTTCAGGTTTTACTGTATATATCAAGAATAAACTTTACATAATATATTCTTTGTATTGTTTAGTCTTATAATTTTTCTTCCTGTATTCAGTAATTAGGACGTTACGAAATTTTAAAATTTGACAGTGAGCAGGAATGACCGTTTCGAAAATTATTTTCTAATTGACAGTTACTGTACAGTTTAAACTGACATAGTATAGGATACAAACCCTTCAATGTATTTGGTATATACAAATATGTTTCAAATTAACGAGTTTTTTGTTGAAATATAATGCTTGTTCTGCATTTTTCAATTGTGTTCATATGTGCCCCAGGCTTGTTCACATGTACCCCCTTAAAGGGGCAGATGTGAACAATAGAAGACATTTTTTAAAACTTCCATGGGGTAAAGAAATATTTTTTTGAAAAATCTGAAAAAAATCCAGGGCACAAAGAAAAGCCTATTCAATTATGCAGACATATTTTCTCCTAAAAATTGATAAAAAATTTTGAAAAATTAAGAAAAGAAAAAAATTGTTCACATGTGCCTCCTTTTCCCCTATATCAAAATATCGAATATATTTTCAATATTTTCAAACCCTGCTCCCATGACTGATCAAAACTCATTAAATTTGAGAATTCTTAAAATTTTGGCAAAGACCTTTTATTCTGAAACTGGGATACAAGGGCAAATAGTTTATGCATCTAGAAACATGTTTTGCTTCCATCTTTCAAATGCTACTAATTTCAATTCTTTTTTCATTAATGCATTTTTGTATAGTTTCCTGGACAGACCAATTAATCTTTAGAGAACAGTGATACAGCATTTGTACCAGATGCTTCTTTTTCCTTTTTCTTGTCAGGATTTAAAACATTTCTGTTTCCTTATTGGAAATAGAGGTTTCTCTGGAGTATATATGGTAAAAAACCATGAGTAATTGTAAGTTCAAAAGATCAAGGAATGACAAGGGTTGCTATTTCAAGGGCTCTTCTGATGACAAAATACTTCTGGTACAAATATTGTATCCATCTCATACATGAAGTTCAAATTATGTAAACAAAATCTATACATATAATATATACATCTCACTTGAACAGCTAAGAAAACAAGAACATTATCAATACTTCAAACAATCAGCGAGAAAAAAATCATGCATAATCCACTCCCATTGCTGGTTCAAGCTCCAACAATGCAATAAAATAAACGGTACTTGGTCATAAAACAAGAATTTGTTGATTTTTTTTTTTTAAATTATGAGACAGCTTTGCCTAATTTCATACTAGGTAAAATATTTACACAAGTGATTACAAGTACATTAACTAAATCAAACAAACTAAATGCTTTTTAATTAAAATAACAAAAAAGTATCAAAAAAAAAATAAATAAATAAATAAAAGCTGCGTTCTTTTATGTGCACATTTACAGCACCTTTTTCACCCAAAATATTATTTGCACATATACAATAAATTTAAAAAATTGCAGCAATGTTTTAACCTCATTTATTATCATCATCACTCTATATTGTATTTTCTTGTTCTTTTGCCACTGAGGAGCTCAGTTCTCAAAAGCCCTTTGTTTGCTTTGAGGAAGACAATTTTGAGAATTTCATTTTTATAACAAGTCGCCTCCATCTCCTAATAGAAGCCTCCGCCTACTCCCCTATTGAATATCACCATATTTCACAAATCATCACACTAGTTTTTCAAAAATATCTTAAGAATTCAGGAAGTATTAATTTGATACTGATGGGAACTTTGTGCCAACTACATAATCAAAGAAATGCAACATGGTAGTGGTAGGTCAAATGTTTGCACTGAAATATGCATACATATTTCAGAATTACAAGAAAATAATGACAAAAAGCAGCTTTTTTTGCTGTGTATTTTCATATACTACTGAAAAAAGGGTTTCTTGCAACTCCTAAACACTTTTTAGATCTTTCATTGCAAAACTGCTTGATCTGTATTCCTTTAATTGCAAATACTTATTCACTACCTTGAAAATACAAGATAGTCAAGTTGTTTTAACAAACATATTCTCCCCACTAATATTTTAAAGAGGAAGTTTGATGGTAATTTTAAATTTCTAATATTATGTATATTTTAAGCATTTTAAAATTTCCATGGGACAACTGCTTTTCACTTCAAACTTTGCCATCAAATCCAAGAATTCAACTTGCAAATAAATGGGAAGCACATTAAATCTTTATCAATTAGAAATTGTCTGCTCTCTTCTGGCAATAGAATACTATTAACACAAAAAAAAAAAAATCTTCTGTAAAAGTTGTATGTTTCCTTTTGAAAACTTACGAAAGGAAATGAATCCAAAATACTTTTTTTCCTTTGGGGGGGGGGGGGGGGGGTAGTGGAGATCGAGTGATTTTTGAATTACCTTAGGTTTTAAATTCTCAAGACAGAGGTTGGCACACTTTTTGTAAGAGTGAACTACACTGGAAAAAGGGATGGAGATCCAGGTTCAGATGGGGTTTAATGAAAGATTAATACCATTCAAATACATATTGCTCCATTGATAGAAAAGTGACACATTTAAAAATTGCATTTCTTCGGTAAGAGCAATTTAAAAGTTTTATAATAGAATCAGCGCAGTGAATATGAATAAAATACCTTTTTTTTTCCTGTTATCAATTATAATGTACTCTTTAAAAATATACATGCTTTAGGGTGCCTTTTTATTATCCTAACTCAAAAATGCCAATTTTTGAATTATGTCACTTTTCTATCAACAGAGTGATATATAGAACAACAAATGAACCTCTTTGTGCATTACTTATTTATTATATATTAAATAAGGAAGTAGCGACACCAAACAAAATCGCTAAATTTAAGCAGTAAAAACAATAACTTAACGCTAAAATTACGTTAATAAAGCACAAAACTTTCCAGGGCCATACAGCAAAAATATATTTAATGCATAGAAAGGAAGATTCCTGGGTCTGAAACAGAAAAAATTAAAAAAAGTTTTCAAACATTCAAACTGTATTTACAGTCAAAATAGTTAGTCAAAGAACGAAATACAACACAGTTTTTAAATTAAAAAATATTTCTATATTATTTTGGTTGAGAATTTTTCTCCTTTTTCGTCAGTCGGCTAGATAGAAGAATACTGTGGGTCGTATGCAGATTTCAGGCTGCAATTTGCCGACCCCTGCGTTAAAAGTCTGAAATTTTTCACTTAAAATTTAAGCACTGCAATAACTACAAAGACATCAATTTTATTAACTTATGTCTCTGACACAAACAAACAGCTTTCACTGGAGATCGAATCTGGCTTTTATCACGACTTACCTGACAATCATGAGCAAAGTTTCTTAAAGCAATTCCAACAAATTCAGAAGTTCATTTCTTATGCAAATAAACACATTTTCAAATATGTTAATGTTTAAAAACATTTTTTACATTTTACAGACAAGAGTTTTAAACTTTGTAATTTAACTTCCTGTTACAAACGTGAAATTCACATATACACACTTTAAAGCTATCACATGTTTGAATTGAAAAACATGATAAACTATTAATTATGCACTTGCTTTTCTTTCGCATAAATAACACAATAATTAAATAACACAAACATTTTCCCGACATTGAGTAGAAATAACCTTTCATGAAAAATGGAAAGCCCTTTTTTTGATACATTTTATTAAGTTAGTATAACATGAATAATGAGCAGAAATGAAATTCACAGTGAGTTTTGGGGAAAATGAAGTTTAGCTATGTACAAAAAAATTTGTAGTATTCACAAAAATTGAATGAACTTCCTGAGAATGCATATAAAAAATAACATTGAAATAAAGTATCATCTATTGCTTTTCAAATCCTCTTGAATTTTCCAAAGCATTAGTTCCATACAAGCAGCAGCATCTTCATGACTGTCATGACCACCAACTGTGAATAAAACAAATGCATTTAGTACTTCTGTGAAGAAAAAAAATTACACACAAAATTGTTCTTTCATAATAAATATAATATATAAGAATAAGAAAAGCACAACTAATATTTCTTACCATCATTTTGGATTATTTTATTGAGTTTTTCTGCCATTAAGGTTCGCAATGCTCGCTTGAAAGGAAGCCCATTTTTATGCGGAAACACAACAGATGTATCTATAACTACTTTATGAAATAGCTAGAAGATAAAAATAGAAAATATTTTTAATTAAATCAATAATAAATGAGTAATCTATATTCAAAGGAACTAGCACAATTCAATGTGTATTTCCAGGTGTGGCATTTGATACTTAAAGAAACTAATTTTAAAGCTTTTAAAACCAATTTTTAATTATAATATTTTTAAATTTAACTTTATACATAAATGGCGACTTCTCTGTGTGTGTATGTATGTATGTATGTATGTATGGAGTAATCTTCAAAACTACTAAACCGATTTTAACCATTTTTTCACCATAGATAGCTATATTATCAAGTAGCAACTTAAGCTATAATTTATTCCTAAAAAGCTTAGCTTAAAAATGTTACAATGGAAAACAGTAAATGTCATGTAATTTCCCTATTAAATGATTAAATATAAAACCCATTGTTATGAAAATTCGTTGCCTTACAACAGTAATATTAAAAGTAATCATAATGAAAATTTTGAATCAAGGTTTCTCTGGAGCAAGCATGAGTTTAAAGTCATTTAAACATTTGGAAACTCTACTTTTTTCACACTTAGGGAAACATAGTAGAGAGCTTTTTTTTTCTTTTTTCTTTTTGTGTGTTTGTTAATTCGTGCTTTCATTTCTAAATGAATACTCGTTTGTTCTTTATACTTATTGCTATTTTGCTTTTATGGGTAAGGAAGGAGTTTGATTTTTAATCACGTCAAAGCAGTGTGTTTTGAGTTCTTTCAGTTAAAACAGAAAACGTAAGAAAGTAGCAGAAAAAAAACCCTTCTTCTCAAGGAAATCAGATTGCTGATTTCCTGGTGAGAGGAAGAGGGGGCTTCCGAATCATAAAAAACAACAGTGATTTGGCCTGTCTTTCCACAAAGTTGATGGTCAAATGCATTTTCCTGGCAGGATGTTGCTGCTAGGAACAGGCACAAGTTCTAGTGTGAGCAGCGCTAGAGGAATTAACCTAGTAGATAGCAGAAATGTCTGGTAGTCGGGGGGAAAAAAACATACTTCCCTGATACTAGATTTTTTTTTTTTTTAATTCATTGATTTATGACAATTGCCTGAGAATTTCTCGATTTCCAGGTTGTGTTACCACCCTGTGCTTATTTCGTTATGAAATGGTCAAAATTTCAAAATACAATTACAAGTTCTACCAGGAAGTAAGGTTGAATTTCATAGTATGATAATAGAACATCACTCTATATACCTGGGCCAAATTGGAAAAGCTTGCAGGCTGCAAAAGTAACATATTGCAAAACCAAAACTTTTGAGACAACAGGGGGTTTTTAATTCATTTTTGCATAATTTATACTTTTGAGGCATATAATTTATCTAAATATCAATATTCAAAGATCAAAGATTTTTATTAATTTTATCCTTCAAACAGTGGAGAGCAATTTTTTTTTTTTTTTTTTTTTTTTTTTTTTTTGTAGGAAAAATCACATGCATTAATAATTAGTTTAGGTTCATTAAAACAAATTAAAGGAGCTTAAATCTAAGTTTCACAGTAACATGAATTAATGCAGAGTATAATAAACAATATTCTAAATAACTAGTTAACACAAGAGAAAACTAGAACAAAAATTTCAAATAAATATTATAAATAAATACATAAATAAATTTTGATAGTCAGAAAGAAATATTTGACATAGCAACGTTTAACAATTTAATATATTCATACTTTTAGAGCTTTAAAGTCACTTTCAAGACTGTGACCAATCAATATAGTTTTATCATTAAATATACACAATAGAACTGCCTGAACATCATGCAATGTGGTTCGAACATTCTGTAGATTCTCCTCTGTAATTCCACTGAATCTAAAAGATAAAGCATGAATGCATAAGAATATTTGAATATCCAGACTGCATGTAAGAAAGAGTATTTGATTTAATAACAAGTTTAATATTTAAAGATTCCATCAAATCTTCAATCAGAGCGAATAAAAATAAAAATCAAAACAAAGCAGAATTTTCACATCATTAATTACTAAAGCTAATTGTGATCAATCCATTCTCATTTTGACTATATATTGGTCGGATCCCACATGGTTGGTACCATGACACCAGGGCCCATAGGTCAAGGGTGCACAGCCCACACACCTCCTCAGAAAAAAAAAAGAACAAAAGAAAATGAAAAAAGAAATGGATAAAATTGACAAGTTTTTTTTTCCTGGTAACATCAATACAAAAGCATTAAGGCACAAGCTCAAGCAAGCGTGAAAGCACATTTGTGGGGCATTTTACGCAAGTTATGATGCTTTATGCAGCTTGAGGAAAATTGCATAAACATGCAAGCAAAACGTAACATGTACATCAAGGTCAGGACCACCATATCAGCTATTTTAGAAACTTGGGGCCAGCCGATCTGTTGACCTGGTTTGGAGCTGGAGTGGCAGCAGTCTGCAGAAAGTAAATATATCTGTAGATCGTATAACAGTGACCCGGCTGGAATGAATAATTTGCATGGGGCCTGCCAGAGTTATAGGTTCCTGAATGAGGGCATACAGCTATCTTTAAAATATGGTAAATTTTAAAGGACAGAAACAATAAAAGTATTGTTTACAGATTATTTTCTAAATCATATGTTTACTTCAAAATATTTGCTGCTTGCTTCCAATGAAAATGGAAAAGCAAAGACAAAAAACTAGAAATACATTATAAAAATAAAATGTTTTCCTTATTGATTTTTATTCCCTTCCAACAACTAAAACCCCTTAAAATTATTCAACTTAATCTATAAAAATAAATTAAAATTAATTTACAGCTGAAAAAATTGCGTCAACTCAGGAAAAACAGTAGAAATGTGCAAAAATAATTTTTTACATTATTTAACAACCCAGGAGATAAATCATCCTATTTAAGAGGGTAAATTACACAAACTAATTATATTGCTATCACTTAACAAAATTTTAAAAAGTTACAAATACTTTTCTTTTAACAAAAGAACCAGTTGGCTCAAAATGTTTTTTTAAATGCTAATTCAAATGCTATTTTTTTAATCAATCTGCAAGATTACAGTGGCGTAGTTACTTTCTGCCACCCGGGGCGGTTCCTCATTTTGCCGCCCTTTTGATAGGAAACAGTTAATACATTATGTCAGTTTTCTCACAACTTTCTTGCTGTGTTGGGGAGCTCTTTGCACTGACGAAAAGGTTCCATTGTAGCCTTGAAATAGCTATAAGTTGTTTGCTTCATTTTCTTCAGAATTTGTGCTTTATTTACGTTGGTTTTTCACTTTAATCACAATACATTAAAGAGTCGAAAGTATTTTAATAAGATTTTAATAAAGAAGAAAATAAAGCTTTCTTTTCCTTCTTATTTTTCTTGCAGAAGAAAAAAGAAGGAATTTAGAGCACCACCGAAAAAATTCCAAAAGTGAAAATTCGGAATTTTAAGAAAATTTTAGTAACACTTCTAGAACAAAGACTCGGAACACACTCCAGATGGTTTTTTTTTTTTTTTTTTTCAAAATTAAAATTAGTGTAATGCTTTCTTTAGTGACGTTGGGAGGTCAGGTCTCCTTAAGGAAATTTTACGAAATTGAAGTGTTAATTTAACTTTCAAAAACTCAACTTTAAGCTATTTTGGGAGACATTGGATCAGATGGTGATTTCAAAATTTCAAAGTTAATGTCCTAATTATGCATTTTAGACTATCTTTAATTACGTTACAGGAAGGGTCAGGGCATGACCACCCTCAGGAATTTGTTCGTTTTGAAGTTTTAAAAACTCAATATTAGGCGAAAAGATGAGACGTGAAGGGATGGGGTGAATGTTATCACTTGAAAATGTTTCGAGATTCAAGGCTTAAAACTGCACTTTTGGGCTGTTTGGTGACGTTAATGGATAGGAAGGTTGTTGTTTTTTTTCCAATAAGATGGTTTCCAAGGAACTTTCTTAAAATCAAGTGAATGCTTCATCAAATAACGAAAGATTATGAAATGTATTGTTTCCTCTGCAATAGTTAACTTAACAGTAAAAAGAAAAAGAAAACATGGTCCCTTGACTTTACATTACAACCTCCATCACTTTGTAGCTTCAGAGAAAGGCAGAGAGAAAAAAAAAAGTGCTCAGATGTCCACAAGAAAAATACATGTTTTACTCTAATACATTAGAGTTACAATAACTCTAATACATTAAAGTAATTTTATTATCATATTCGTACCAAAACCTTATATTTCGAACACATTTTTCTTTCTTTGTTTGCCTCCGATAATAGATCAAAAGCATAGTTTCCTTATTGGGAAAATGCGTTAAATTTTATCGCATCAAAAGTGTGAAACTGCCGCCTCTCAAAAAGTGCCGAAACCGGGCGGGCCGCCCCCTCTGCCCCTCCCTAGCTACGCCACTGCAAGATTATGCGTAAGCATTATTTTTTGATGAAAAAATGCTCAATATGCACAGCACTTAAACCCAGCATATATTAACTACCAAGTTTTGTTTCCCTTGCCTATTTCATACTTTCATCAAAAGCTATATTATGAAACCACCTTATCATGAATTTTCCGTCTACAGTATGAAATTCGAAGTGGACACATTTGACAGCAGACTATTCAAAAATTATGTTTCCCGGGAAATATATTTTCTTACATAGTCTCTAAAAATAATTATTTTTAACATTTTTATTTCAGTTTTGGTAGCTTTGTAAGGGCACTCCTTTCTCATATTAATATACTCCAATCTTGTTTTAAACATCACATTAATTACAATTAGGGGTATTCCCATAGGGACCATATACGCCGTATACACTCAAACAGTTCTTAGGCAAATTATGTATATGACTGCATACACATATTCATTGAAGCATAATGGATTACTGAGAGTATACCCTCAAAAAAATTATTAGGAACATCACTGATTACAATGATAGAAATGTAAATGAATAGAACAAAAGTTAGCTGTTGAAAGGATATATGAGGCAGTGAGAAGCAAAGGGATTTAAATGGCAAAATTTAAAATTTGGAGATAAATAGTATAAATGGTAGGTGAGCTCCTCCTCTGCCTTGGGGTAAGAGATAGCACTAGTAGCCCTGTAGGTGCTGCTGTACAGCAGGATTTAGAAGAAAAAAAATCAATGGTAGGCCTACCTAGGATGTTATCATTAAAGTCCTTTTACTTAGAACTTGAAAATGTCCACTTACATTCCTTTGCTTCTCATTGCCTCATATGTAAAAAAGATCATTTCCTATTTGAAAAAAACATTTTGACTACACCATTTTGATAATGCTTAAACATTTGAGTATAATAAAATATATTTGCTTAGTTACATTTGAAAAAAAAAAGGATGACAACTGAAGGAAAATAAAATAAAGCAAATCCAACCTTGTATTGTAATCAAGAACTTTGTTCTGAGGTTTTACAAATGATTCATACACAGGTTTCAGGTCAGTTCCAATCACAGTAATTCTTGTTAATTCAGAGCCAGCAGTAGTATAACACTAAATGAAAATGTTTCATGAAAAATTGGCAATAATTCAAAAGTGTTGATACAATATTAATGCAAATATTACAGTATATACCAAACACAAAAAAAAACAATAGCATAATCACTTTTTCGTCTACACTAAAAAGGAAAAGAGTTTTGGTACTTAAAATATTTATTTATTTTTTGATACAAGCAAATGAATTTGTAAGTCACGACAAACTGACAAATTAAAAGGAAAAAAGGGGGGGAAATATGTTTTTTTCCTAATATTGCTTCGTTACCTTTTTTAAATATTGCAAAATTTCGATAAAACGTTTACTCAATGTCAATGTAAATAAACTACTAAACAAATTCTAAATTAAGAAGATTTTTAGAAAAGAAAGTGCCAAAAACAAACATAATTTACATATTTATGCTTCTTATTCAAAAAATATGCAAACAGTTTACAAATATTATTTCAAAAATTTTTTTTTCTAAAATTGCATTCTTTACATTTCTTAATTCTAAAGAGAGAAAAAAAAGTGATTGCATAGTAAAATATTATAAACCATTACCATTTCACAATCAAGAGAGTAAACTCCATAACAACGATCAGGAGGAGGTGTTTTAGGTAATGTTTTCACAAATCCTTTATAAGCATGGTTTTCAGAACCTTCAAACACATGACCCTGAAAGTACAATTTTTTAATTTTAACTTTATCAACATTCAACATATTAAATTGAATAGTTCCTTCAGGCAAAATGGTACAGAGAGAGCAAAGTTTCTACAAATCATACTAAATACCTAATTTTTTTTCGAATAATATTAATAACTATTATAAACATTAATTCTCAAGGGTCTTTTTGTGAGAATGCCGTAACTTGCTTAACATGTCATCAAACTTTGTATGTCAGGTATCATTTCAAAGGAATTTTCCCTGCTTTCGGCAAAATATAAACAGAATTCACATTTTGCCTATTTCTAAAAAAAAAAAAAAAACTTATAAAAGCTAGATGGATTTTTTAGTTAAATTACAAATTTCTGCTTGGATGGTCAAAAGGGTAAACTGGATAGCTATAAGTTTTGTATTCCTATATTATCATGGTCCATTTCTGCAATTATGGTTTTTACTTGCAAGTGTATTCACCTTTTCCATTTTCATCAATTGTTGTATTTATTTCTAAGCAATGTCATTAAACTTTTCTTTTTACTTTCTTGTAGCCTCATTACACTTGATAATTAAGAATCAAATTGACACAAGCCCAACTATCTGAAAAACCCAAGAATCTGGAATTTGGTACTTCCTTCACTTTTTGAAGTCAAGTTTTACTCTAGTAACATTATTCATTGTTTCCATTAAATTTATTAATTTGTGCACTTTAATTTTCTTTGCTGTTCAATCTTTCCATTTCGGTAAAAAAAAATTTTGTAGTATGAATCGTACATATACGAATCTTTTCTAAAAAATTGGTAAATTTTAATATTTACAAATAGAAATTCAAAATAAAAATGCACTATTTACTTTTCGGAACTACTTACAGTTGCAACACAACAACCATCTGATTCAGAGTCCCCTTGACAGCAATTATAGCGACTCTCAATGGCGCCAGCAACTACACATGAAAGAAAAAAAAGTTAGGATAAAAGAAACTAATAATAAATTTTGAGATTGAAGATACTGTAAACTCCCAATTATCAGCGGTTGGATTATCAGCAGTTGGGATTATACGCAGGTCTTTTCACAATTTTTTTAAAACTTATGATTGTGTTATTGTTTGCTTTTAGATTTTACATATATTTTTATAGGGTAGGGCGGAGCTAGTTGAGTATAGGAGGACGTTGAGCAATTCATATATCTCAAAAACTATTCACCATAAGTGTAGACATCAAATAGAAGGAAAGAAAGGGTTATGAGAGGGGAACTCAATTGAGCAATCTTCAATTGCAGCTCGACAAATGAGTGAATAATGTTTGCACTTTATTTTGTGACAAAAAAAGTAAAAAACTCATTTGCCACAAGTTTTCGACTGTTATACCCCAATGTTATGTTTTCTGTCACGCAAGTTTTATTCTTTCATAAATTTACTGTACTTTTGATGTGTATAGAGATTTTGGGTATAGTTCATACCATTTTTTCATAATCTCACTTTTATTTTAAGACTTTGGTTCGGGGTTATTTGAGCAAGTATTGCTGAACTTAAAACAAAAGTAGTAATATATTTTTTGCTTTGTTAGGATTCGGACTTATAAAAGAAAATCTACACAATGTTCTTACACTAATGACGACTTGAATGCTGCAAGAGGCTGTCAATGATGAGGAAAAAAGTGTGAATGCTGCCACAAAATAATTGGGTATCAAACGGATGACTTTGACAAGATTTTTGAAGAAATTAAAAGGTGGTGATTCATCCACGGTTATGCAAAATTGAGGCAAGTTTTTTTGTCCCAACAAGAGGATTCTAAAAAAAATACTCGATGCAAATGGCACCAATCTATTATGAATATTCCCCAAATTCAGCAATTTGCGGCATTTTTATGCTTTTTTAACATTGTTTATTTAACTTCTGTAAAAATATGATATTTAGATGCAAGAAAAAAAATATATTTGAATTAGCATTATTTCATTCTAAATCCCTTTCAATATTTCATTTACTTTAAGCACAGCTTTCAAAAATTAGCTTAAATATATTTCTCTTAAAAATAAGATAACATGTTAAAAAAAAAAATTGTGGCTTTGGAAAAGATATAAATAAATGGCTGCTAGCAGAATTAATTATTTTTTAAACCTCAGGTTTTTATTATTATTATTTAAGCTTGATTAGGTTTACTTTTATCCATTTTTCATATCACTTTAAAATCTTTTCAGAGCTGCAATTTACAGGTGAGAAACATGTTACTAATGCACAATCTGATAAATACTGAATGAAAAACCAACATACTTCTTCGTTTCCATATGCGTCCCCAATGATATTCACACTCTTCATCACGCACATAATCCCCATCAACATTAACGTAGTATATTTTTTGACACCTCGAACAAGTTCTTTTAAAAGCTGGAAAAATATAACATAAAATAAAATGTTAGCAAAAACATTTAACATTGAGTCGCAATAATTTTTAATTACTAGTGGGCTTCTGTAAACCTTTAGACTAGGAATTTTTAATAGTAGCCACGGGCTACCAAAGTCAAAAAATGATAACCACTTTCTCACTTTTGGTTGCCATTTTTAACTATGTATATATGTAGAGCAAAAAGTAAATCACCTATTTGCTGTCAGTAATATTAACAACAAATTAAGGGATTATGATATTTAACAAAAGCAAACAAAATTTCAATGTATATATTTTCTAATATAAAGATATAAGCATACAGTAAAAGAAAATATTTTACATTTTTTTTAAATATAATACAAATTTATTTAGTAAAAACTGAATGAAAGTAAATATGTTAACTTATAAAGGCCTTGGTTTATTTATTAATCAGAAATTTGTCACCTGACAAGATTATTTTTAAGGGAAATTAGAAACATTACAAGGTCATAAATGCAAAAAAAAAACTTTTTGCCAAAAAAAAAAAGAAAGAAATTGCAAGTCCATGACCGTTTAAAACCATTTTAAAATATGAACAGAAGTAAAAATACATCATCATCATTAGATTTTTATAACATATTACAATAAAACAACCTTAATATTATCCCTTGACTGAAAATATACAGAAAATATTAAGAAAGAGTTTAAAAAAAAAACAAAAAAAACTAGTATTTCCAAGTTTAATTCATGACATTTGTCAAAACACAGGAGAAAACCCTAATTTTAATGTATAATTGAAAGACTATATTTGATTTTGACGTTTTAAAGACACAAAAAAACTACTTGAGACCAGAGATTTCATGCTTTACCATCATTACAAAATTGAATTCTGTTGGCATATATTCCTTCTATTACAGCTCTATCAGGTTCAAAAGGGTGTGGAAAAGGATAACCATTCTCTTTGAGTTGCTCTTCTGTCAGTATATAACTTAAAAGGAATTCATACAGGGCAGCACCACCAAAATCTGCAACGTAAAATTTTAATCTTAAAATATTTAAAAGAGAAAAATAATAACAATTTTAGTAAAAATGGTTTTGAATAGTTTTAAAATCCACTTTTGTAAAAAAAAAAGTAACAAAAATAATAGTATTGCAAATTATTATTTATAGCTCAAATACATACATCAAATCATATTCAATAATTAACTAATGACCAAGACTGGGCGATATACTGATATATCCTCATATATCAATATATATCTATTACCGCGGTAACAATACTTAGATTTCTATCTGTCTGATACATCGTTTGAAACGGAAATACGGCACATAATTACGGAGAAATTGAAATACTAACTCAAAAACACATAATCTTTGATAGTTCTGCATGATGGGTGAGTGTTTGAAATTTCAAGAAATTATCTGCATTCCTTCAATCAGTAATTTAATTTTTAATTATAGTAAACGGGAAACTTAACAGGGGCATAGAAGGTCAAGGTGGGCCCATTGTCAGTTTGGTCTCCGTATCCCATCCCCTATAAAGTTTTCAAAAGCGGGGCCCTTCTAAGGACCGTGCCCCTAGTTTCTGACAAGGCTGATATGGTCTCTCGTGGACACTGAAAAGTGAATGTGTGTTGGTTAAAAAAGCATCTTACTGTAACAATTAAAAATTAAACAATTGAGGTATTAACACGTTTCATAATTCTAATTAAACGTAAACTATTGATATTACGCTGGATAAAAGGTTTGCAAAAAATACTGAAAGGAAATATTTGTATTAAAAAAAAATGAAAAACGAAAAAAACCTAATGAGACTACTTCTTTCGTGTGTTTATCTCACTAGCGGGAGCGCAACTCATGCCTTTTGAACGGCATAAACTGAACAAAAACAACTTATAAGTCCCGAACTAAGAGGGAAAATATTGACTTTGTTCATAACACACGCCACCACTTGAAACTGAATTCAACTACATATACCAATTTTAAATCGTTATTGCTGGCAGCCCTGACGGAAGAAAATTGAAACTGAAACTTCCAACATCCCTGTTGTCACCAGACAGTTTCTATGATTGTGCAGACATAGTGTTTTTTTTGTAACTTCTATGCATAAACAAATTTGGAGTTGAAATGATTATACAAATGCAAATTCTAGCTTGCACAGATATAGGTTTCTTTGTTAAAGTTCTACGCATTTACGTACTTGGGTTTTTTTGACTTATCAAACATAGGTTGCGGAATGGGGGTAGCATATATTGGGATTTCCGGTTATTTGCGAAACATTGATTGTTGTAGAAAACCGATAATAAACTTGAATTTTTGAACTTGTATGGTTTTTGCAAATTGTATAAAGGAAGGAAATTTTAATATGCAGATGATTTGAATATGGATGTTACACCCCCCCCTTAAAAGTTTACATGGCACCTATCTTCCCCCTCTAAAAATGCTATTCCCCAATAATGAGGTCTGTTTCACAAAGACTTGAAAGTTTTCAAGTACCCTTTGTAAAATTTCAACAATTTGGTCTGTGCTTATGAGCCCCTCACCACATGAGTGGGGTGAGGGTCGTTGTAGCTAATTTGAATGAAAAAATTACAGAAATAGTACTTACCGAGGGCTTTTATCAATTGCAGGTATTGATATGCATAGATATATGTCCAAGTGTCCCCCTCCCAAAGATGACCTTCTCAATTAAAACAAACTCCCCCCCCCCCCCCCCCCCCCCCCGAAAATAAACATGACATCTCATTAAAGAGACTAAAATCCGTTTAAAAAAACTTCGTTAATGATTTCAGTGGTAAAGTCTGTCTCATGCCCCACCCCCTCCCCAAGGAAGGGCACTTCTACTTCAGCTATTATTATCAGGATAAATTACTGAAATATTTACGGATCAAGATTTACGATGACTTTTCTCTACTGCAGATCATGATGGAAATGGAAATGTTGTGACAGTCATTTCTTTGCAGTCAATGGCAAAGTGCAAATTGAAAACTAATGTAACAGAATATATTTAGGCTATTTCTACCTTCTTTTTCAATAGTAATCAAACATCCTTTTTAAAAGTTAAGCTGTACCTTGATCACACTCATTCATTTGAACCACAAAATCCTTGTCACTGATCTGTTGACTGTATTTTAGTCCTGTCTTTTGTACGTCTACTCAAGAGTTCTTTTTAAGTTAAACTATTTTCAAGTTTTATGCTGTCTCTTTCTACAATTTTTGTATAGCTAAATCTTGCTTTAATTTATTATTATTATTATGTTTTTCATTACCTTTTTTTTTCTGCAACTACGGTCAACATAGGTTTTTCTTATGTTGGTATTTTTTCCCCTCCTTATTACAAGACAGACAACAAATGTGAAATGCCCATACCACTAAGCAATTGGAATTTTGTTCATGTAAAAAGTGTAAACAAGTTGTAATTTATTATTTTCCCTCTCTAATAAGAAGTGAGCAGATCATTTAAAAATTTTAATCTTCCCTCTTTTTTTTTTTTTTTTTTTTTTTTGTGTATTTTTTCTTTATGCATCATCTTCATCAAAATCAGTTTTTATTTATTTATTTAGTTTTAAATTTTGTCTTTGATTCCACCTCCTGTGTATGGGCAAGTAGATATGGAACATTTCAGCCTAGTTTCACATTTAATCAATAATAATTAAAAACAACAACATTATAATATGACTCAAAGTTTGTAAGTTGTATAAATAATGTACTAAGGACTAATTAATATTTAAAGTATATAACTTTAACAGCAACAAATAAAATATTCAAAGAACTAAAATTTTAACTGGTCACACGAAGATAAATGAAGATATCTGGATCCATACTAAAACAGTTAAATACCTTGCATATAAACTAATTTTCTTTTTAAAAGAAAATTCACTCTTTCAATAGCGTTTCCTAGCAGTTCTATGCAAAGTTGAGTGAATTAAAGTCTTAATATTTTCTTTTCTGCACAAGAGTATTTTTTTATTTCTTAAATGCATTGTTTTCATGTTCTCTTTCAAGTTAATCAAAATATGGAAGGTTTTAACAATCACAACACAAACATACATGTTGCCACAAGGATTTATATAAAAATTCTTAGCACAGCTTATCAAGGGAATGAAAATGAATTATATTAAGAAAAAAATACATAGATGAATACCTTTTATATCATACGTCTGTTTCTTTTTTCCGACACTAAAGCTTGTACGTTGTGCTATAGGCCCATTAATGACCATTTCATGAGAAACAGTTTTCTTTGATTTCAAAGAGTTAGTTGTAGTTGTAACTTCACTTTTTTGTGATACTCTGTCTCGTAATCTCTTTAAAGTATTTGCAGCAACATTCATGTACACAGGTTTGCTAGAACTTCGTTCATAAGCTTTTTTTTCTTCTTCAAGACCCTAAATTGAAAAAGTATATTTAATTACGCATTGCAGAATAATTCCTTTATATAGAGCTCATAGCTCATTTTTAAGTCAAAATAAGTATTTTTTGACCTCTTTGAGGAAATTAAGGATTTCAGATATAGACCTACTAAATGGGAACTATCCAAAAGTGATAAATTTATAGTTATACAATATTATATTCCACAGAAATGTCACTGTCTTGAATTGCTGTATCATATTACATGCATTAATTGTATGTTTTCATTTCAAATACATTTAATGCATGTGATAAAGAATGAAAATTAGTTTGGAGAAGAGTACAATATTGAGTAGGGCACAATATTGAACAAAATGCACAATATGGGGGGGGAAGGCAGCAATTATATTTTTCTTCAGAAAAGAAAGAATGAATAAGCGAAGGGGAAGATGAAAATGGTGCTGTATGTGTTCATTGAGCAAGGTCATCTCAGGGCCAAAGAGAGGCCAAGTCAGCCTAGTTGGAAATTAGGGATCTGGCTCGGAGTAGAAGTAGTATAAAAAAAAATTAAAAGTATCATGGGTGAAAGGTGCCCAGAAACCAAACAGATAAGAGGTCCAAACAGATAAGGGGTCATGCTTTTAGTTACAATGACAAAAACAAAAGGTATCCCATTGGTGCTTTTACCCTACTAATAGAGTGATCAATTGATGCATATTCATCTAAAAGGGTCATTTTTACTTCATAGTACAGTCGAGCCCGCTTAATGGAATAGGTAATTTGCCAGGAAAAATTATTCTAATAAGCGGGATATTCCATTATCCGGGATAAAAATAACACACATAAACGGTGTAGTACATTGGAATTTTACTACATTAAGCGGGATATTCTATTATCTGATATTCCATTAAGCGGGCTCGACTGTATTAATGATTCGATTTAGTAAAAAAATTGATTTTACTTCTTAGGAATATGTGAACATTACTCAACATTTCAGCTGAAGATGAGTTGCACACTTGATTATTACAAAATCACAAATTAAAATATTAGGCATAAGACCAACATTTTTTGCTGATGAATAATTTTACTATTAATATAAAATATAATGGTTTAACATAACTTTAACTATATAACATGACAAAATAAAGTAAAACAATAATTTTACATCATACAAGTAATTACTTGAATCAAGTATGTACAATAATAATTTCACATCATACATACACTATATGACCAAAAGTATTGGGACACTTTCAAAAATTCACATTTTTAAGGATTTCTCAAGAAATAAAAGACTAACTGCTTTGTAACTTTTGTCGCATAAAAAGTATATTTTAGCTGTCATTTTCCATTAAAAGTTATGTCACCTATGCATTTAGGGGACCAGCAACAAATTAAGGAAAACAAAAATGTTTTTTGATCATCGTTCATCGTAAATAGCTGAGAATAAGCTGTAAATTTCAGAAATTAGTTGCCTTACCGTGTACAAGTGTTTTACATATTTTTGAGAAAATATCACTGATATTCATGAAGATATAAGCATTGCCCTCAGAACTACGAATTTTATTTGAAGCTTTTCGGCTGATAACACTTAAAGTTTTCGATCAAAGCTTACCAAACTTTCAGAAAACTTGACAGCACACAAAAGAAGTGTAATATTAAAATTTAAAAGTAAAATGTTGAAAATTGGGTAAAATATGGACATTTAAAGCAATTAATCTTTCTCTGTGCATGAGTGAAAGATAAGAATTTATCACTTTCATAATCCAAATCCCAACTAGATTCTCCAACTCATAATAAAATTCCAGTTCAATATCTTAAAAATTCAGAAACTTATCAGCAATATAATGAACAGAATTTGAATAGATTATGGATAGGCAACAACTCGTAAGAGGTCCTTCGCAATCGCTCAGTGTGATTTGTGATAAAATCAGATTATTTGCGAATGATCCCTTACGATTCGTAGTCAGCCCAAGAGCTATTCAAATTCAGCTTACTTAAACGCTGATAACTTTTTGAATTTTTAAGATATTGAACCGAAATTTTATTATGGAGTTGGAGAATCTAGTTGGGATTTGGATTATGAAAGTTATAAATTGTTATCTTTCACGCATGCGCAGAGAAAAATTAATTGCTTTAAACGTTCATATTTAATCAAATTTTCAACATTTTAATTTCAAATTTTAATATAACGCTTCTTTTGTGTGCTATCAAGTTTTCTGAAAGTTTGGTAAGCTTTGATGGAAAACTTTACACTTTATGAGCCAAAAACATTTAAATAAAATTCGCAGGTCTAAAAGAAATGCTTATAACTTCATGATTATCAGGGTTATTATAAGTACGTAACATAACTGTACATAGTAAGGTTCTTAATTTCTGAAATTTACAGCTAACTCTCAGCTATTTACAATGAAGGATGTTCAAAAAACAGTTTTGCTTCCTTCAATTTGTTGCTGGTCCCCTAAACACATGGGTGATATAACTTTTAATGGAAAATGACAGCTTGAACATACCTGTTATGTGAAAAAAGTTACAGAGCATTTGGTCTTTTACTTCTCGAGAAATCCTTTAAAATGTGAATATTTGAAAGTGTCCCAATACTTTTGGTCATATAGTGTATAAAAGACATATAAAAAATTATTTACCATTTCATATGCTTCATCTTCGGAGGAGCAAAATTTCAAGCATTCATCAATGAACGCATTTAGAAATTTTTGCCTCACATTTACAGGTACTTTGCTCCCAAAATCTGCAGGGATTATTGGTCTAGGTTTAAAAGCCTAAATTAAAATAAAGGGACAAGTGAGCATTAAAAAGTTAGTATGCATTTGGACAGCAGTGGCGTAGGGAGAAATTTTTATTTTTATTACACCTACACTGTTGACGATTGCTTTTAGTGTCACAGTTTTAAAACAGCTTTATTGACATTCTCAATAAACTGCTCCCAATTATTTCATTAAATTTGCAAATATTGAAAATTTTTCCACTCAGGAAGAAAATTTTAAAGAATTCACTCAAAAACGTTACGCTGATTACTGCATAAGATTTTTATCATTAATGCACAGTCTTAAACTACGAAAAAAAAAATGGATTTTTGTTACACTAATGTATGAAACTCAATGCATATTTCTTAAATTCATGTTTTTAATTTAAATTAGAATCATGATATCCAAAAATCAAACTATGCACATTCAACGTAACAAGAAAGATAAAATGAAAAAAGAATTTTAGAAACAACTTCTATAATTCATAACAGTTTTTGAGTTTTTAAATTATAAATATTATAACTAAAGTACATTGGATATTTTGAAAATACTCTCATACGAAAGGGCCCAGCTTTAACTCTTAAAGAAACATGAATGTAAAAGCCAAATGTTCTGTTATGACAGGGGAAAAGAAGCTTTTTGAAATTGATTCATTAGTTTTTCCATTTGGGAAGCAAAATAAATAACGATTGCAACTTTTATTTTTAAGCACTAGTATGTAAGAGATATAGTTGAAAACAGGACTGTGGAGTTGAACATCTAAAAGTTGGAGTCAGAGTCAAAACTGGTCCTTTTTTTTTTTTTTTTTTTTTTTTTTGAGATTGCAGCCCTACTACATTTGAGGAGTAGGAGCCAGAATCCTAGTGTCAGAGTTGGATCAACTTTGGAATAAAGGAGCTGTAGTCTGACATTTTTCCTCCAGCTCTGCAGCCCTGGTTCCAAAATGAAAGAGTATTATAAATATCAAATGCAAAATCAAAAAATTGCTCAGATTATCCACAAAATTTATTGCTAAAATTTTTTTTTAGCTTTAAATAATGGAAAAAAAATTGCATTGTTCAAATGATGACGGCTGTAATAATTTGCATTGAATGACTATGATTAGAACTCAGGTCACAAGCAACAAGCAGTTATTTTGTTTCAAAGTAGAAAATTAAATTGATTTTTGATGAATTGTCATATTTTTCCTGAGTACAATCTGCTGTTCAATTTTCAAAATAAATACCAAAGAAGCAATCAGATTACCACAGGCTTCAATCATTGAAAAATATATTAAATACTTACTAAATCTGGAACATGTGCAACACGATGTGTAGTTTTTAAAGTTTTTGTGACCGTAGATGGTAAAGGAGTAAAATCTACAAGTTTTGGATTATCACTTAGCATCTTTTTCTGCTGCACTGCAGCTATAAGTCCTGGGTTAGGTGCATATGATATCCGTTTCTTGTCATTATTTCTGGCAGGAGGCAACAATGACTGGGGCTGAAAATATTTAAAAATAAAATTTTCACAAAGATGTTGAAATATACAGGTAAATTTCTAAATCAATAAATTATGAAGAAAAACCAAAAGAACTTGAACCAAAAGTGAGAATGAACTACAGAACAATTCGTGATTTAATTTTACATGCTATTAAAGTTTTGAAATAAATACACAGGTAATTCTGACAATGAGTAGTATACTAGCTATACCCGCATGGCGATGCCCATGCTAAGAATTTAAAGGAAGTCCGTTGAATAAAAAAAATCCACGCCCCATACCCTCTGTTTTTACACCAAGTTCGCCTCCTACGGCGGCTGTTTAAATAAATTTGGCAACGGTACTAATTAATCAATATCTATCTTTTTCGTATTTTCTACACCTATTTGCAGTTGCGTTTTGTGCCATTCACCTTCTTACACCAAAATTGCTGTACTCAAATACGTAACATAAAATAAATATTGTGAAACGTCCAGCGGAGTCAATCTCGCTACTGTAACCTACCCAATTAGCGAGCAAAACAAACTCTGGCCGATAAGCAATTGCGATTAAAAAGCATGGTACATCTAGGACAAAAATTAAATCCCGTATTCTGTACCAACAAGGATTCAACTCCCCAGCAGAAAAGCATAATTAAAAAACACATTACATCTAGGACAAAAAGAAAATCCCGCACACCGTATGAAAAATTTAACTATAGAAAAGCTGATTGCTATTTACTGAATATAGAAAAGCTGTTTGAGAAAAGGAAAAAAACCCTCTAGAATTAAAAAAAAAATACCTCCCCCCACCCCTTCTGATGTCAAATAATCAGTAATCATATTTTTTAACTAAAATACATGAACACCCTTTAAAAATCTAAATGAGAAATAAACAGATAATCCGCAACTCAATTGTTTATCACCAAATGACTTTCAAATTAAAAAGAAAATCAATTAACATTCGCACAATGAATTTAACAAAAATGACAACAGCACAACCACCGGTTCTACTATTCAAACGCAACTGTATACCGAAGCTGACGTACGTCACTGCAAGCACATTTAATCCATATACTGAAGATGACGTCACTGCAGAAACAAAAATCAAGTTTAGCCTTGAAAATTGGCTCAATTAGGATCGCAATTAGAATGGCTTATATCCCCTGTTCCGCTTTGAATAATGATTAAAAAGTTATTTTTCTGAACTTCTTGAGAATGGAAATTGATTTACCTACCTCTTTTGATGTAACAATATCTAATATTTAATTTTTCGCCTGGATAAGATATTGTTAGTTGTTTCTGAATAACAGGGTTTCGATTCTGAAAAATCTTTCATGAAACAATTTAATGCAGCTTAACTTCAAATGCTTACTTATGGTAATTATGAATAAGGATGGCTTATGTATGGGTGAAAGTGAACTCAAGTAAAATTTTCTGAAGACACTGAAATTTTTTGAAACTATGAGGAAGAGTTAAAGAAAAATTGCCACTTTTAGGGGAAAAAAAGTAATCACCTAGCAGCAATCTTTGATTGTGAACACTGCTATTCATCAGAAATAAATTTAATATCATCTTCCCCCATTTTTGCTAAGAGGCAAAATTGGTTTGAAACTAGTCAGTTGAGATTGACCTTACAATATGAACTGTTTATAGCTAGAACTCAGCGGACAAATTACGCTTTGCTCAATCAATACATAAATTGCATCAATTAAACTAATAATGGGAATAGTTTGTAAGAGCGGTAATCATTCCACTGACATTTTAACATTATTTTTAAATTAAAAAAATAATAATAATATATTAACTTACTATTTTATTACTTTGAGCATACATTGTTTGCAACTGGGTATAGCGATTATGCATCACTTGAGCAGGATTGAGAGACTTCTTTGCTTCAACTTTGGTAATAGAGGGAGGCTAAAGATGATAGTAAATATGAAACAAATATCAGTTACTTAGTCATAAAATGTTTTAACAAAATACCTTAACAAGTTAGTATTTATAAAGATTCCAAAACAATCATTAAAATTTTATCACCAACTTGAATCCTTAAAATACAAAAAAAAGAAAGTTTTTCATTTTCTTTTGATTAAACAATTAAAATGCTTTGAAAGTTTGTTCGTATTGCTTTGATAAAGTTTGAAACTTGGCACATGCAAAATATACAATAAATATACATAAAACTAAAATATTGTGAAAAATGCTATTTGCCAACTTTAACAAATAAGAATTAAGAGGTATATGTTTGAAAGTAGACTGATTACATGAAAATTAGGATAATTTTCAGCAATAAAATGCTTAAAAATATTCTTGATACCCAGGCAAAATATGCTGAAATATGAATCGTACATTGCAGAAAAAAAGATTTGATACAAAATAATTTCAGCTAAATCACTAAACACATCGGGACATTTCCTTGAAGGAAATCCCCTTTTTTCCCTTGAATGCTTTGAGGGGAGGATTATCAGTCACCAATAGGGATTGCAACACCGGTATACTGGTATTTGGAGCTAATTTGCAATTTCGTAATACCAGTATTTGCTCGGGTAGAATACCGGTATTTTCGGTATTGGCTAAAAGTAAAAAAAAGTTTTTAATGAAGGAGTTTTCTATTTAACTAATTAGATATCAACTGTTATTTTAAATATAAATTTCTTTATCGATGAGACAGTACCAAAAACAGTCGATTGAAGTAAATATTTGGCTCCAAAAGCGCGTATTTATAGAATATCAATGAGTAAAAGTAGAGGAAAGATTACAGAATGATATTTTCATTAGTAAATGGTGTAATAAATAGGAACTGCATGAGTTTATGATCACTACGTTTTTATTTTCTCCAACTCCTTGACTTGCCGTCTTTTAAAAATTAATTTTAAGTGTAATTATGATTGAGTTTGCGCTATGAAAAATTTATTCGAACCATCAATTGCTGAAATTATTTATGATATTTTTTTTAAATATTTGTCTGCATTGAATTTTGAGAAAAAAACTTTCTCTTGTTAGTATAACAATTATTGAATTGCTTTTTAAAAAATTTACTAGTGTTATCAAAAACAGTTTAAACAATTATGTAATGCTTTTATGTACTGAATATTGATTGCATATTTTAGAAAATAAATACTTAACTCTTTCAATGTCAAAAGAAATTTTGGATTATTTTTTTCAAAAAGAATATTTAGTTTCAAAATATTCCTGGTACCTAGAGACATATCGAGTAGCACTTTGGCCGAGTAGCCGAGTACCAAGTACTCGGCTTTTCACTACTCAGCCGAGTACCGAGTTCCAATTATCTTTTAAGAAATACCACCGACACACACATGACGAATTATGAACTCATTGGAATAGTAATATAGACCTCCATGTTTAAATAATAGTTTTTAAAACAAAATTCCAGCTGAAATTTAACTATGCATTATTTAAAAGATTTTAAGTCAATAATTTTACAAAAAGTTATTTTTTCAAGTAAAAATAAACAAATACATAAAAGAATCAAATTGGAATTAAAACAAATCATATCAATCTATACTTCTAGCCCGGCAAACTTAAATAATTTTTAAAAGCAAATGAAACAACGTTAAAAGTACAAATGTGCAAGAGCACTGCAGACATGTGTTTCTGTATTACAAGAAACATCTTTTTCAGTGCATAAAATGTGAGCTAATGAATGAAAAAAAAACAGATATTTGTCAGATATCTTTAAATCCATAAGCTCACATTTTGTGCATTGCAAAAAACATTCCTTGTAATGCCAAAACACACATCTGCAGTGTTCTTGCACATCTGTGCTTTTAACGTGGTTTTATTTTTTAAGAAACTTCTTACAAATAGTTTTGGAAGTGGCAAAAATCCATTTAATAATATAAACATTTCATATTTTCTGTATTTACTTTTTTTACCCCATTTTTAATAAACAAGTTTCATCAACTTTGGGGCATTAAAATATAAGATTTACTCCATTGAAGCATAACAAACTTCATTATTCTCAAATTTGAATTTTACTTGTAAATTTGAATTGTAAATGATTGCAGTATATTATATGCTTGCACTTTTTTATTAATTGTTTAACTGCTTTGAACAGTATTCATTTTCTTACAGCTACTCGGTATTGGCCAAGTACCTGATCAAAATTTGGCCAAGTACCGAGTACTCGGCAAATTGGCCGAGTACCTAGTAGTTACCGAGTACTCAGTACGGCTCTACTGGTACCGAAGCAAAATTGGCTGAAACAACGAACATACATGGCATAAAAAATAGATTTGATGCAAAACAATTTTAGATAAATCACTGAACAGATCTTGAGTAGCTTGATCACATCAAGTAAGAATAATTCTAAAAAGTCATTCATCATTTCATATAAAACTTAACAAACATGTTTTCTGAGGAGTAAACATTTGCTTACTTTCTTAAGAGATGCAGCTGCTGCATGAGCTTGGCGTTTTTTCCCAGAAATTGAATTTTCTTCCTGGTGGACTTTCTTTGTCTCTTGTTTCTAAAAAATCCAACATTTTAGCTTTTAAATTTCAAAGGGGGGGGGGGGACTGTTCTTTACAATCATTGTTGAATAACATGTTTATTTCTTTTATATTTCCATTTTCACTACTTTTTACCTTTACACTATCAGTCTTACTTTAATTAATTATGCATTTTTAGCCAATTTATACAAAACTTATAACAGCGCAAACTCGTTTATCCAGACTAACTTGGACCAAAGGCAACTTGCATAATCCGGGTAGAATGCGAAATAAGCGAAGAATGCACAGAATGAAGCTTTAATGCACAATTTTACTGTTTATTACGATTTTTTTTAAATCATGTTTTAAATCAAAATCACATAAAGTTTTTTTCAAGACATTAGAAAATGTAAGGATAAAAATTTTCCGTCATTTATTAATAAAGAATTGTCGCTGTTTTATGCTTCAAACATGACTGAAATTTGAATGAAGAATGGTCAGGCAAATGTTAATCATTATTGATGGTTCAAAATAAAAAGCATATGTTTGCAGTACTTACAGTTATGTTCCTGCTATCATGATTAAAAATGATTATCTATGTAAACATAAAATTTAAAAAAAAAAAAAAAAACCTAAAAATTTGATCCAGATTATACTGAGATCTGGATCAATGAGGTCCGCATAAACGAGGTTCTACTGCACTGTTCAACCACAAAAAACCTGCACAATAATTCTTGAAATTTCTAAACTTAATTGGAAATTACACAGCTTAATATATTATTATAAATCTATATAGTTGGGGGGGGGGGGCGGCAAACCTAACGGCAGCATTGTGAAGGCTGTGTTGTAACGAATCACAGTGTTACAATACAGAACCAACAGCTTAATTACATTTATCACGCTGCCATGTTAGGGTACACTATAGTGTCATAGGGAATGTAAAACTACCTGCTAAGCATTTTCAGTTTGTAAGAACACAAACCATAAATGAATGATATAATTAATTTTCTGGATCAAAACTAATTATGAATGAAAAAACTAAATATACAAATAAACATGGTACATTAAGAACAATTTTATCTTTTTATTTTAAAAGTTATTTTAACAAACAAACAGACAGTTGAAATATTTTAAATCGGTTAAAAAGCATTCGAGATATCGAGTTTTCGAGATAACTAGGTCAAAATCATAATAAAATAATATTCTAAAAATTAGTCACGAATAGAGATGTAAAATTTCCGGAAATTTTGAAGTGGTGGAAAAAAAACCGTTTCTTACCATCTTTGGGGGGGGGGGGGGGAATTGGAAAAAATGGAAATTTTGATTTTTTTATGAATAAAAATAGGGGAGTCATTCCATTTCAAATCAGGCAGGCAGGTATGAAAAGTGTCATATGACCATCACCGATTTTTTTGAAAAAAATACAGTAGTTACAACTAAGGTACATATGAACTATCCCAAAAGGATTTTGCAAGAAAAAAATTTTTTCTTCAGTTACAGCCTATTAAAATTCTGCACAAAATCCGCCATTTTGGAAAAAAACCGGCAAAACACTCCATTTGAAATGGACACTATTTCAAAAGTATTGAACCTATTTGAATAATTCTTTTTTCTAAAAATAAATAAGGACCCATATATCCTCTAGACATCGTTTTTGAAAGTTTAGTTAGGTTTTTTGATAAAGAAAAAAATTCATTTTTGCCGCTAAAAAACTGCATTTTTACCAATTTTATGATTTTTTTTCTCCATGAAAAAAAAGTTTTTTTTTACTAAACGGAGATGGCAGTCTAAAGCCCTTATATGATAGTTTCATAACATATTTTATTAGAATCCTTGGATGCATACAGCCTCGTAAATAAAATTTGAAATTTTGAAAATTTTCAAAAATTAGCGATTTTTGAAGGTATTTTACTCAAAAAAACCCATTTTTTAAAAATCTAAAAATTGGCTCATTTGAACCCCATATAATGCTTAACTAGTGGATAGACACCGCATCCGGTATTTTTTTCCCATAAAATGTTTTATGATTTTTTGAAAGTGACCTTATCGCCCATGGCATGCATGTAAAATAAAAATGTCTAATAATTTCAGTCACTGAAAATCTGATTATATTAATGCCTAATAGCTACAAAAACGGTGCACTTTATCAGGAACAACTAAAATCTTACTGACTTAATAATATATCAGTAACAAACTGCTTTTGATGATCCAGTCAATTCGTCTTTTTGTAAGACTCTGTGTGTAGTTTATAGATAGAAGAGCCTTTGGTGATTATATTAATGACTAGCTATGATAATGATGTACTTTATCAGTAACAGTTAAAATCTTTCCTTTTTTTAAATAAATATTAGTTTATTTTGTCTCCAAAGCTATGCATTCACCGTTACTTTCATATGCAGCAACAAATCATATTTTTTCTCTTTCAATAGTCATTCTCTTCAACTCAATTACACGACAGGGGAAATCATCAAAGGGAAGAACAATACAATGCATTTAAAACGATTAATTTTAATTTCGTGCTTTGGTTGTCATTGGCGAATGTTGTCACATAATTTTTGGATCCTACCTCGTATGATTACTTTTATACGTAAGAATATTTATATTAAATTCAAACCGTAAAACTCACTTGTAGTTTAAGAATTTAAAAAGCCCACCTGTTTTATGAGAGAAGTAATCAATTGAACATGGTTGTAAGTTGAGGTAACCAAACAGATCACGAAAGGTGACTATTATAGCCAGGGATCCAATTTCTAACAAAAGAAGTGCAGGATCCCTATAGTCTTCAGAACTTGTTTTAATGCTTAAGTGGCCTGAATTCGGTCAAAAATACAAAAATTCGAGAAAACAAATAAGGAAGTATGGGAGCTCAGCTCCCATAACAATTAGGCGCTGATCAACAGAAAAATATATTTATATAACGAAATACAAAAAGGCGAATTGACTGGGTCATCAGATATTTTGAAAAAAACTGCTGGGTTTTATTCAGAATGGCATAGGAATGATGTGAAAAAAAATTGAACTTCATATTCGAATTCAGTTTTGCGTTATTCTGGTTTTGCTACAAAATTTCAAGGTGTATGAACGCTTTTGGGAGCCACTGAATTAGTCATTAATATAATCACCAAAGGCTCTTCTATCTAAAGGCTACTCACAGAGTCTTACAAAAAGACGAATTGACTGGGTCATCAAAAGCGGTTTGATATTGCTATATTATTAAAAGTCAGTAAAATTTTATTTGTTGCTGCTAAAGTGCACCATCATTGTAGCTATTAGGCATTAATCCATTAATATGATCAGATTTTCAGTGACTGAAATTATTAGAAATTTTTATTTTACATGCATGCCATGGGCGATAAGGTCACTTTCAAAAAATCATAAAACATTTTATGGAAAAAAATACTGGATGCGGTGTCTATCCACTTGTTAAGCATTATATGGGGTTCAAATGAGCCAATTTTTAGATTTTTAAAAAATGGGTTTTTTGAGTAAAATCACTTCAAAAATCGCTAATTTTGGAAAATTTTCAAAATTTCAAATTTTATTTCCGAGGCTGTATACATCCAAGGATTCTAATAAAAAATATTATGAAACTATCATATAAGGGCTTTAGACTGCCATCTCCGTTTAGTAAAAAAAACTTTTTTTTCATGGAGGAAAAAAATCATGAAATCGGTAAAAATGCAGTTTTTTTCGCGGCAAAAATGAATTTTTTTCTTTATTAAAAAATCTAACTAAATTTTCAAAAATGATGTCTAGAGGATATATGGGTCCTTATTTATTTTTAGAAAAAAGAATTATTCGAATAGGTTAAATACTTTTGAAATAGTGTCCATTTCAAATGGAGTGTTTTGCCGTTTTTTTTCCAAAATGGCGGATTTTGTGCAGAATTTTAATAGGCTGTAACTGAAGAAAAAAAAATTTTCTTGCAAAATCCTTTTGGGATATTTCATATGTCCCTTAGTTGTAACTACTGTAATTTTTTCAAAAAAATCGGTGATGGTCATGTGACAGACCCTGCCTGATCTGAAATGGAATGGCTCAGGGTTTCTTAATAGCGTTGTTTTTTGGAACATACAAGGGGTTAAGCATTAAAAACTATATGGTATCCACACATCTTCTTTTTCTGCTTGGCAGACTACACATAAAGATAATAATTAAGAAAAAAACTTTTTGTTTTATTACTGAGAGCTTTCATGGTCAAACACCAGAAATAAGTCAAGTCGACGTTCAACCAATAATATTGGGTAATGTTTGTCTAATCATAACAATTACATTTTGTATTTTAGATTGCTTTTGAAACTTGAAATATTAATTTTGACTTTCAAACATGATTGATATTGTTTGAAAGAAAAATAATACAATGTAACTTTACTGTCTGAAAATGAAAGCTATTGAGTTTTGATTTTTTCCAATCTAGTCTAAGTCCAAATCAAAACTATATTGGTTTTTCTTTTTCTTTCCAACAGAAACCCCAAACGAAAACTACATAATGGTTTCTTAAGCTGAACCAAAAATTAAACTACAGTTTTAGTTTATTCATACAGCCGTGCTAATCACAGTAGTAAAAGTAATCATACCTGCACTTTTGAACAAAACTGAGTTATTATAACCAAGTTATTCTGTTTCATATTTTACTTAATGAATAAAATGTTTTTGGGTCATTTCATCAGGAACTATTTTTTTGAAAAAATCTAAAAAAAAAAGACATCTGAATCAAATATATGGAAGAGCCAAACTTTAAAAGACAATATCTCAGCTTGAGCCCAACTGCAGATTCCACCTTTGTGCTTAGCATGGCAGTACATGGGGTGTGGCAAAAAAAAATCGGACTAAGATTGCATTATCGAATGGAAGTATGGTAATTTCATTTTAATGAGTGCATTATTTATTTTTGTCTCACATTATTAGAAAATAATTTACAATATACTTCCTAGTTTATGTATTGTTTTTCGGTTTTCTTACAATTTTAAGCAAAAGACATTCTATTTTAAAGTTGTTTAACCAAGTCGAACGACAGTTCGTTTGCTTGCTGTGCCTCGGCAAACAGTATTTGAAACGGTATGCCACTTTAAGTGGCTTGGATATGATAGTCAGTGTCCGGAAAGTGTACAAAATCCAACAGTGAACATTTCAGTTAATCGTCAAGTTATCCAAAAGTGATTTCAGTGAAATCCTTGGGTTTCACGAGAGAAAAGTCGTTCGTAAGATGGGGAATTTGTGACTGATAAGTGCGACTAAGGAAAAAACAGCTCAAACAGAGGTTTTACGAGTTCCAAAAAGTTCAGACATTCGTATGACTCCAAAGATGCTAGAAACGTTTGAGACAGGCCGCAAGTTCACGTTCAACCAGCTCATAACACCCAGGATTTGGCCTGTAGACACGCCAAGCATCTTAGAAAATTATAAACATCGCCAAAATCCGAAATCAGGCTTTGTCTGTGATGGAATCAGCACAAGCCACAAAAAATCTGTTTTTTTTTTGTGGATGAGGGCCATAAAATGAATCAAAAAGTGTACTAGAAGGACAATTTAGAAGCTGTTGTACTTCTGTGAACCTAACTTCAGCACAGCAATGTAGACTGGACATTTCAATTTGACTCTACACCAGTTCATACGACCAAAAAGACAAGAGTGGTGCAAGGCACATTGTTTTTTGACATGATATCATCTTTTGAGTGAACGCTCTACTCGCTAGACCTTAATCTCATTTATTGTACTGTATGGCCTGTTCTGGAATCAAAGGTGTACCCTAAAATACAAACTCTCTAAACCAATTGCTTCATAAGGAATAGAATTGATTAAAGGATTTGCGGCCAATGAAAATTACAATAAGCAGTTGCATGTCTGTATTACTGCAAAAGGCTGCCAGTTTGAAACCAATTAAATTTATTTATTGCTAAAGGTCTTCTCATATTATTTTTTGTGTTTGGTTAATTTGTTTGTTTTTAATAAAGTTTCATGGAAAATTGCTTGCCCCGGTTTTTTTTGCCGCACCCTGTACATTTGGTTCGCAGTCAGCAGAAACATAGTTCTGTGATTAAAGTCATACTTGTTTGTTTCATGAAGAAGGAAAATAAATTCTTCACTAAGGATATTGGTTTAAGCTTTTTTGCAAAAAGTATATTATTAAATGTTTTTTGATCTATATGCCAACAACTTGCATTATCAAAGTTAGGCAGTATTTTAACACACAAGGGAGGAGGAGAGAAAATTGCATCAGAATTTCAGTATGAGAAATTTCTAATCACTTTTTGCTGAAAATTTCAATTAAATCTTCCTGAAAAGTTGAAAAAATTCGTTTCTTTAAATTTTTCCTTAGTGAAAATAAACCCCTTCGAGGAAAAAAAAAAATTTTTTCAATTTTTTTCGGAAATTTTCCAGTTTTTTTCCTATTGTTTTCATCTCTAGTTACGAATCACGATAGTTAAAAATCAGGGTTAGCACGGTTTTGACCATTATGTCGAAAACCCTTGTGTCAAAAGCTGTCTGAAAGTGTCCAAAACTACATTTTTAGAGAAACTGTATTTTGTGAGAAAATATCAAAAACAGAACAAAATGTGCCAACGTTATGTTTTATATTGAATATTTATTCAGTGTGAACATTCAACTATAAATATATATGTAACTTATTTATACAGCTGAATCGAATCTAGTTACATAGAAGTTGAATTCTTCATTAAAAATTTCAATTTGTACCTATATAAGTTTTTTTTTTCCCCCTTCTTCATAACAGTAACCAAATTTTTTGACATTTATGCACGGGTAAAAATGAAAGTTTAAAATATAGTGCAATAGTTGACTTAAATGCAATTAATGGCAATTTTTTTTTAGTTACAGAATGTATTGTATAAAAAATATGAATAAAAAAAGAAATTGCACTAGTATTAAAATATAAGTGCATATATTTAATCATCAATGTATTGCTCTTTAATCTACTGACCCCAAAGTGTTTTTTGTGGGAAAAAAGTAGGAAATAAGGAATCAAAAATTTAAAAAGTTGGAAAAGTAGGAAAGAAATCAGTTAAAAAAGTAGGAAAAAATAGGAACAGATAGGACTACACACACGTCAAGAGGAAACAAATTTAGCGTAAATTGTATTTCTAATGTGAATTAACTAACAGTATATTTGACTTAAAACTGTCTCAAAATTAAACTAACAGTACTTTTGATGTATTAAAAAGATTAAATGAAAGACCGGGTCTCAAAAACAAAATGAAAGAAACAAGCTGGCAATCATCAGTATGAAAAATAAGCTGGTGGGAACAAAGATATTAATTACAAAAATATGAAAATAAAATCCAAACAAAGAAACACCTTTCAACACTACAATAATAAAATTAAGTGTGAAAGAATAAAATGCAATGTAGTGATCGCAAAAAATAAATAAATAAAAAAATTAATAAAACTCATATTTTGGTGCAATAAAACCATTTTCGTTAAAGATTTGTTTTGTCAAAAACGAAAACATTCCTTCAAGAGCATCCATTTATCATTTGAAAATAGCTCCTGTTGTAATAAACTATGATACAAAAAGCAAAGCAAATATTAAATTAGCTTTAGTTAAAAATAATCAGCAGCTGACATGCATTCTTGCATAAACAGGGGCAGATGTTTGAATTTGAAAAAAAAAGGAAAAAGAATGAAAATGTAGAACTAAAATAAATTTGTTGTTAAATATGGGAAATAAAATTTAAAATAATAAACTAAATAAAACAAAATAAGTAAACTAAAGGGTTTATATTATGTTATGTATTTTTAGCATTTAACATATATTTTTGTTTCCAGCACATCATTTATGGGAGTCAGTGGGGTCAATTTCACCCCTCCCCGGATTTGCTTAACTATACAAGTTTGTGCGGGTTTTGTTTGTTTTCAGATAAAATTTGCATTAAGTATACATCCTTTGCTAGCCACTACCAGGGAGAAATGAAAATGACGGGCCAGTTTTAATTTTGATAAAGCAATAAAAACGAATATTGTTTTATTGATCTGATGATTTTTTACCTCCTTCGTGATCTAAAATTTTTGTCATAAAAAAAAAGGAAAAATCCATGCATGGCAAGCATAACATTTCTATCAAAGACAAAAAGATTAGTTACTAATTTTTCTCTGTGCATAAAAGGGAAGGCATACAGTTTCTCTCAATCCTCACCATAGAACAAAAATATTCATTCAGAAATAGTTCACAAAATTTGAGAGTGAGGGAGGAGCACCTGGCATCAAATGCCTGCATATATCTCTTTCTACCCCCCCCCCTTTGGTCAGGCACCCTGAGTACAATAACTTACAGTAGATACGCCGCATCGGTATAATTGCCGCCCCCCAAAAAGTTTCTTTAACGTTCAGAACTGTTGCACTGCCAGAAACGCAGCACATAAAAATGATGAGCAACTCCTCGATATTGATGATATATCACAGTAGAAAATATCCTTTAAAAATGTGAAGAAATAAAAACGGAATCTCGATTTTAAATTGATTTCTGATTTTTCTCCAAAAATCTGGAACATTTTGCCCATCTAGGTTTTGGTGTTTTTTTTTTTTTTTTTTTTGCAAATACACTCTTTGCAAGGCAAGAAAATGAAATTTTATACATTTTATAAGCATGTTTATGATTTAGAATGAACAATGATCATATTTATGTATGGAAAAAGTTAGTTTTCTCGATTATTTTTGTGAAGTGGTCCGTTTTTGGGAATTTCTGTTATCTGTCACTTTTATTTTGTACTAACATCAATAAAATATGTACATGTACAGTGTACAGGTTTTTCATTTTTTGCTTCCTTGCATTCCTTTTAAGGTTTTACATTGCCTTTCTGTTCAAACAGAGCTTCATTTCAGATGTAATCAATGACACAAAAAATTGGCGAACAGGAAATTCGGCTTTACCCGCACATTTTGAACAGTCTGCCATTTATGCCTGCTGTTAATTAAAGCTTTTAATTGATGGGTAAATATTTAATTGCTTCAGAATGTGCCAGTATCTAATTTCTTTATTGTTTCACTAAAACTGTAGAACTGAAGTCGGGGCGATAAAAAGAAAAGTCGATCGTAAACGCCGCAATGGCAAAAAAGTCACTTACGAAAATTTAACTATTAAACACGCAAACGCAGCAGCATTCCTTCCAGAAATTTCTGTAGTCGGTCAGTGAAAAGCTCAGGATAAACTTATATTTGACTTCGAAAAATAGACATAACAAGGTTTTGATTAAAAAATCTTTGACATAAGAATGAAAAATGACATTAAATAACCACGCAAAATCAAGGGGGAAAATATTTTTTCATCATATCAAGGTTTTTGAGATATTAAGAGTACACTGTATAAGATTTTTTTGTACATATACAAACCTCTTTTTCTTCTGCTTTATCTTTGGATGGGTCAGAAAATGTCTCATTATAGATTTGCCACAACTGTTC
This sequence comes from Uloborus diversus, assembly GCF_026930045.1. NCBI lineage: Eukaryota > Metazoa > Arthropoda > Arachnida > Araneae > Uloboridae > Uloborus > Uloborus diversus. The sequence continues at coordinate 149,457,853 of NC_072731.1, read as the reverse complement.
ATCTATGTCTTCATCAGAGCTGAAAGAGACATCAAGATCAGGAGCCTCATCCGAGCTGCTATTAACTTTTACTTTCTTAGAAGGTGGTGAAACATCCCCGACAAGGGTATTTGTTTGAGAATCTACATCAATGCTCTTTCTTTTCCCTACACTGCTTTTAGAAGAAGAATTTTTACTTTTACTAGTCACTTTTTCTGCCCTACTTTTTGTGATGATGCTACTGCTGCTTACTTGTCCATCTTGGAGTTTGTCATCTTGTTTTGCAGCTGATGGTTTTGAAGAATGTTTTTTATCACAAATAACATTCAACTTTTCCTTTATTTTAGATTTATGTTTATCATCCTGCTTTACCAGTTTATCAGATTTGGGTATTTTTTCAGGTTTTTGATGCCTATCTGTTTTATCATCCTTAGCTACTTTTTCTTTCTTTAAATGTGTTGAATCAGAGTCTGAAGAATTTTTTGTGTGTTTACCTTGACTTGATTGTGATGAACTTTTAGTACCTTTCTCTGTCTTAGATTTCTTAGGTGAATCTTTATGCTTCTTTTTGATTGAAACCGATTCATCATGCTTTTTACTGCTTTTGCTTTTATCAGAAGTCTTATCTTTTGATTTATCCAAAGATTTAGCCTCTTTAGGTTTACCTTCTGATTTAACGTCTTTAGATTTATCTGATAGCTTTGGATTATTACTTTTATCTAAGGACTTGGTATCTTCGAATTTTTCAGATTTTGATTCCTTAATATCGTTTTGTTCCTTAGTTTTAAATTTCTTTGATTTTGAAGAACTTAACTCGAAGTTGTGCTTTTCTAGTTGATTTAATGATGATTGTATAAGTTCTAAACATTTGTTTGTAGCATTGCTTTTAGTGTTAACACTTGCAGATAGTTCGGCAGTGTCAAAACCTATATCATCAATGCTGCATTCATTAACTGAGTCTAAAGAATCTTCTATTTGTGATAATTGTTTTGCTTTTGAGAAATCATCAGATATTAAAATTTTTTTAGGTTTAGAAAAAGCTTTTATTAATTCTTCACTCTTTTTACTATCAACTAGAATTTTATCGACTATTGAATATTCATCAATTTTTTCATCTTCAGTTACATCAATTTCCACCACATCCTTTGGATTAGACACCTTAGGAGGAGGTTCGCAGACAACAATGTCATCATCAAAATCATCATCACTAAATTTAGGAGCACTGGAAGCATCATCAATATCTTCATCTGAACTAAGTACTATTTCTGATGGTACAACTAAACTACCCATTTTTTCATCCGCAAATGTTACAGTTTTCTTAGGTGCTACAAACTTTACTTCTGTTGGATCATACTCTTCAATATGCTTTTTTTTCCTGTAAGAGTTTTTATAGCTTGGGATGTATTCAGTTCTACCAACATGAGGTTGTGCAATATTAAGCTCTTTCAATCTGGCTATTGGCGTAGGTTTATACTCTGGAGCAGAAGAGGTGGAGGGTTTATCTGAATTACTGGTCTTTAAAATGCCAACAGGTTTTAAGCACTTATTGACTGGAGTTGGTATATAAGTTGCATTTTCTTCAGATTCTATATCCATTTGAGTATGATATGGTTTACTAATAACTGTTGAACTTGTTCTGAGAACACTTTCTGGAAGATATTCATCAGTGCTTCTAGCTGATGAGTATGAATAGGGCACTTTGTAAGCAGTTGAATCTGGAAAAAATAGAGTAATATCAAAAATAAAACAAGATCACAAACTAAAATACCTGGCATATATTCGCCGATACCATGCTACCTTGCAAAACTAACGAATGTGAAAATTAGCACTTTTCAGGAGAGCCAAAATCCTGAATATAATTTTTCCCCCTGATGTGTTCAGTTATTTTCAATGTTTTGATTTTTATAGATAACTTTAAGAGTAAAAAAACTATCATTTGAAGAAATTATAACCAGTAGTCGTTTTTGAGCACTATAGCAAAAGTCGAATATGAAAAATGAAACTTTTCACATTTGTTAATTTGGCATGGTGCCAACCATATAGACAAGGGCTTGTTTAGATTTTTAAACATAAAAACAACTTTAAAAAAAACATTTTGGAAAATGCTGAACTTCATGAAATATTTTACAAAACTCCTCAAACAAACCCTTTTAAAATCACACATGTTGTGTAAATATATATATATTTAACTCACTTCACAGGTTCAGCAATTGCAAATTTGCAGGCAAAAATATTTATGGAGGGAAGGAAAGACAAAAACAAATCAAAAATATGTACGGCTAAAAGGTTCAACCTGCTAAGTAAGAAACTAATCTTTATCCTGTGCCCCTATGATCAGTGTTGTGGAGGTGACACACTGAACTATGTTGTTTGTTATTGTAAAAATAATGTTATAGTAAAACTCCTCCTAATGGACACCCCTCTAATGCGGACAATTTTTAATTCCTCCAACTCCAAGGCAACTAACATTATTAGACCCCTGTCCTGCAGACACCCCTCTATTGTGAACAAAAAAATTTGTCCCGTTAGTGTCCGCATCAGAGGGGTTTTACTGTAATTGGTTTCAAACCCCGTTTTAAAAAAATGTTTGATTTTCAATGAAGATGGAATAAGTAACATATACTCTTTTTTTTTGGCTTAACAAAAATTTGTCAATCATGGCATTTACCACATAAAAAGATGTGTTTTATGTCCTATAGTTTCAAAGTTTTCGGGGAGGGGGGTGGCGATCGAAATTTTTATGTTTAGGTACACATTTTGTAAAAGAGAAAAGAAATTTTTATGAGCTTTTATCTTTTTGTTTTTGGACACATTTTTTGCAAAAACAATCCTGCCATATCATAAGGAGCTATCACAAATTTAATCTGAAATCCCTTCAGACTGGAGACTTACTTCACTGAGAATCACTTGAGAGTTGGAGATTTTTTTTAACTGTTTATTTACTGTATGTTTTACTTTCAGACAAACTGATTGAGTTTAAGAGTGATGAAAGAAATGTTTTTACTAATGAAATTTTGTAAAAGGTAGAGACGTACCGAGTACTCGGTAACTACTCGGTACTCGGCCAATCTGCCGAGTACTCGGTACTCGGCCAAATTTTGATCAGATACTCGGCCAATACCGAGTAGTTGCAAAAAAATTGAATATTGTCCAAGACAGATACTAAAATTTATAAAAAAAGAGCAAGCATTATATTCTGCAATCATTTACAATTAAAATTTATAAGTCCAATTTAAATTTTGAGAATAATGAAGTTTATAATGCTTCAATGGAATAAATCTTTATTTTAATGTCCCCAAAGTTAATAAAACTTGTATAGAAAATATGAAATTTTTACATTAAAAATGGATTTTTGCTACAAACAAAAATTAGTTACAAAAAATATAAAAATACCTTTGCTTAAAAAATAAAAGGAAATAAAACATTAAAAGCACATTGCAGGAACACTGCAGACAGGTGTTTTGGCGTTACAAGGAATTCCTTTTTCAATGCACAAAATGTGAGCTCGTGGATTTAAAGGTATCTGACAAAAGTCGGATTTTTTTGTCGAATGTCTTTACATTCGTTAGCTCACATTTTATGCACTGAAAAAGACGTTCCTTATAACGCAGAAACACGTGTATGCAATGTTCCTGCACATTTGTTTTTTTTGCTTTTAAAAATTATTTATGTTTGGTAGACTAGAACTGTAATAGATTGGTATAATTTGTTTTAATTCCAACTTGATTAATCATACATTCATTTAATTTTAATTTTAAAAATAATTTTGTAAAATTTTTGACACATACACACACACACACACACATATATATATATATATATATATATATATATAAGTTTTTTAAATAATGAGTAATTAAATTTCACCAGGAATTTAGTTTTAAAAATTATTATATGGACAAGGAGGTCTATACTACTATTCCAATAAATTCAAAATTCATCACATGTATGTCGGTGGTTTTTCTTAAAACATAAGGTTCTCCAGGGAAACTAAAGACGCTCTAAATTACAAGCAAGCTGCTTTTCATAGGTTTAGAGAAACAGGTCACAGTGCAGATAGGCTCCAATATGTAAGGCAAGGCGTAAATTTAAGTACTTGGTACGGATTCAGAAAAGAGAGTTGGAGCAAAGACTGGCAGATATCATAAACAGGAATCCCAAGAGGTTTTTTGCATACGCTAATTCGGGGAAAGTTCGAAATAGTCATATTGGGCCACTGGTTGATGAGCACGGAATTTTAATTCAGGACGATAGTGATATTGCTAATGTTCTTAATAACTTTTTTTCGAGTGTTTTTAACGATAACTGTATCTCAACAGTTGACACCAACAAGACACAAGCTATAGTACAGCTTGAGGACTTTGTATTTTCCAGGGATGACATTTTACTTCATTTGAAAAAAATTCAAGAGACTAAGGCTCCGGGGCCAGATAATATTTATCCGAAAATTTTAGTTGAATGTGCAGAGGAATTAGCAGATGTAATCGCAAACATTTTCAATGCTTCTTATAATTTGGGGACAGTGCCAGAGGACTGGAAGCTGGCTAACATTACACCGCTCTTCAAGAAAGGGTCTAAAGGGAGTGCGGGAAATTATAGACCTGTGAGTCTAACTTCGGTGGTTTGCAAAATTTTTGAAACATTGATGAAAATTAAGATAGTAAATTTTCTAGAGACTAATAATCTATTGACTAGTTTTCAGTATGGTTTCAGGAAAGGTAAATCTTGTGAAACTAATTTATTACATTTCTATGACAAAGTTACCATGGCTTTGGACAATAAGAAGCCTGTAGATGTTGTTTACATTGATTTTCAAAAAGCTTTCGATAAGGTACCGCATGTTGCTCTACTTAGCAAATTAGCTGATATAGGAATAGGAGGGAAAACTTTCATTTGGGTAAAAAATTGGCTGACCGGAAGGAAACAAAGAGTAGTTGTAAGGGGAAATTATTCTAATTGGAGTAAGGTCTTACGCGGGGTTCCTCAAGGATCAGTGTTAGGGCCTGTTTTGTTCATTGTCTTTATGAACGATATTCACAAAAATATTTCTGGGAACATGAATTGTTTTGCTGATGATGTCAAAGTTATGGGGACTGTAGAAAATGAAGAACAAGCAAATCAGCTGCAAGAGGATCTAGATCATATTACGGAGTGGGCTGATAAATGGGGTATGGCTGTTAATGTTGGGAAATGTCAAGTGCTACATTTAGGGCATGGAAATAAGTGTACAAGTTATTATTTGCAAGGTTCAGTCATTAGTCAGGCAGACATAGTTACTGATCTGGGGGTCCTAATAAGTCAGGATTTAAAGTTTAGCCAACAGTGCAGCATTGCTAGCAACAAAGCCAATAAGATGCTTGGGTTTATCAATAGATCTATTTCAAATAAATCTAAAGAAGTTCTTCTGCCCTTATATAGAAGTTTGGTAAGACCCCATTTGGAGTATGCTGTTCAGTTTTGGTCTCCTTATCTTAAGAAAGACATTAATGTATTGGAAAGGGTTCAAAGGCGGGCTACAAGGCTAATAAGTGGACTTTCCCACTTAGATTATGATTCCAGGCTTAGAAGGCTAAAAAGGTACAGTCTTGAGCAAAGAAGAGACCGAGGGGACATGATTCAGCTGTTTAAATTTATTAAAACGAAAGATGTTACGGGGTTAAAGTTTAGCACTGAAAACAGGACAAGGGGTCATTGTTTTAAGCTATTTAAATCTCAGGCTAACATGGATATTAGGAAAAATTATTATTTTAGCAGGGTAGTGGAACCTTGGAACAGCTTACTGGAAGAGGTGGTAATGAGCAAAGGAGTAGACAGTTTTAAGAGGGCCATTGATCTTCACTGGGGATTGTAAATTGACTAGGACCAGTCTAGCTGGGCCCAGAGCCTGTTGCTGGTCGTCACTTTTGTATTTGTATTTGTATAATTGGTACTCGTTAACTCGGCCGAATAGTGAAAGGCCGAGTACTTGGTACTCGGCCAAAGTGCTACTCGGTACGTCTCTAGTAAAAGGTCTAATTTTAAGATAGGAAATTTTGTGAAGTGGTCTCTTTCAGGAAAAAGAATTTTGCGGAGAAGCAAGAAGACATAATTTTGGTCTGAATTCACCTTTGAAAGGATTGGTAAAAAATGTTTTGTCAGTGAAGTCAAAGGATGGCATTTCCACAAAAAAGTGGACTTGAGGGTTGAAATTTAAATTTTGTTTTATTGCTACAAGTAATACATCAAATTAAAGCTAATAACATGAAGTTTGTGATATTATTAAGAAAATTTTCATAAAAATAGCTTTTTTTATTATTTTTTAAGCATAAAGTTAAAATAATATAACAAACTTGTATTTAGGAAAAACATAGCATTTTCATTCGCCCAGGATTACTACACTGGCCTCAAAAAGTTAAGGTACAACATATTTTTTGAAGCTCACCATTAAAAAAATGGCAGTAACAATAAAATGCATAGTTTGTATGAATGATAATAACGAACTTTAAAACCATTTATAAAAAACTAGCTGCCACTTTTATTTTTAGAAAAAGAGCATATTTTTATGAGTGAGAAAAAAATATGCAAATATCAAGCTTTCATACTATTGTGTGTAAGTTGTGTTGATTTTTAACTGTTGTTGGCAGTTTCGGTGACAATCGTCAATAGAGTTTAGAAAATGTTTCAGAGACGTTGTTTGCTCGATTCGTTAAGGTGGCGGGCAGTTGGATGGATGGAAATGGGATTGTATCAGGCTGATTCTGCTAGACGTCTCAATGTGTCTCGTAGTGTTGTTCAGCGGCTTTGGGATCAATACCAGTCAGAAGATTCTGTGCTCCAGGCCGACCACGAGTTACATCACCCGCAGAAGACCGTTTTCTTATTCTTTCGGCCCAAAGGAGAAGAACCAACAGTGCAGTAGCTCGTTGCAGATCACTTTGTAGCATCAGGAAGAAGAATATCTGCTACTACGGTACGAAATCGTCTTCCCAATGCAGGTCTCTATGCAAGATGATCAGTTGCGTGAGTTCCACTCAACGAACCACAGCGAAGGATCTGCTTACACTGGGCAAGAGAACATGTTCCCTGTACGCAGCAGCAATGGGCTTCTGTGCTGTTCACAAACGAGTCCAGATTTTCATTGGAGAGTAATTCAGGGCGTCTACTGATCTGGAGGGAACTGCGCACTAAATACCATTAATCCAACACCATTGAAAGGCAGTCATAGAGATGGTGGAATCATGGTTTGGGCAGGGATCTCGCTTGGTGGTCACACTGACCTGCATGTGTTCCATGGAGGAACTCTGACTGGTCTGAGCTATCATGATGAGATCCTTGATCAATATGTCCACCTATATGCTGGTGCTATTGGTAATGACTTCATTCTGATGGATGGTAATGCATGACCTCACCGAGCTCGGATTGTTGAGGTATATCTCGAGGACCACAGTTTGGAATGAATAGAAAATGGCCAGCTCGATCTCCAGACCTGAATCCAATAGAACATCTTTGGGACTGTCTTGGCAGGCAGGTTGCTGCTTTAAATCCTCCTCCAAGGTCGTTACATGAGCTGGAACAAGGCTTACTCTGTGTCTGATCTTCACTTCTTATTCCGGTGTCCGACAACTTAATGAACAGCATGGAAAATCAATGCCGCTAGTGCATTCAAGTTAGGGTGGAACATTCCTTATTTGAACCCATTTTTGTATTGTTTCTATAACATTTTACTACATAACACTGTAATGTTCTGTTTTCTTCAAGAATGGACTTTTCCTCTAAGAGTGCTTTTTTTGTTATAAATTGTTTTTGTAACACAAGTATACAAATTTCTATGACGTATTCAATAAAAAACTATTTGATACACATATCCTCTAAATTTTTTGCTTCTACATCCATTCATTTGCAAATTAGAAGTAAAACATCGGTTTATCTTAACTATTTGAGGCCATTGTATTTAAAACAGGAGAATTTGTATGCGTGTATATTACTACTTGTGGCATTTATCTATCCTTTGGAAGACTTAATTTTTCATAACAAAATATTTAACAGGATTTTTAGCATAAATAAAGTTATAAGGTCTCACTGTCACACCCGTCACAAAAAAGATGCTTAAGTTACCATAGCGAATGCATTCTTCCATGGAAAATCATGAAACTTTCCAAAGTTCTAATATTTGCAGGTCTGAATAGGAGTACAATGTTTAAATTAGATCAAATACTTATTCTCTGGGAAAATTTGGTGTGATAGGACTGACAAACGTTTGTGACGGTTTGACAAAATTATTGGAACAAGTGTAACAGCATTTAAAATAGCTTTTAACAATTTTCTAAATGGAATAGAAGATTAAACCATTTTATTTCTTAACAAATTAGCATTGCAGTTTTAAAAAAATATCTGAAAATCTTATAACACGAAAAGATTTGAATTATTTGTATTTCAATAATTCTATGGTTATTAAATGAGTTACTTTTATTTAATTCTTGATACATTTCAAAGGAGTAAAATAGCTTTAAAGGAAGTAAATAATCAGTTGCACCATTCCATAACTACTCTGCTTTGTGAAAATGTCTCAGCCAAATTTTTTTCTTGAGACAAAAAGTTATATCGGAGACACTGGAATTATACAACAAGTAAACTTTGTCAAAAATTATGGCACAGGCTCTCAGGATGCAAAGTATCATTAACCAATTATCACATTTACTAAGTGTGCATGGTCAAAAATTAATACAATTCAATTTGCTCCCTAATGTAAAAACAATGTTACAACAAATTATGTGTAAACAATCCTTTAGGTATGTAAAAAAACAAACTTTTAAAATCAAAAAAAAAAGGAGGGGGGATGAAAAAAAAGAGAAAGGAAAAAAAATCATCTTTTTGCATGAAATTTCCATACTAACTGCGTGGTAGGTTGAGAGATCTACACTTTAAAGCAAGCAACAAAGATAACTAATCCTGAAGCCTAAAATTTAGCTGAAAATGAAGCTGGAGCGACACTACAAAATATGCAACAATTTTTAATGCAGCACCAGTATGTCTATCAGCTGTTAATTCGTTTGGAAAAGATAGGAACTTTGTAAAAGTGTTTTTTTTTCCTTCTCTTTCATTTCATTCAAATTATTTAAAGCTTCTGTCCTCTATGTTTAAAAATTTATAATTAGATGAAATGTAACAAATGTTTCAAAAAAAAAAAAATCAAGTATAAATTCTATTTTTATTGAATGGTATAAAAGACGAACCTTTACAATATTTTATGCAATTTGTTTCCACAAACTACTAAAAACTTACGTTGCGGCTACAATACTTAAAAACTTACGTTTAATCAACTAATAGTCATCATCTTACATTTAAAAAAACTAATGTTAATATACTTTTTAAAAAAAATTCAAACTACTATGACAGATGCAAAAGGTTTTCAGTTCATAGTTGCTGCAAATGAAAGTTTTTAAAAAGATTGAAACGGATAAATTCTCATTGAAAAGAAAAAAGTCATATTAATTTTATAGAGATACATATAACTGAACTTTGATAACAATATCATTTCTTTTGTCCCTCATATAAATGAAAAATTGCTGGGTTTTTTAAAATAATATTCATAGTTATACCAACAGAAACAGATTCCTGCATTTTCCCGGAAATTTTGTTTGTGTTTCCCAGCTAGGAGTCGTCTCTCAGATCCAAGCAAAACTCATTCCCATCTTCTTGAGGTGAAACATAATATTGCACTTAGGCTGTCATTGCTCAAGAGTCTATTTATCTAGCTTTCCCCTTTTTGGACTTGTGTTTGAGCACCCCTATTGGTTTTTAAAACCCAGCATCACTGATTTATATCACTCAAAATATGAATACTTTTTTCCTGACGCAATTTTAGCCAAAAAACAAAGCAGTAAATCATTCTCACTTTGACCAAATAAAAATTGCTCTATATGGTAGGCAATATTGTAGGCACTAGGGTGGGTCAAAAAAAAATTTTTTTTTTTCAAAATGTTAAGGGGCAGGGGATTAAAAAGGTGGTAAATGGTCTCAAACTAACATGTGTGAAATTTTATTCCATTGGATAAGTCTTTTTGTCTCTGGATTGAGTTTGAAGTTTGGATTAACTTACCCAAATGGGATACGTTCCATATAAGATTGCAATAATAATAAATGTTATTTCGTTTACAGAAACAAGTGATAAAACTATCAATATGCACCTGGTTTAAATTCATACTTGCCATTTTAAGTGCTAGAATTAGCTGAAATGTGTGAATTAGGTTAAACGCTCCCTGCCTACTGTGCAACGTAAATGAGTAAGAAATGCTAAAAATCTACCTCTTGAAATGCAGCAATCTTTTGAAATCCTATCTGAAAATAACTAAGAAAAGAATCAGAATCATTTTACCAAGCTAGTAAATTGCTATTTGACACTTCATTTTGCAAATGCAAAGATATTAACGATTGCATTTGTCCTGGAAAAATAAACATGAGAGAGGGAGAGAAATTGCAGCTTTAACCTCAAGAAGAAAGTGAACACAGTTTTAGTATCATTACTTCATCGCATTGGACAGTATTCACCTGATGTCACTGCGGGTCAAAAACGTTGCTGCAGTGCATTGTGGGAACTGTAGCAAACAAAAATCCGGTACTACAGCATATAAAAAAAACTTGCTCTTATGCGGCTTAGAAACACATCTTTCCATTTAAAAATGAGTTTTTAGAAGTTTTTAACCAAGAAACGTTGCAAAAGAATGATGAATGGTTCATTCTATACGAAAAACTCTCTTTATTATTATATTTTCATGGGTTTAAGCCTTTATCCCTTATCAGAAATATAGTGAAATATCGAATTCGCTTTTTACTTTTATTTTCTCGGCATTTTTAAGCTATCATAAGTTTGTTTTAGCCCGAAGCATGTTCATGATGTGTATGAAGTGCAGTAATCCTTAAATAAAACAATTTTTTTAGCACTACTAACAATGCGTAATTGGTCAAAATACTCGCAGACCGACAGCTGATGGGGCCGTTGCCAAACCTTGAATAAGGTCCATTCAAGGGACCTTTACAAGCTTCAAACTACAAATGCTTACATTGATAAATTTACTACTCCAAGCAATACAGTGGACTTTAATTTGCTTTCACGGACATGTGATAGATACGAAGTATCCAACAGGACTGTAGTAGCTATTGCTTCAGCAGTATTTTACCTGACCACTTCCAGAAATTGAGAAAAACATGCTACATCGGAAGCGCAAAATAACACGAAAATCTGCCTTGGCAAGAGCCAAAGCCAAGCAAAATGTCTCATTTTCTATGGCTAACTTGTGCTAATCGAATTCTACGTTTGTGTGTTTCAGTGGAATCTCCTTCTGAAAATTTAATAATTCTTCCAATATAAGTCGTCAACGTTTATGCTCCAATCTGGTTTGCTATCAAAAGTTACCCTTTGTTTGCAGATTGGCTCGGCAGTTGTTCAAAATCACTGCAACCAGATATTTATCCACTCACTGAGTTGAAGTGCAAAATAGATCCCGCAATCCAAAGAAACTGTTTTCGTATGTCCTTAAAATTAATTTATTACAATGCTGATTGACTTGGAACAGCACATTCGTGAACTGGCAGCCTGTTGGATTTTAGAAGCTTGTCCCATATCATTAAACTGGTTTAGAATTTTTCTCTAAAACAATGTATTGATACAGCACCGACTACAAATCCAATCATTACTGTACAGACACTGTGCGACAATCATTGCTGTTTAAATCTCATAATTGTTTCAAAACGCTGGTGGAAGCAGGGACGTTCCAATGGGAGGTCAATGTGACCTACCATAAAGGTCCTTTTCAGCATTTTTTTTTTCTGAGGATTCGGTAAATTTGGAGACTACTTTGAAATTGCCTTTTTAAAAAATAATAATCTTTATGTCACTTCTCAAAGATACATGTTTGTGTTCATGCTCATAATTTATCTTTCAGTAAAATTCAGGATATCATTTGGCAATTTGAAAATTCCAGCGTTGGTTTTCTGCCGGCAGAAACTAGTTTTTGCCGTGACAGTAGCAGAAACTGGTTATCTGGTAAAAACTGGCAGAAACTTAAAAGTGTCTTTAATAACTCAAGTAATTAGTAAATGATATTTGTTTAAGTCAACTAAAAAATTAAACATTATTTCATCATTTTAAAAAATAAAATCCAATGCTAGTGCCCTTGATTTAGTTCAGAAAGGGAACTTTTCAATTGCAGAGGCTCATAGTATTTGATTAATTTAACAAAAGATAAAAAATCATACGGGGGTGCTTAGGAAAGAGGAGGGACACACAGAATTAAACGGACATTACTGATTGTAATTTGCTCACTATTATGCTTCCTCTAAATTGTTTGTGATTAAAATTATCATGTCAGGTGCTTCAAGAAGAAAGTGCCAGAATTTTACTTGCTTAGAATTTTGTACCTAATGTCACAGCTTTGCAAAACAAATAAGGCCCATTACTCAAAACTTATTTTTCTAGTCAAATTTTTATCACAACCCCAGTTACTACATGGTGGACCAGTTATACAATAGATGAAAGTTTGCTTGCTCCTTGATGCATTGTTTGCTAGCTCTTCTGTTTTAAGAATATTCTAAAGTTTCTCATTTGTGCATATTAAATTGAGAACCTGTTTAGATTTTTGAAACCACCTTTTCAAAGAAACAACTGCAGGGTCCCAACAATGTAACATTTGATTTTGAATTGTGATAATTTTGTAATAAAATTACAGTGCTTCAGTTAACAATTAATTATTTTTTCCATGCATTTTCTGTTGTATATCAAGAATTAATTTTTCATTTTGTGATTTTTTGCCAGTTTCTGCCGCAAATGTGGCAGAAAGTGGTTTTTGCCGTGCCGGTTTTAACCGGCTTCTACCAGTGGTTTTAACCATTTCAGCAGAAACTTGCCAACCCTAGAAAATTCCCCCCAAACCAAAAACTTAAGTTCTGTGCATCTCTTTGAGGAAGATCATAAGTGAATAAGGACCTTACCTTTCTCCCAACACTGGCAGGAAATGCATTTTTTAAAGCTTTTAATCGAAAATATATTGACAAAAAAAGCATATGTTATAATCATTAAAAAAAAAATGCTTTAAGCGCAAAATAGCAACGAAGATTGCATATACATATTTTAGTGTTTCGAGGAACCCCTTTATAAATGCAAGGAGAGATTGCTTCCATAAGCTCACATCGTTTCGCAATTAAAAAAAAATAGGTTCATTGTAAACTCAAAATGCATGTTTGTTATATTTACTGCCATCTTGCACTTTCAAAGCTGTTTTTGACAATTTCTTGCGGTGCTACAAAAAAAAAAAAAAAAAACTTACATCGTAATGCAACGCAACATCGCGGTGCGTAAAGAGAAATTGTTTTCGTCGACGAGAAAAGCAAAAGAATGTCAACTAGAGAAGAGTGTTGAAGGTGAAGCATAAACTGATAGCAATTGGAAATAAGTTGAATTATAACAAACCTTGTTTAGAATGCTTGTAATGGCAATGAGGTCGTGTACAAAGCCCAAGTTTTGAAAATGGGCACATAATAGTTCTGAAATAACCACTTGACGGCAACATAATTGAAGAGTCAAGTATTTAAATAATTGATAACTAAATATAGAAAAAAAATCGATGATCGAAGCTCTATATCGTCGTTTCAAAAGCTTTAATACTGCGTTTCGAATTGCATATGTTTTTATTTTAATCAAAGGAAAAATGACAGCTGCAACAATGTCATTTCTTTGTCTCCAGAAAAGTACTTGAATCGTTTACTAGCATGAATTACAAGAACTACATAACAACTGTAATATTTGAGCATTCATTTTAAACACTGATAGCTTAAATTAAAACGCATAAAATGCTAGTAAATAAAAAATTCCTGTTCAAGTTTATTACACCCCTTAACTTTTTTTTCTCGGAATGGAAATCAGTGAAATCAGAATCACAATAATAATAAACCAAGTGTTGCCATTTTCATTTTTGTTAACTTTTTCATTCTCTGTCTTCTTAAACAAAGCAAGGCTTACACCATGCGTGATGGAGGACGGCCACACTAAATACCTCAAGAACCAGAAAATCACGGAATGGCCGATATTTTCATGTAGGGAATAAAAAGTAAAAAAAAAGTAAAAGTAAATCGTGTAGGGAATAAAAATGCACAGAAATCCCACGTGCATTTTAAAACTTTCAGTTCACGATTAAATTTAACAATATTAAATTTTCAAAAACTAGGGGGCTCTGCCCCCTGCTCGCTACCCGAAAATTGCTTCGCAATCTTATATTTGATTCGCAAAGATTTAAATCGTCAATTAGAAAGAAACATATTTTAAAAACACATTATGAACTCCTTTTGGATCAAAAAGCACTCTTTCCCAAAGTTTCAAAAAAACTTGCACCAACTTGCAGAGCCGAAAGGGATGAGGGTCTCCAGGGTGGCGACAGAAACTGTGAAAAAAAGTTCCCTGACTTTTCCCTGATTAAGTTCACCAAATTTCCCTGATTTACGTCACAAATGATAAAATGGTTTTCTTTCTTTGCTCTACTTGAAATCCATTGTATGTTTGTATAAAATGCAGTATTTTAAACGTTTTAAGTTGTGTAAAATTGTTGAACTAAAGATGTATTTTAAAAAAAATGCTGCTTTTTTAATAAAATGGCTAAAAAAACCATATCGTCAATTTTTTGCGGGGGGGGGGGGAACCCCTACAAAACAGTATATTAAATTTTTTTACATGGAAAGAATATAGAAAATTAAAAAAAAAAACTTTACTTCCAGAAACCACTTAGCATAAGAATTTTAAGAAACTATTAAAATCACTCTTAAAAACTTATGTGTATTTATGATAGAAATAAAAAGTAATTGAAATTATTTTGAACTAAATTTTCAAACTATAATAATTGTTGCAAGAATAACAAGCAATAGTGAAAGAATAGAAGTAATGTCGTTATTCTTAGATAACTAATTGACATATTTATGCAAAACAAATGAAACCATTTGACATCCATTCATAGGGAGCTTTTCTCTAATCAATAACATAATGGGATGAATGAATACAGCATTTTAACAATAAAAAAATAAAGATATTTATTTAAGTACACAAGTTAACTCTATTTCAAATGATTTCAGTATGTAACAGAAAAAAAAAATCTTAGATTGCTTTTGTAACAAACAACTTTGAAATGCAAGAAAAAAAAAAGCAATTAGTTAATTTCAAAATATATTAAAGAAGAATACAACCTGGTTATAAAATAAAAAATCACCTCAGTCTGAAGAAAAGAAAATCTTTATAATATGCGGTTACAACAAGTAGTATAACGGAAAAAAACAAAAGTTTTTTACTGAAAGTTCAATTTTAGCAATTAAGGAGCTAAGGCGTTAATGAAGACTTCCTCTTTGCCTGTATGGTTGTTTATTTTATGTAGCACTGAAAGCATAAAAAGAAATTTCAAGCTATGTAAAATAAACAACCTAACAGACACAGACAATCTTAGGAAGTTCATCCTGTGGTTAATAAGTAAGATTCAATACTTTGACGTTGAGGAAAAAAGATGCACGAATATGCGGCAGTGTATAATCGCACCTCATTTATTTTTATTTATTTATTTTTTTTTTGTACAGATAATTGGCGGAAAGTGTGTAGGGAATTAGAGTACTTAATTTTGTAACGCAAAAAAAAAAAAATTTTTTTCTTCATAAAATCAATTTTCCCTGATTTTTTGTATTTTTTTTCAAAATTCCCTGACATTTCCCTGACTTTTCCCTGATTAATAAAGTTCCCTGACTTTTCCCTGATCTCCCTGATTTCCCTGATCTGTCGCCACCCTGGTCTCCTGAGCAATGCAAAACTACAGTTTTGTACGTTTGAAAAGTCGCTTTCATATTCGTGGTCTCTAGTAATACATTTTGCTCTTTAACTCGGGACTTGAATTGAGTTAAGCCTAAGATTTTCCGTGAAAATCGGGGATCTAAGGACCTTTAATCGTCAAAATTTTCGACTTTCTGGAAAAAATATATGTTATGCGTAATTTAATCTTGAACAATTTGATACCTTACTTATTACCATACGCAAAAAACTTTTTAAGTTATCGTAAAAATGCGTAAACCTTCCCCATAGAGATTTTTGTTAACAGCAGCTGTTAAACCCTCTTTTTCTCAGGTACCGGCCCGTGCCGGTTCCTCGTTTTGCGTGCGTGATATCTCAGAAAGTTTCTTATATATTTCCATAAAACTTTTCATGCATGTTTGTCTGGTTTATTTTTATGATCTGAACCTAAATTTATTATTTTTTAAAAAAATTATTAATTTATATTTTTTAAATTTAATATGATAATACGAAAATTTTCCGAAATTTTGTGCGAAAATATATTTTTTTTAATATTAACTTTTATTTTTAGTTAAAATTTAGGTCGAGATCATAAAAATAAACCAGACAAACATGCATGAAAAGTTTTAGGGAAATATGCAAAAAACTTTCTGAAATATCATGCACGCAAAACGAGAAATCGGCACCTGAGAAAAAAAGTCTTAAACAGATGCTGTTATCATGAACCTCTATGGGGAAAGTTTACGCATTTTTATTATAAACAGGGCCGGAATAACAACTATTTAAGCCCTAGGCAAAACTTAGAGATTGCGCCCTATCTCACGCATTGACCTGTATACTAGCTGGACTGAGCATCGCAGTTTCCGAGCTGAAGTGATTTGAACGCCATCTTGCTCACCCCCAAGTCAGTGTTGGTGACTCCGCTGCCGGCTGCCCGGACTCGAAAAATATAAACATTTCTTATGCTGCCGGCCGGTGATGTCATCTTATTCCTATACCCCCTATTTGCCGTTCAAGAATGGGATCGTCCAGCGTCCAACGTGGGTAATGGTCAGGTATGTTCTTTTGTTTTAACGCATTAATTGCTTATCTTTAATTATGCCTTTTTTGATTTCAGAATAAAAAGCTTCAACACTTTCTTTGCTGACTTGATTTGGGTGAGAAATCAATTTCTGAAATTTGTATTGTTAAAATATTCTTTATTTCCAGGTTACCCTCATCCCGATGTAACGAATACTGTGAAGTAAGAATTGCAATTCAAAAGAAAGAATCAAAATTTAAAGTGATACGAAGTAAGTCATTTTAATTCCTCTCATTAGCATCTCAAACGAAATTAATATGTGTAGAAAAAGTGTAAGATTTAGTAGTATCTGCATTTTAATGGCAGCCAATCCATATGAATTGTCTCGATATTATTGTTTTAATTATGTGTTTTAATAAGGAGAAATTTAAAATCCTGTAACCTAGGCGTGTGTGTTACTTTATAGACATTGTAGCTAATTAAACAAATTTTTTTAATTGGAATATTTGGGGGGGGGGAATAATTTTGGAATGTGAGTTATGTAGTATGAACAAATGTGTGTACGTTATTAATTATTTTATCCTTGTTTTAATCATAATCCTTTACTTGTGCTACCTTAATTTACTAAAATGTCGTTGGTTATAAAAAGCAAGTCTTCCTGAACATATGTGTATATATTTTATTGAAAAAGACCTTTTTTCTGTTAATAATATTTTCTATTCAATTTGTTTCTCTTGCTGTATTTTTTAAATTATTCAACCTTCTTTAATGAGAAATTTGCTGCATTCTGTGAATAGTGATGTCATTTTGTAACTAATCTTGTACCTTGGATGTGCTCTTTTATGTACATTTGGCTAGTGCTGTTTGTTATGAAAATCAAGTCTCAGAAAATTGCTTTAGCAAAAGAATAATGTAATACAGAGGGTAAAGCAACTGGAAAAGTGAAATAAATAAAACAACCGGAAGTGAAAAGGATAAATTTTAGAAAGGGGGGGGGATTTGTTTTCTGATAGTAACAGGTAGACAGACATTACTTTTACAGACGTCCTAAAATTACTTTTCAGTGGATACCGTCACATGTAAATGTTTATGGAAATGAAGTTGCTAACGGACTGGCACATGAGGGGAGCCGAGGGGTTTTTCCTCATAAAGGGTGCCTTTCTTCTTCAGAAATTGCAACCAGAGTCAAGCAAAATATCAGCTCCGCTTAGAGACGGGCTCCTGCACATGGGTAAAAAGCAACCCACCCTGTTTTTGTTTTACTTATGGCAATCAGCTGGGAGGATCAAATGGTACTAGCCTTACTACGAAGCGCACACAGTCAAGCACAGCAACATGTGGCAGGTCTCAAAGGGCCCTAAAATATGTACTGTGAACCCTTGATTATATAATGTAATGTATTGCTTCAAAATTATGTTTCTATGCTAGTTTATGTTGCTTTTATTTATAGGTGAAGTATGTTTTTTGTTCAGGAATCCAAATTTTTACTGAAAAATTATATTATTTACTGAATTGCAAAACACCTTTGTTTTGTCCAACGTGCAATGTGGGTAGCGGCAAGGTACCTTCTTTTGTTTTAATGCATTAATTACTTATCTTTTATTATGCCTTTTATGATATCAGAAAAAAAAAAACTTCATCGCTCTCTTTGCTGACTTGATTTAGGTGAGGAATCAATTTCTGGAATTTGTTTTGTTAAAATATTCTTTATTTCCAGGTACCGTTCCTGCCCGAACGACAGAAGTAAGAAATTGCTATTGGCAATTCAAGAAAGAATCAAAATGTAAAGTAATTCGAAGTAAGTTATTTTAATTACTTGCATTAACATCTCAAACAAATTTAATATGTGTAGAAAAAGTGAACTATTTAGTATCTGCATTTAAATAGAAGCCAATTTATATGAATTGTCTCAATTATTGTTTAATTATGTGTTTCAATGAAGAGAAATTTAAGATCCTGTAGCCTCTGTGTGTGCTACTTTATAGACATTACAGCTTAATGATAAATTTTCTTAATTGGAATATTTCTGTGGGAAATAATTTTGAAATGTGAATTATGTAGTATGAACGTTGAACAATTATGTGTAGTACATTAGTAATTAGTTTATCTTAGTTTTAATGCATAATCCTGTACTTTTGCTATATTAATTTACTAAAATGTCATTGATTATAAAAAGCAAGTCTTGCTGAAATTACGTGTATTTATTGTATTGAAATGTACTGTTGCTCTGTTAATGCTCTTTTCTATTCAATTTCTTAAGCAAAAGAATAATGAAAACTGAAATCAAAGTTCTGCAACATAAATGCAACTGGTATAGTGAAATAAATGAAACAAGGTTTGTTTTCTGATAGCGAGAGATACAAAAAACCTGATTGAACAAATTACGAAACAAAGTGTGTGTTTTTTCTTGATTATAAATTTTGATTTATATTGAATGGTTTTTTTTCTCTCCAGGTTCCTGAAGTACGTTTTTTGTGTCCTCTCCAAACTGAATGAAACACAGCAGGAGGATTTGGTTTCATTTTAGTTGCCATTTCCTCTGCTTGTTTTTTCAGTGTTTTCTCATCCATGGATCGAGGTATTTTCTCTTGTTACCATCCATTCGTATATCGCTGCAATACCTCTGGGGGTGCTCGGACCCTGGTCTGGATCAAAAAACAGCATTCTTCGGTGCCCTAAACTGTGGCACTTGGACCTTGGATTGTCATGTAATGTATTGCTTCAAAATTATATGCTCTGTGTTTCTAGTTTATATTTCTGTGTTGCTTTTATTTATTTTTGGAAAATGTTGTATGTTAAGATAATCAGGTTTCACTGAATGATATTTATATTGTTTATTGAATTCCCTAATACCTTTGTTATGTTGCTATTCTTTTCGTTCTAATTTCTGTTGGTATATTTTATAAACTGCAGGTCTTTCAAGTATAGAGACAAGAAGCTCCAAGAGTTGATATTTACTCTAGTAAGAGGATCAGATTGAAAATTTGCAGAAACAGTAGTTAGGTACATATTGCTGAAAACTGCCTTAGCAGAAGAATCAACTGAAGTCAAAGTTCTGCAACACAAGTACAACTGGTATCATCAAATAAAACAATTTCAAGAGAAGAGAATGGATTGTTTTTATTTTAAAGGGTTTGTGTTATCTCATAGTGAGAGATACAAAAAACCTGATTGAACAAATTACGAAACCAAGTGTGTGTTTTTTCTTGATTATGACCCATCATTCCGATGTAACGACTGAAGTAAGAAATTGATATTTGCAATTCAAGAATGAACCAGAATTTAAAGTTATTCGATGTAAGTCATTTTAATTGCTCTTATTAACATCTCAAACGAAATTAATATGTGTAAAAAGTGAAATATTTAGTAGTATCTGCATTTTAATGGAAGTCAATCCGTATGAATTGTCTCGATAATATTATTGTTTAATTATGTGTTTTAATAAGGAGAAATTTAAAATTCTGTAACCTACCTGTGTGTGTTACTTTATAGACATCGCAGCTTAATTAAACAAATTTTTTAATTGGAATATTTCTGGGGGAAATAGTTTTGAAATGTGAATTATATAGTATGAACAATTGTGTGTACATTAGTAATTATTTTATCCTTGTTTTAATACATAATCTTTACTTGTGCTACCTTAATTTACTAAAATGTCATTGATTATAAAAAGCAATTCTTCCTGAATACATGTGTATTTATTTTATTGGAAAATACATTTGTTCTGTTAATACTCTTTTCTTTTCAATTTGTTTCTCTTGCTGTATTTTGTAAATTCTTCAACTTTCTTTAATGAGAAATTTGCTGTATTCTGTGAATAGTGATGTCATTTTGTAACGGATCTTAAATGTGCTGTTTTCATATACATTTGGCTAGTGCTGTATGTTATGAAAATCTTTCTGATAGTAACAGGTAGACAGACATTACTTTTACAGACGTCCTAAAATTACTTTTCAGTGGATACCGTCACATGTAAATGTTTATGGAAATGAAGTTGCTGATGGACTGGCACATGAGGGGAGCCGAGGGGTTTCTCCTCGTAAAGGGTGCCTTTCTTCTTCAGAAAGTGCAACCTGAGTCAAACAAAATATCAGCTCCACTTGGGACTCAAACACAGCAACATGTAGCAGGTCTCAAAGGGCCCTAAACCATATACAGTGGACCCTTGATTATAAAATGTAGTGTATTGCATCAAAATTGTATGATTCTTTGCTAGTTTGTGTTGCAACTACAGATCTTTCGAATCAAGTTTAAATTTTAGAATAGAAAAAAGTGGCTCAAAGAAGTGTTTCTAGGTCTAGAAGAGTATCAGATTAAAAATTTGCAAAAGCATGAGTTAGGTGCAAATTACTGAAATTTTCTTAAGCAAAAGAATAACTGAAATCAAAGTAATGCAACATAATTCAACTGGTATAATGAAATAAATAAAACAACTGGAAGTGAAGAGAATGATTTTGTTTAAGGGTTTGTTTTCTGACATATATATTAGCAGATAAAAAAATATTTTATTGAAAAAGTTCTGTTTGTAAAAATGAAGATCAACTATATGTTATTGATTTGTATTTATCATGTATTTTAACTTAAAAATGAATGCTTTTTTCTACCCTCCAGGTTCCTGAAATTTGTGTCCGCTCAAAACTGAATGACACGTAGTGGAGAGACTTGGTTTCATTTTAGCTACCATTTCCTCTGCTTGTGTTTTTCAGTGCTTCCTCGTCGACGTATATTCTGTTGGTGCCATACATTCTTCTATTCTCTATCCCAGGGGTGCGCGGCTCTCGGTCTGGATCAAGGAACAGTGGTCTTCAGGGCCCTAAACCATGTACAATGGACCCTTGATTACAAAATGTAATGCATTGCTTCAAAATTGTATCCTTCTATGCTAGTTTATGGTGCTGTGTTGCTTTCATTTATAGGTGAAGTAAATTTTTTGTTCAGGAATCCAAGGTTTTACTGAATAATAATTATATTATTTACTGAATTGCATAACACCTTTGTTTTGTTGATATTGTTTCCATTCTAATTTCTCTTTGTGTATTTTTCAAACTACAGATCTTTCGAATCAATATTAAATTTTAGAAAACGTTTGTTTTTTGATATTAGCAGATAAAAAACTATTTTAATGCAAAAACTACAAAAAAAAATATTCTGGTTGAACAAATTAAGATCAACTATATGTTATTGATTTATATTTATTATATATTTTAACTGAAAAATGAATGCTTTCTTTTTTACCCTCCAGGTTCCTGAAATTTTGTGACTGCTCAAAACTGAATGACACATAGTGGAGAGATTTGGTTTCATTTTAGCTACTATTTCCTCTGCTTGTATTTTTCAGTGCATCCTCGTCGACACATTTTCTCTTGGTGCCTTACATTCAAAGTATTGTTGCAGTACCCCTGGACATGTTCCGCTCTTGGTCTGGATCAAAAAACAGCTGTCTTCATGTCCTAAATCATCTTATTTATTGTTATAACAGTTTATATTTCTCTTTACTGCATGCTGTTAAGTCACTCCTATTAATATAATACTGTGTTTTAAATACTCGTACTCTATGTTTTAAATTACATTAATCCTATGTATTTCTTTTAATTACAATTAATGCTTTATAAGTTGGTGAGTTTATATTAGTAAGAAAGTTAGCGTTGTTTAGATTATTGAGCTGTTTTGAAGTAGGGTAGAATGTCGATTATCAGAAACCCTTTTAACTTGAAGCTACTATAACTGGCATCAATTTCTTGAATTTTAATTTTTGGATAGATAAAGATTGACCTAGAAAAATTTCTAGAAATTCCAGAAACACATTTTAAATATATTGCAGCAAACATCATATAGTTATATGCCTCACACTTATCTATTTGTTGTATGATGAAAAAAATATTTTCAATCATTGTGTGAACTAGTTTATAAATTTTTTTATGTTATAATTCTCTCCAAGCAATATTAATTTCACTAATATTGAAGAAATTAGCCCCAAGTAGAAAGTATAAACTCTCTAAAGTAGATAAACATATTTTTAAAAATGCAATAATGATGATAGGTGCAAATGGCAGAAAGCTACGAAAGGTAATTTATTTACCAAAGGCTTTAGCAAGAGAAAAAATGCAACAGTAGTAAAAGTACTGTAACCAAATTAGAACTAACTGGAAGTGTAAAGGATGAATTAGTATAGGAACTTGTTTACTAACAATTGCAGGAAAAAAAAGATAGTTTTGTTGCAATTACTACTAAAAAACCTTTTTTCTGATTGAACAAGTTGCAAAGCCGTTACTGTATTCTATTCTGTTAAAATGTATTCATATATTAATAAATTTGATTTCATAATGTATGTTTTTTTTTTTCACTCCACTTTCCCAAGAAGCTTATATTTTTGTACCCACTGAATGGCACATAGCAGAGAAATTGGGTTTCATTAACTGCCATTTCCTCTGCTTGTGCTTTTTGACTCATTCTAACTGACCTATTTTATGTTGTCACAATTTTTCTTTATCAGAGAAGTTGAGAAAAGAATTCCTCAGTGCAAAAAGATAGTAATAAAGTTAAATTATCAAGAATTTTATCAAATAGCCAGGGATGACTTTACACAACCATCAAGATAAACGAAAAAACAATTAGTTGGCTGCTATATTTCGGGAATAAGGTAGAATCCCAATGACTCTTTTGACTGGAAACTCAGGATGTCAGTTTCCTTCAATTTTAGCTTTTGATAAGGATAAGGATAAGTAAAGATTCTCACTTCAAGGTTCCAGAGACTGCCATTTCTACAAAATCACATTATGTACATTTCTGTCACTACTATGCTTTATGTTTTCTAACTCGCCAGTAAATATTTGGAACACTAACTAGTTTTGGTTTTCCAAAAAGTTTAATCAATATAATGGAAAAATAACATAATAAAAAATAAATAATTGTTTTCATTGGTAGTTTTTTTCAGCTGTTTATCATTTAGGACAAAAGAGAGTCAACTACGTTATTAAAAACAGAATGAAGAATAAAGTTTACTATATTATGTCTTCTTAGATTTTGTTCGTTGGGGAAAGTGGGTCACACCCGTAAAACTTAAATATCCATCAAGCTTTTGTACTTATTTACACTAATCATGTCACGCAGGGTTGCCATACCATAGAAAAACCAGAAAATACAAGGAATTCAAAATCTCCCCCCCCCCCCCCCCCCCGCGAAAAAAAAGGAAAAAACTAGGGAATTTTGCAAATTTTCTTAAAATGCAGGACGTTTCAGAAATGGAAGTTGCAAAAATTGCTAAATGTATAAGCTACTAATAATTAAATAAAAGTTAAAATTAAATGAATAGACTAAAATAAAAATCAATTTTGCTTTAACATACACATTTTTCCCCCAGGTTTTTGTTTGAGTAAATTTTAAAATATCTATCATAAAATCAAATGGTCTTGAATATTTTATTTGACATGCATTTTGAATTTTATGCTAATTTAATTTAGAGATCATGAGATTAGTCTTCAATATACTGTTCTGCTAACTTTTAGTGTTTTTCTTTTAAGGTACAAGCAATGAATGATTTAAAGAGAGCTTTTTTTTTAAAAAAATAAAAAGTTAAATATATAAATATTCAGTCACCATGCTATTTATTTCAGTTTTAATGAATTCTTTATTTCCTCTTTAATTTATTAATTTATATTTTCCCTCCGTCCTAAAATTAATGTCTTAAAAGTTTAAAAGAAAATTAATGTCCTAAAAGTTTTTATGAAACTTTTAGGACATTCATTTTCTTATACAAATACACCGATTTAACAATTGCCAAGGGACTGGAGAAAGTTATCGTTAAATCGAGCAGCATATATATATTCAATAAAGTTAAATCCGAACCAGTGAAATGTATCATTTAATTGAGGGAATCCGTAAATTTGATATCGTTAAATCGAAATTATACTGGATTAGTGTTTGCTCAGTTGTGATGCTGCTACTCACACAGGGTAAACTCGAAGAATTTGTTACCTATAAGTGAGTGGCAAATGGCAATCCTGTCATCACTGTATGGTTGGTTTTGCACATTTTTGGGCTTCGTTTTCTGCGTCACAGAATTAAAGGCAAAACAAATTTCCAAAAAATATTTTTTTAGGGAGTTCAAGCAACATTTTTCACAGAAGCGTTTCCAGGTTAGTGTTTATTACTTATGCTCAGTAACCTTCAATTATAGTTTCACCTAAAGTACACACTTCTATAGGAATTTTTGCACTAAGTATTATTAATAAGTATAAGAGAATGGATCCCACTTTCCCTATATTATATGTTTGCTACAAGGGCTAAGTGCCCTATAATAATCTCATCCTCTAAGCAAAGCCTGCTTAAAAATGCGTTTTGGTCCACGTTAAATTTCCGCGAGAGAGCGCTTGATCGCCTTGTCCTCCCCGTATGAGGGGAGGGGGAGGGAATTGGACGTTTTTCTCTTGGGGGGGGGGGCTTTGAACCCAATCGAAAAAAAAGCTTCAAAATTTTAAGCTGAAACGAATGCCAATATCGCATGTGTGTACACACACGCATGCGTATTTGGGGTGTCCCAAAAAGAAAACGAAAGTAGATTTTTCAAGACGAACAGCCTCATGTTTTTCCTTTTGGGCAAAAACAATTGTAAAAAAGTTTCATATAATTTGAACAATGACAATCCGTGCCGACTTGAGCCTGAAAGTTTGAACCAGCACTGTACTAGGCCGTATCGAAAAAAAAAAAAAGTTTTTTGCAGTTCGAAATTTCATGATGATAAAAAGTTGGCCCCACATGTGCCACAAAAATATTTAGGTGATACGCAAGAGACCTATATTTTGAAATTTCCTTCAAAAAGTTATCAAGCTGAACAATATAAACAGTTAAGCCGATAAGCGTTGAATAGAAATGTTAGCTCTCCTGCAATATATTAATGTCTCCCACATGGTGCTCAACCCAGGTAGCACAAACCATCGGATTTACGTTGGAGAAAGGTTGAAAATGCATCGCAATGGTTGGAAATATGTTTTGGTTAGATATTGGTTTTTTTCATACGCTCATTCGATCATTCAAAGCATCGGAGGATGGTTTAAAACCAACCTATATCCGACTAAACGCATTCCCAACTTATTTCTAACCTTCAAACCTGTTTCACATTTATGCCCATTCATTGCATGCTCGTTGCTGATTTGCGCGTTCTGCGAAGCGTGCGTAAATGCGTCCCATAAGCCCCTCCCCCCCCCCACCTCTGCAGTCTTGTTGAGATCCAGGATTTGAAAGGGGTGAGGGAGGAGTGCGCATAGCCATTTTCTTTTCATTCCAGGGTCACATACACATTCACACGTGTCGTACTTGCTCACTACGAATGTTCAATCCTCGCAAGTTCAAGTCTTCCAAAGTAAATCAATTCATTTTTCCAACTGTTTTTCTTTCTTTCAATAAATTTTCTCTTTTTTTAACGGGGGGGGGGGGACTCCCGATTTGGGGGGTCTCCGATGAATCGAAATTCTTAAAATTTTTGCGCATTCGAACTGTTTTTTTTTTTTTTTGATAGATGCTTTAACTAGTTTCTAGAGAATTTTGTGAATGCTTTGAATTTGTTTCAGAATTTCGTGTTGTTCCTTTGCTTAGCCTTGATGGTAATTTTAAACGCACAATATTTAAAAACAGTTTGCTAGTCATACAAATTACACGTGCAATTTACCATAGAAATAAAATTGTGTCTTTGAATGAACTTTTCTCGTTGATGGATAAAATACATTAAAATTCCTTCCATAATAATAAAATGAAAAAAAAAATCAATGAACATGAACTTTTGAATGAAATGGGAGAGTATAATCTAGTTCGGCAAAACAATAAAATAAGTACTTTTCATGATATTCAAGTTTAACCTACGTCATTTTAATTGTTATGAAGATTTGCGTATGATTTTTTTTTTTTTTAATTTTTGTTCTTATTTCAGGTCAAAGCAAAATTGAACCTTCAAACAAGCTAGGTTATTTTTCATGGCAGAATTTTAAATTCAAAGATTTTATTCTGTCTTAAGAATAACCTTGCTGGTAATTAATATTTCCTGAAAAAGAAAAAAGAAACTAATGTATGCTTATGAAGATAATTTTCGAGTTCAGAAAAATAAAAGGTAAGAATTATAAATATCTTAATTTTTGTTCATATTTTAATGAAACGTTTGTAAATGATAGGGAAATGATAAATTGCATTTTTTTTTAGCATTTTTACTCTTTGAAACAATATATTGATGTAATGAGTGAAAATAGTAAAAACTTTAAATGAAACA
The DNA here is from genome assembly GCF_026930045.1 of Uloborus diversus. Taxonomy (NCBI): domain Eukaryota; kingdom Metazoa; phylum Arthropoda; class Arachnida; order Araneae; family Uloboridae; genus Uloborus; species Uloborus diversus. The sequence continues at coordinate 149,430,808 of NC_072731.1, read as the reverse complement.
GGTTTGAGCGCAATTAGAGGTAGCAATAAAGGTTATGATGTCACAAAGGGCAAAAAGTCACATAAATTATAGGTACTATACATGATGCAACTATTTCTCTACTATATTTTAATTTATTTTAGCATATAAAAATTTCCATGCTTCAGCATATTTTTTTAATTTTTAGTATTTCTATTTCTACGCTTGTAAAATAATAATGATTTGATATATATTTGGTAAAGTATATTGATTTGATGAGGGAAAATAATAAAAAATTCAAATGAAATAGGCTGGAAAGCAATCTGAGGTAGCACACTATTAAGGTTGCGCATATTAAATTTCAATAACATTGGGAAATAGTTACTTAAATGTTGATTTTTCATCAGAATAGCGTCGGAAAATGATCAGTCTAACGTTGCAGCTAACGTTGGAAAATTGTTGGATAAGCGTCGAAATTTATATTGGGATAATGTTAAGAAGTGTTGTTTAACTGTTGTAATTTACATTGGAATAACGTTTGGAATTGGTTGGTTCACCGTTGCATTTTACGTAGGAACAGCGCTGGAAAAATGTTGAGATAACGTTGGAAACCAATCGTTGGATAACCGTTTTCCGACGGTGCACTTTAACGTATGTTCTAACGTAAGAGGCCGACATAAGTCTAACGTAATAAGCTAACGTTGGCCGAATGTTCGTGTGCTAGCTGGGAATATATAGACTTTTTCAAATTTAAGTTAAATTTTGAACTTGATATTTAATTTAAATAACTTTTTTGAAAAGAATTATAAATTTTATACCTTTTGCTGGACGCCTAAATATTTTCGTGGCGCATGTGAGGTTATAAGGGCAACGCAGTGGCGGCGATTCGGGGGGGGGGGAATGGGGGTTATTTTTCTATGGTTCATTTATTTATTTTATTTTCCAATTTAGAAACCAAATCTAAAAATAAAAAAAAGAACAGAAATGTCAAAATTTTTTTGAACATAATTCTTTGTTTTACTTTGTTATACTTTGTTGTTTGTTTGTTTTACTTTGTATTGTTTACGGAACATTATTTATCACAAGCAGTAACTTTTAGTTTATGTATTCATTGTTTAGATATTAGTAAATCAATTGTTTTACTTCAATACACTCCCGTTTGGGAAAATTGCAACACCACGAATGACTTACGCGAGTGAGCTGAAAATTGCAGGAAATGTAAAGTACGGCATGATATGCAAATGATCAGAATTGCAGACCGGTAGCGCATGCGTATGCTGAGCAGCTTCCTCTGAACTGCGGATCGAACCGAATATAAGTAGACGGCTGTAGCGAGGCGTGTATGAGTATCGGTGGTTATATGCTAGAGTAACTGAATCTTTACTATGCCTCTTCGACGAAAGAAAGCGAAATTTGAGCAAATTTCGGAGTTTGAATGGAGCAGAATAGTTCACCTTCGTGAAGCTGGATTGTCTTATCGTGCAGTAGCCGCTCTTGTGCAGCATAACAGCAGCACGATCATGCATGTTTGGAAGCAGTGGACGGACGAAGGTCGGACAGTTTGGAAATCTGGGAGTGGATCCCGAAATGTGACGTCAGCTCGCGATGAAAGACACCTGGTGCGTACGGCGCTGACAGACCGCACAGCTTTTTCTAGGCAATTGGCAGCACAGTGGTCAACAGCTACAGGTGTTTCCTTGTGTGCTTCATCAATTCGGAGACGTTTGCTACAGCGTAGGCTGCGCGCAAGGATTCCTTTATACAGGATTCCTCTTACGCAAAACCATCGCCGCCTGAGGCTACAATGAGCCAATGTGCATAGGAGCTGGCGTGCTGATTGGCAGCAGCTCGTCTTTACAGACGAATCCCGCTTCAATTTGTGGCACCATAATGGCCGAATTCGTGTCAGGCGCTATGCCGGTGAACGGCACATTCCGGAGTGCATTATCGAACGCCACACATGGACGAACACTCGGAGGTATGGTCTGGGATGCCATAGCATATCATGGACGATCACAATTGCTACGAATTGTGGGCAATTTGAACAGTATTCGATACATAAACAAAGTTTTACAGCCCCAAGTTATTCCTTTCCTGAAGGATTGCCAGGGGCTGTATTCCAGCAGGATAATGCCCGTTCACATGTCGCCAGGACTGTCAAATCCTACCTTGATTCGCAGCAGGTACAACTTCTTCCTCGGCCTGCATATTTCCCGGATATGTCACCGGTTGAACATGTGTGAGATTTCGTTGGGCGGCGTCTCGCTCGTGATCCTCGTCCTGTTGTTTCGACAGACGAACTTTGGTTGCGCATACAAACAATATGGAATACTCTTCCGCAGGCACATATTCAAACTTTGTTTCACTCCATGTCGAGTCGTGTAGCAGCTCTTATTGCGACGCGTGGTGGCCCCACAAAATTTTCTATCTCTTTTTATTGTTTGTTTGGTTTGAAAATGTAATCATTTATTTGTACCATTATCACTCAACTGGGTATTGAATTTTATTCAACTATGATGCTTCCTTCATGGTGTTGCAATGTTCACAAACAGGAGTGTAGTTGTTTAATGAAATTTTTACCAACCTTTTGTGACATCTCAAAAAACTTCTGGTAACTATTGTAAGTCTAAGTGTTTCTTCGAAGAAAGTTATTGTGTACAAAATTCATCAACATCTTAAGAAATAAGTGAGTTCACATCAATTACCCCTCGTCTGCTCTCAAAACCAGCCCTAACAAAATTTTACACATTTTTTTTTTTCATTTTTTTGCTGCCGCTAAAATCCTATGGCTTTTAGGTTTTTATTTTTGCCCCCCCCCCACCCCCCGCACTTTTCAGTTCCAGTCGCAGCCTCTGGGGCAACGTTTCATTGACATAAAATTTCGAACTTCAAAAAAAAAAAAAAAAGATTCGACCTAGCACATGGGGGGTGGGGGCAATTGCTCCTCCTGAATCCCTAAATGACGGCCTCCCCCTTCCTTTTTTGGAAAGGACCACCACTAAAACCAGGCCCTGAATCCACCATTTTGATTCCTTCAAGTTTTTTAATAAAATTTTAAGATTTAATCGCAGGAAAAAGGGAGGGGGGAGGTGAATATATTAGTAATTTGAAGGTAACGAGTTAAACTAAAATTGCAATTTTTGGTGGTTTTCGTTAATATAAGAGGATGAACAAAGACACCGATTGAAAAATGATTTTTTAATTTTTTATAGAGTAAATTGATTTATTTCACGAAAGTATGAACTAAATATTCCAAATAAAGGGACATTACTCATCTTATTTCATAAAAATGGAATTTTAAAATTGAAAGGAAAAATCTAAAGTGATTCTCCGCCCCGAATTTCGAGGCCATATTTTGCAGTTTAAGAAGTAAATTGAATCAGTTAAACTTAAAAGCTAGGAATACTATAGCCCAATTTCACGAATAATAATAATAAAAAAGCTTCAGTGGTCCCCCCCCCCCCAACCTCTACACTTCGTTTAACCCCTTTTTTGGTACAGCCGCCTATGATCTTTTGGTGATGTTAAGGAGATGTCTTGTTACTGAAAGAGAAGTTGAGTGGCTCTAGTCCGGAATTTTTTTGAAATTGCACCTTAAAACGGGACTTAGTTTTATAACGGTATCGAAACTGAAATTAATTTTCTGTTATATATCTTTCGCTATCTTTGAAGAAAATGAGAGGGGGATCTACTTTGGAAATTTTCATAATGGAAATCAAAAGCATGCAATGTCTGACTTTTTTTTTTGGTATTAACAAAGGAGAAATGGAGGTGGAATAAAGGAACACCTCCCCCGGAAAACTTCTGAAATTCAAGGCCTAGAAATGATTTTTATAGTGTATTACTTAAAAGGTCAGGGTTGGCGCTGCTCTTGAAACTTTTTCATATTGAATTTTAAAAACGTAATTTTAGCCTGTATAAGCGAAACTTTGGAAGGGTGAGAGTACTCTCCTACGGACACCTTTCAACGTAAAAGGGTTTGGGGTTGTCCAAGGAAGAGTTAAGCTCTAAAAACAAAGCTATCTTTAGGTAATAATTAACTTTGGGAGTCTTTTATACCTACACCTTAAAACATTTTAAAGCTATCTGGGCTTTATTACAAGACGGGGAGGGGGAATCGCTTGGGAAATTGTAAGAAATTACTGATGTCCCAAAAACGCCATTTTAGGCTCTGTTGAGCCAGGTCAGAGAAGAAGAGGCAAGGTAAGTGACTCTCCAGCGTAAACCTTTCCGATCTAGGAACTTTGGGCGCCGAGCATATTGAGCGCCTGGAACATTGGGCGCCGAGCATTTTGGGATCGATGGGATCATTGGGCCCAATGTGCTGGGAGCCCAAAATGTTCCCAGCACCCAACATGCTCGTCGCTCAAACTTCCCATTTCGAAACCTTTCTAAGCTATACTGTTTTTGCTGTATAGCGCGTCATCGTCACGATATTACGAGAAACGATATTTTACAAAATTATTTTTATTATAGTCATATTTCAAAGCTGTACTGTTATTTTATGAATAATCCAGTTTTATTTAAAAATTTCAAATTTTTGAAATTTTACACCCCTCTCTCATTGCGACACGATGACACTTACGTTATGGTTACAATGACGCATAAACGATATAGGAAGATATCGTAACTATGGGAAAGGATGACTGCATAATGACACTTGCGTCATCGTTACAATGACGCGTAACGATACTGTCACAATAGCGCACGCTCTGTCAGATTAGACATCGTTTTATATTGTGACCCAATGACACAGCGATATAGCATTGGTATTTTTACGATATTGTCGTACGTCATGTGCTACTAGGGTTTTTAGCTCTTTTTCTGACAAGAGAGGGAGGGGCTAGGAAATCAGGAGGCTGTACCCCAGAAATTTTTCGAAACTAAATGCCTTTAAACGCATGTTTATGCTCTCCCAGGTCTCGTCAAGGTGCGCAGTGCACTTAAAAATTTTCTCCTTCATAAGTTGCCGCTCCGGCGCTGGGTTTTGTTCCATCTATTCTATTCTATTCAAGAGTCACAACTGACTTCAACTGTATTTATGTCGAGGACTGCATACTATGTGCCTTGCCTCTTTTGTTCCATCTGCGACAAAGAATGTGCAATGAAAAAATGTCGCAAACAAGATGTTTGGAAGACTGGCCAATATCACGTAAAGTTAGGATAGCTGACATCAAACGGTTTACTTTATACAATATTGGGCACTACACAACGCCAGTATTGGCTGATACTGGCAGAACAAAATTAGCCAATGCATGCCGGCAAGCTTTTTGCAACACTGGCAGATGCAGGGCTGGCCAATTTTGTAGAACAAAATTCGTCATTATCGGTCTAATTGGGTCGGCCGCCACCAAACGGTAAAGTTTTTTTCACAATGTTGGGTAATTATATTGGGTAATACTGCCGGCAAGTTTTTTCGCAACTTTGGCAGTTACTTTGGTAACCAGGTGACATTGGTCCTGCATATATTATTGGGCAATACTGTTGTGGAATATTGCCTTCGCTCGTATTAGTTTCCAAGGTCATTCACCCTCCACTTTTCAGTCATAAGTAGTATTGCAAAGAAAAGAAAAAACTGGGTTTATTCCGGGATTTTTGAAGATTTTCGCGAGAATTCTGAAGTAATTTAAAGCAAGGATGTTACCTAATCAAAATAAATATGCAACGTTTAATACAACCAAAAAATCTGAAAATAATTTCTGAAATGAAATTTTTACTTTTAATTAACTTTTAAACCCATTCAAGTAGCACCCCCCTTCTTGTAGTAATGCTACTGAGTTTGTTGGATTCTATAAATTTTAAATATTGGAGCAAGTTTTGAGCATGTATTTTTTCGTACGCTCTTAAGACACATTTTGGGTGTCATTCACCCCGAAGGATTAATTCTATATCTTAAAATGTTGGGGATGTTTTTCAAGCAAGGCCGCAGCCAGCGGGAGGAAATTTTCGAACCTTCACAAAAATAAATTGCGAAAAATTTCGTTTTTCGGACTTCAATTCGGAAAAATTCGAGTTGTGTTCGAACTCCCCCTCCCCCCCCTCCAATATTACCAAAGATCGTTCAAACTTTCGTTTTCAGGGCTTCAATTCTGGAAAAAAATTCCGGGAGAGCGTCGCCGAAAATTACCGAAAAGTGGCCCCAAATCTCTCCTCCCACAAACAGTACCGAAAATCCTCTAAAACCTGCCTTTTCAAAAGTTAACTTCAAAAAATTTTCGGCGGAATGTTTCTTCGCCCCCCCCCCTTCTCTACCATTAACGATTGTTTGAAATTTAGTTTTTAGGGCTTAAATTTTGAAAATTTTCAGGAGAGGAGCTTCCGAAAATTCTTCCAATAACATCATTGAAAGTCAACCAAAATTACGTTTTTAGAGCTTCAATGGGTAAAGATTGCCGGTCCCCTAAACGTTACCCAAGATATTATCACAATTGTGTTTTAAAGATTTCAATTTCAAAAATTCCCAGGGATTGGCCCCAATCTTTCTTCCCTCAAACATTACCCAAAACTGGGTTTTTGCAACTGCAATTTCAAAAAATTTCGGGGTATATCTGTTTTGATAATGTCACTGAATATCTTAAACTAAGTCTTTTCCTTCCCCCAAACTGGTTTCCAAGCTCAGCATGTATTTTGTTAGTTGCATGTTAAGTATTGCTTCTAACTAAATGAAACACTAGATAGTAATAAGAAATTGTTTTTACATTACGGATACAAAAGTGAAAACTCAGAACAGGCTCTGGGCCCAGCAAATTAGGTGCTAGTCAATTTATCAGCCTGTATAATCCGGATAAATATCAACAGCTCTGTATTTGTAACTTGAAACTTACATTAAAAAAAAAAAGATTCAAACATTTTGAAACATTGTAAATCAACAGAAACAAAATAAATGCCTTAAGCAGCAATAGTTCCATCCGTACCAACACAGAGTTACATCTGAGTGATCTCATACATTACTCCAAATAGTGAGTAGACATCACTCCAAATAGTTTAATCAATCCATAGGGAGAGAGTCAGGTTTCCACTGAACTCGTAAACCTCGTTAAAACAGAGCCAGCAATAAACTTATACTTGAATAAAAATGTTTAGAAAAATTTTATAGTGCAATACAAATTTAAACACCCATTATGAAATTTTTATATATTTTTTTGTAATTTTTGGGGTCCTTAAAGCCTGTGCTTCTCATGCTTACGCTTAAACCAGGCCCTGAATGTATTAAGATTAAGCATCAGATGCGAACATCCTATTCTACTCATTGATATTTTAATTCTGTAAGAATGTTTTCTCTAAATGATAAAAGTAAAGCCATTAAAACAAAAAATAGGAAACATGTTGCATTCATGCACTACAAGATTATAAAAACTTTTCTAATGGCTAATAGGGAGCTTCCAACGGTAAGCAGCCACTATTATTTTAGGAAGTTTGTTTCTTTGTTTTCTTTTCTTCAAAAAGAATATTTTGGAGCAATTATATATTTACAAATTTATTATGAATAAAAAAGTTTTATACATTTTTTTTTTGCATCTATACATTTTCTTCTTCTTATTCGGATTTGCAAGTCTAGTATCCTTTTTCGATTTTTCTAGAACGATGCAAGTTCCAATCAGCAGCACCAGCTAGCACTTTACTGACTTGATTGCTAATGGAATTAGTCTCTGCTTGTTAGTACTTAATTTTTACACTAGCTAAAGAAAAAAAAACAATTAGTCACTTAAGATATAATTACACATTAATTTACACAGTGAAATAGGCTAAATAAATGCATAGTAAGAATTATATATTACACATAACAAAAGATACAAATTATGTATAATAAAATTTATTAATATGACTTAAGTAGTGGGGCAGCAAAGAGAGTTTTGAGTCCCCAGAGCCCTTCGTTATAACATATATTACCAATTCTAATATAGTAGTCAAAAACATGACAAAACTTAGGTCCTTCGGCCTTCCCACCCAAGTAAAATCCCTGGCTGAGAAATTCTCAAGAGATGATTTAAGATCATAAAATTGTTTCATCGATGATTAAGGCCTAACTGAACAGTTTCCAAATCAAGCCCTTCTTCAATAACATTTTTACGATGGTAGATCAAATATGAACCAGAATTGAAAAACAAAAATGTCTCAACCAAAAACAATTTTTATAAGCCATCCTTTTTCATCATATCATTGTTCCATTGATAAATATCAGATTGCCAAGTTTTTGATGCTGCCATGATAAACAGAACAGGGCTGCCACTAAGTTATGGTCTAAAAATAGTGGTTTAAGTAGAATTTTAAATAAAAAAGTCTGCAAAACAGTTGCCAAACAAGGAAAATAGTAACTGGTTAAATGAAGGAACCAGTTATGTGAGTGATGGTCTAGTAGATGGACTGTTTTCCTAGGTAAAGGATACTGCCTACAGGGCCAGATTTAAGGGAGGGCAGGCGGGGCTACTGCTCCGGGACCTCCACAACAAAGGGGCCCCCACAATAAAATTTTTACAAAATATCCTAACTTTCAAGGGTTGAAAATATCGGATATATACATATATATCAAAATATTTGGATATATATATATATCAAAGTATCTAATATTTTCGAAAATATGATGATCTTTTGGAACCCTGATTAGGGGCTTCCACTCCTTCATTACCCCAGGGCCTCCACATTTCCAAATCCGGCCCCGACTGCCTGAATAGATTTTGAAAACTTTTGCAACTGAAGTTCTTTTAAAGACTTACAGCCAATGAGAGCCCCTTTTAAAACTTAAATAAAAAATATGACTCCGACAAAAGTCAAAGTTTTTTAGAAACCTTTTATTGGTGAGTAAGAGTATATTATACATTTTGTCAACATGTCATTATATATATTTTGGTATGCAATAAATCTACTTCATAATACATACTTTTTTTTTTCAAAAATTTGTATGGGCTTTCACATTTTTCAAAAAAAGTTCTAAATCTTTTTTTGAATGATCCTAATTTCCTCAATCAGTAAATAGGCATATATTATTAAATTTCAATTAGGATAACATGGTGGGTCACAATTAATGAAGATACGTTTCACTAGAACTTTCAGTTCAGAGACTTTCGTAAATATGCATAATCTATTTTTGCGGAATTTCTCTTCATTCATAAGCTCACATGTGTTTCTATTGAAAAAGAGATTCCTTGTGACTTTGAAAACATGCTCAAGCAAGTTTTATTGCTATTTTGGCCATCAAATAGTTCATTACAGTGTATAAACTAGGGATGCACTGATAAGCAAATTGGCCAATTAACCATTAGCTGATTAATTATAATCATAATGGCTTTTACTGCTCTCTCAGTTTAAAAAAAAAAAAAAAACCTGCATTAAAAACAAAAACATATGACACAATAACATTTTTGCTCAATTAAAGGGTGTAATTTTGAAAGCAAATTGTAAAATGTTGTAGTTATGTGTATAAAAAGAGAGTACAATAACTGAAAAACATTTTTTTTTTGCTTGAATAGGAGTATTCTGTCAAAAGTTTGAGAGGAAGCGAGGGGAACTGAGTCAGGCTGCATATAACCACCTACTATGGTTCTTAAACAATAAGAAAAAAATTTACTTATGTATAATAAATTCACCCAGTTTCTTGTTCTAGGCATTCTTAATATATAATTTTATTCAAAAAATAATTTTCCTGCCCATTAAAATCGGCAGTATGACTAATTACCAACGAATTGGTGCATTCCTAGAATAAACTCTCATCAGTAAAAAGTTTGGGGAATTTTTAGCTACTTACTAGTACACAACTTTCAGAAAAGGTAAGTTACAAAATTATAAGGCACCAATTTCAGGAATTTTGCTATACTTACGAATGCATCACTTTTAACTGCATCAAACCATTAATGCTTGACAGACACAAAACAAATTCATGTTCTGCAGCATTAATATCGCCAATTGCAGCTGCAACTTGGACATCACATTCATCTCCACCTTTTCCTGTAGCAACTTCGCTTCTCTTTTCAGCTTTTTGCCCTCTTTTTAAGCTTGGCCAAAAGATT